>NC_084463.1:114157989-114495846 GCF_027409185.1 Cynocephalus volans
ATGAAACACACATTCCAAGTAAGTAAATTCATTGAGACAGGCAGACATAATTGTGGTATGCTTTTAACTTCTTTGCATAGCATTGTTCTAATTGTTTTCTTGTCTGTGTTTAACAAAATATTCTTGAAGTCATGCCATTTATCTTCAGATTGGACATTTCATAACTTCAATCCTCCTGAAACAGCTCTGTCCATGAATTACATAACTGGCCTATTTGTGCTGTAAATATCTGGCAAAAGGGACCTGCTTTTGACTCCATAGACCAAGGTCAATGAATACTCAACTATAGCAGGTATTGGTAATCAACTAGAATGCCCCTTCCTCACGGATTCCAGATGCCACCTTAGAATCCTTCATGACATCATGCTCCAGACAGCCAGCACTAACCCATGAGAGTTGTCAAAAAACTCCAACTTGTTATTTTGGAGTAGATCCTTAATTAGGACTCTACCAGCTCCCTTTTATCATACAATTGTCTTGACAAATGCCTACCATGTGCGGGGCACTGTGCTCACATCTCTAGAGATATAATAGTGAATAAAAAGAGATGCACCCATGTTCTCAGGAGTTAGCAGGGAGCCAGACACTAATCAGATTATCACACAAAAAGATGTGAAAATTATAACTATGAATAGTGGATTTACCGTGTACCAAGCATTTTTACATAGGTTATGTCATTTAATCCTCAAAATAACCTTTTCTTGTGGATGAGCTCACTGGGGATCAGGGAGATGTCATGATTTGCCCATAGTAAAATGTAAGTAGGGGATCCAAGATTCAAAAAGGGGTTTGTCAGGCTCCTGGTTCTGCCTTTAGTTTTGATTGCCTTTAAGACCCAGCATTGCCCATTCTCTCTAACTGTGGGTGGCAGGATGTCTGTGTGTGGCACTGAGAGTGCTTTTTTCTGTTCATTGTCTGTTTTGTTCTGGTGTGTTTCATTCTGGAGTTACCACAGCTGGGAAAGAACAGTAGGGATGGAGAAAGAGATTAAAAAGAGGGATTTGGGTCTTTAAAAAGAGGAGAGGGGAGAAAAGTACACATGGTTGGGACGTCAGAAGACCCAGGCCACAGCAGAACCTCCACGGTCCCCAAACAGCCCACCCAGAGGGGACTCTAACATTTCTTGGCAGATCAGGAGTCCTGTTGTTTAATTTTACTCACAAGGCTTGGGATCTTAGAAGCCTTTTACTAGTTCTTTCTTCTGACTCTGGGATTCAGCCTGATCTGCTTCAGCTGGTGTGGGAGACCTGTGTGAACGAACTTGGACTCTATGTCCTGGGGAAGAAAAAACACTTGGAACAAGTATGATGGGAAAAATTTCCTCCAGTACCTCCCATCCACTAACCCAGAGGAAATAAAATGTTAGGAGCCCATTACTCATCTTTAGTGATCCTAAGGAGTTTCTTGCCCTTTTCTATTCTGCCACTGTCATTTCCCAGAATTGGGGTGATGGGGGTGGGGCAGGGAGGAAGGCAGGAATACAAAACCATTGTTTCTAGTTCTCTGGGCCAAATCAAGTACAAATCTATACAGAATTTCTGTGGAGTTGGGAGTGTCTTAATATATACAGTAGACATGTGTTCCAGACTCCCCGGGATTGTTACATTGTCAGATGTTATGTTACATTGTCTGTCAGATTATGTCCTAATTTTTGGTTGGAAAAATGTGGTCAGAATAGCATTTATCACATCATGCTGCAATTATTTCTTCAGGAGTCTTTCTTCCCCAGAAGAAGTCCCCAGAGGGCGAAGTCCTCTAGGACAGAAGCCATGACATGCTCTTCTTTGATTCTTATTGCTTGGAAGTGCCTGGTGCCCTCCCGAATACCATGTACTGGTGATTGAACTCAGAGCGGCATTCTCTGTGACCTGGGGGGCAGGTGTCCAGCTTACACTTAGCACTGAGCAGTGAGTGTAGGCCAAACCTTCCTTGGAGGAAAAGGGGTGAACTTGTACACTCAGGAGATTGGAGCCATTTGAAAGGGCACAGGGAGGGTGTAATCAGGACCTTGAAAATTCAATGTTCTCAAAAGTGATTTCTACCAATCTTAGGTAATAGATGAATTTTCTTTTGCCACTGCAGGGATGACTCTGTCTTGATAACCAGGCCTTGTTATCAATCCCAGAGAAGATTCCTCACAACAGTGCTGACAAATGCCAAGTCCCTGCTCCTTTATTAATTAGTCTTCCAAAACACCACTTTCCCCGCAGGGATCTTAGGACAGTGGTTCTCACGCTTTTTAATCTCAAGACCCCTTTCACATGCCTAAAAATCACTGAGAACTCCAACATACTTTTGTTTTATATGGGTTATCATTATCAATGTTCACCATATCAAAAATTGAAGCTGAGAAATTTAAAAATATGATTTATTAGTTAATTTATAAAAGTGACATGTAACAAAATAACAATAATAAACTCATTCCATGTTAACATAAATATTTTGTGAAAATAACTATATTGTTCAAAATTTAATGCAGAGTGTCATTGTTTTATATTTTTACAAATCTCTTTAATTTCTGGCTTAATAGAAGACACCTGGATTCTCATTTACCTTTGTTTCTGCATTCAACATTTTGTGGTATATTTTTTTGGTTAAAGTATATGAAGAAAATTCTGTCTCACATGGCTATGTAATTGGAATTTAATAACCGTTTCAGATAATTACAGATAATCATCTTTGATACTACACCAAAACTCTACAAATCATAGTCTTCCAAGGGCTAATTACATTGTGGAATATGAAACTACATCACTGAACTTGTATTCTCTTACATTAAAATGCATTGCTTTACCTTCCACTTTGAATGGATCTTTTACAAGTGCTTGGTTTTATAACATCATACACTGCTTAGTATTGGTTTACTAAGTAATGCAGATCATCCAAATGTTGAGAGAGTTCATTAAACAGTATCAAAAAAAATCACATCCATTCATAGCACTACCAATCTCATCAGAAAAGTGTTTAAGTATTGGAAGGCTATCAAGTTCACCGTAATGGATACAAGTTTTCCAAAATCCTGATTTTTGCTTGAAAGCTCAAATTTTATCATTGGCAAAAAACATTGTCAGTTGTTTTCCTTGAAGTGACAGGCTCACTTCATTTTTGAGAAAATGTGTGCCAAATTCCTAAGTCTGAATAACCATAATCTGTCTGTCATTTGTTTTTTAAAGTAAAAATGATGTTCTATGAACATAAAAAGTGGCTCGTCCAACTTGCACCTCAAAGAATCATGTTAAGCGCTTTGATTCAAAACCATCGTACAGCAGAAGTGCCTTTGTCTATTTTCTGGTTAGTCACACAGAATGATAAAAAGATGTGTACTCAAAGGTGAAATAAAGAAATTAATCATTTTATTGTTTTATCAAGGACATTCTTGAGTGAATCAAACTTTTTGTCATCATGTTTACCATGAGTACATGGCAGTGAAGATCTCATTGCCTGCTAATACAGTTCAGGGCCACTGCCCTGATCTGTGCTCAGTGCCTGTGTTAATATCAACACATTGCAAAAGGCAAATAATTTCTTCATATTGTTATGAAAATAGTTTTTACCTCACACACCCTCTGAAAAGGTCTCAGAGTCCCCACTTTGAGAACCTCTGCATTAAGGAAAGATAGCAACCTAAGGCATCTGAACTTCAGTTCTCTTTGAGTAACTTGCCTTGAGAATTCACACTGGAGTCTTCACAGAGGATTGGGCAACACCCTTGTGCTTCCAGCCATCTCTGATGGTGGGCCCCATCTGCAGGTGGCTCTTCCAACCATTATACAAAATGTTTTTTTCCAAATGCGATTTCTGGGATTTCCTCCATTGAAGTACAGAGCACCCTGAAGTCATGACATCCCTCACTCTAGGAGGGGCTGGACATAGTGAGATAAGAAGGAAGGCAGGGGGATGGCCTAAAAGACCTCTGGCATTCCCTCTCTATTGTAATACCATAAATCTCTGCTGGTCATCTGGAAATAGTGAAATCTTTTAAAAATACTCCCAATCGAGTAGCTCTAGAAATCCACTTTAAGGCAGGATCATATAAGTTTTACCTCCTAATTTTATAAGTGAAAGAAAACTGAAGCACAAAGAAGTTACAGGCTCAGATCACATAGCCAGAGTGTCCAAACCAAAATCAAAGTTTAGATCTCCTGATTTCCTTTCGTCTTCCTCTGGGGACTGTCAAGAGGCAATTAATCTTCTATCCTCTGCAGTAAAATGAAATATCTTATACACAAAGCATCTTTTAATGAGGCCCTGGTGTATTTACATGAACTCAACTGGCACCACATCCTGTGCTATACTGAACAGCTTTGCCCCACTGTGCAAAGATCTGCTCTGCAGAGATCCTAACTTAGATGTCAGAAAGAGAAGGTCTGGATTTGTTGAACCTGAGCAGAGTTCCTGAACCCTTAGGCATTAGGAGAACTGCAAGCTCTTGTAGTGTCTGGCCTAGGCATTGCAAGTCTGTAGTTCCCAGTCACGGTCCAGGAGCAACTGCTTCAGAGGAACAAGGTGACCATGTGCTGTTACCACATCAGAATATCCTGGGGGTTGGAAACATGCCCAGTTTTTCCCAGGGGACTGGAAGTTGCCTAAAAAATGCTGAGTCTTTTTATTCTCTAGCTCTGAATACAGCTCTTGGGTTTTGACAAATTCTTCCACTCCGTAGAGACCCCATAATCTCCCTTGACAGTGTAAACTGCATAACTGCCCCCATCTTTGATACAGCGTCACTTTTAATTTTGTTTATCATATACTCATTGATGAAAAGAACATTTTTTCCAGGAGCCAATTATTTTTTTCATTTGGCAACACATTGCCTAAAATAGAAATACGACCACTGGGAAATATACGCTACATAATCAAAGTTAATTTTATAATAAAGTTCAACCATCTTTTCCATTAGGTCACTTAATTTAAAAAATTATTAATTACTAAATTCAATCACAGGAAAAACCAGCACTTTAACATTAGGAAATTACTTTTATTTCTTCTTGTATTCATCCATGTACTTTCCACATCACATTCAAACACATTGTGTCCTACTTTCTGCATTTAATTTGTTTCCATCATCATAATGAATTACTTCAGCTTGCTCTAAACTTATCTAACTATTCTTTTGCTGACCATTTAGGTGATGTCAGGTCTTTTGCTAATATAGAAAGCACTACAATAAGAAAACTTTTTGTGTAAGTTTTCCTCCACCCTTCCCCCTTTCTTGGAATTATTTCCTTGAAATAATTTCCCAGGAGTAAGACTGCTGTGTCAAAGGATATGGACCCTTTTTTTTTTTTTTTAGCTCTTGAAAAACCTCTTGCCAGATTCTTCTCCAAAACATTTGTATTGATTCAACATATGTTACCAATAATGAATAAATATATACGTTTTTCCTAGCCTCCTTAACATTTGATTTAAGCTTTTTTGTTTGGGTTTTGCCAAATTAATGATCATTTATAAAATCTTATTTTAAATTGGCATTGGTTTAATTACAAACACAGCTGAATCTTTATTCATGTTTACTGTCCTTTGCCTTTAAAACCACTAGGGTACTGGAGTGAATCAAGTCTGTTTTGCTCATTCTCTCCCCAGGGCCTCTCTCATTGTCTGACACAATGAAAGTTCTAAATAAATCGTGTTGAATGAATAAATGAATGAATGAGAAGCAGATACAAAATGAGTAAGGAAGAGATTGGAGGGAGACGTGCAATGAAAAGCTGCTGAACAGGTTAGGGCAGCAGAGAGATGGGACCACATGTGGCCGCTGCACGGGGAGCAGATTGGGTGGGGCTGGTGGTATGTGGGGAGTGGGTCAGGAGGACATTGCAGTGATTTAGTGGGTGACAGTGACACTTGGGCCATGGTAGTGGGAGTGGTGATGGAGAGAATGGATAGACTTGACATATCGTTTAGTGGTACATCCTGTCATGAATTGGATGTGGAGGAGTGAGAGAGAGAAGCATCAAAGCTGACAAGCCAGGTTTCTGGCTTAGAAATGGAGGTGCTCCTTTTTAAAATATTCCTCAGTATTGTCTTTCTCTTTTCAAGATGATTTTGAAACCGTTTTATCAAGCTCTGTCAGAATTTTAAGTGAATTGCATTAAATTCCAAAATTACCTTGGGAAGAATTGTTAGCTTTGTAATATTTAGCTTGCTTAGTTTCTTCCCATTTATGAATAAGACCAACCATTTGTGGGTTTCTTAAGTACAGGGCCTAGAACAGTGATGACATGTGGACCCTAGGCCTCCTTTCTCAATCTAACTTCAGAAACAAAATTAAACATTGTGTTAGGGTTCTCCAAAGATATGGACCAATATATTAGATGGACAGATGGATAGATGGATGGATGGATGGATGGATGGATGGATGGATGGATGGATGGATGGATGGATGAATAGATAGACAGATAGATAGATGATAGATAGATAGATAGATAGACAGACAGACAGACAGTTAGATAGATAGAGATGGATAGATGTAGATAGAGATATATTTATATATGGAGATTTATTATGAGGAATTGGCTCACATGATTATGGAGGCTGAGAAGTCCCCCAATCTGACATCGGCAAGCTGGAGCCCAGGAAAGCCAGTGGTATAGTTCTAGTCTAAGTCTGAAGGCCTGACAACAAGGAGAGGGGATGGTATAAATCCCAGTCCAAGGGCAGGAGAAGACAGATGTTCCAGCTCAAGCAGGCAAACAGGAAGCAAAGAGATGAATTCCTCCTTCCTCTGCCTTTTTGTTCTATTCAGGTTCTCAGTTGATTGGATAATGCTCACCAGCATTAGGGAGGGCAATCTACTTTATTGAGTTCACTAATTCAAATGCTGATCTCATCTGGAAACAGCCTCACAGATGCACCCAGAAATAGTGATTAATCTGGGCACCCCATGGTCAGTTGAGTTGACACGTAAAATTAACCATCACACAAATTCAACAAACAATAATCTCATTGCTTCCCTTCATCACTGGGAAATTCCTACCAAAACTGGGTAATGCTACCCATAGGAGCCTCCCAGCTGTGCCACTGCCAATGCTGAGATGGGGCAGGGGACACTGCTGCCTGCATCAGGCTGAGTCACAAATAGGGTATGTCATCAGGAAATGGAATTTGATACCCAACACGTGTGTCATAGTACACAGGTTCAGTGAAAGAAAGGGCAAAAAATAAAGGATATCTTTTTTCCCTTTTCCTCTTCCCTTCCTTTCACCTCCCTGGGAAGCCTTACTTCAACAATTCATTCTTTTATGGATTGAGTGTGGAGAAGGAAAGTCAATAATCAGATCTCCCAGTTGAACATGGAAGGTTAAACACACACATTAATCTCTGTTCTTTCCCCAAATCCCACAAAGAGAACATTAGATGAATAAATAAAATATAAACCCACAAAGACAAGAGGAAAGAAGGCCACACCAAACAAGAGATATCACCAAAACTGGGGGAGATGGAAAACAGAGGGAAAGGTGGTGACTGTCTTAGCAGAGCAAGGAAAGCTGAATCCTAAGTGCCTGCCTGAAAGGCAGTACGTAAGAACCACGCCAATCCATCTTGCAGAGCACAGAAAAAGGCCTGGAGTCAAAAGAAGAAGTGCTCAGTACAATGAATGAAAAAGACACATCCTCATGAAATTTGAGAATAATGGGGAGAGGGACAATCCTAAAAGCACTCAGAAAAACAGATGACAAAGGATCGGAAGGAGAATGGCATCAGACCTCTCTAGAGCAACACAAGGCTACAGGACAATGGGGCGATGTCAAACGTCACACTAGGGTTATGAATTCTTAGGGGGAAACCTTTTCTGATCAGAGCAGGCTCGAGACAGTCAGAGAAGCTCTCTTGTTATCTCTGTGTGCTAGTTGGGTTCCTTTCTGGCTCACCTTTTCATTGAAAGTTTGGCCCTCCAAGGGCACTGCCTTTAATGGGGATTGTGCTCCAGTCCCCCAGCTCAAGTGGGCCCGCTGGTCTCCCATTCAGGTGTGGCTGTTGAAACCTAAGCCCCAGGGCCACCACAGCACTTGTCCAAGCTTGCAGCTTAGGAGTTGCTTCTCTTTGGTTAGGCCCCTGGAGATTTCTCTTACGTTTTTGTTCTAACCCCCAGATCCACTCTCCACCCCTTTTCATCCTGCTTTGGGAGGATGACCTCTAGGGATCTTGTCACCTGGCTCCCTCGCCCTTTGGCTTCCAGCTTGATTTGGTCAGTGGGAAGCCAAGGACAGAGGAGAATGAAGTCAGGGTCTTTATCCCCACGTTCCCTCCCTGTTGACGCTGCAGATGAGCAGTCCTCTTCCAGAGGCCACAGCTTCCTCCCAGCCACCTCTCTTCCAGCTACAGCTCTCCCGCCTAGTTCCTGAAACTGTCCCACCCCCTAGGGAGATACTGCAAGTTTAGGGGTGATCACTACTCCCTGAGAGCTTCACCTTTGCTTATTGCTTTCCTTTAACGCTGCTGTGCCCTTATAAATTGTCCCTTCATCAAACTCTCCTCTCTTGCCCTATTGGATTATGCCATCTGTTTCCTATAGAACTGTGACAGATACTGCCACATTTTCAGAAATTGATTCTTAGATATTCTGTACATGTATTACTTTGATAAAATAAAAAGCAAAATTAACAAATACAATAAAGTCAGTTAATACCTGTATTAGTCCATCTCTGTTGCTTATAACATAAATGCCCAAAACTGGGTAATTTGTAAAGAAACAATATTTATTGCTTACAGTTTCAGAGGCTGGGAAGTCCAAAATCCAGGAAACACATCTGGTGAAGGCCTTGTTGGTGGTGACAGTGATGCAGGCGTCTCACATGGCAGAATGGCAGAGCAGAGAGAGAGTGAGCTTAATCTCATTCACTCTACTTTTGAAGCCCCCAGAACCAAATGCTACTTGAGTTCATTAGTGAGCTCAAGAAGAGATCAGTCCATTGATGACATTACAGTCCTCACAATCCAATCGCCTCTCCAAGGCCCTACCTTTCAACTACCACAGTAGGATTTCCTACCCTCTTAACACTGTCACAGTGGGGACTAAGCCTCAGTGAATTTGGGGGGATATGCAATCCACCACACTACTATAGGACTTTGCCTTACTGCAGGATTTTGTATAGGGTTATACCTCCCCTCCATACTGCCACTTTCTGTCACCCACTCAGAATCACTTCACTCTCTCCCCATCCCCTCAAATGCTGCTTCCCTCATTGCTGTCCTAGCTGTAGAGATATCTGAATGGAACCGTCTTCTCTCTGGCTCTGTGGTCAAACTTATATATCAATCCAGTCCCCACTCCCAAGTCTTCTAATTCCTTTCTCCCTTTACCGACACTAGGATTTCATCTCACTCAAAATTTATTCAAAGGACCGATGTTATAAGTAGACTGTTAGGTAAGTAGTTCCTGGAATTTTAGCTAAGAGGACACCCTTTAATAAAGGGGAGTGCATTTGCACAGATCATGTTTCCTGATTTAAAAATATATGCAATCTCTGTAAAAACTGAGACTTGAACAAATTTTAATTTTTCCTAAATGATTTACTTTCCCCCATGAAAGCTTTGTAGTTTTTCTTGCACACATGTTATGAAGTTAATTCCTTAGATTATTTTATATTTTTGTTATTATTATGAATGAGATTTTCAGTTTTCATTATGGTTTTTTGCCAGGTTATAATTAGTGTACAAGAACTCTATTGATCAATATTCAGTTTTATTGTACTTGCATGCTTTTTTTCTAACAGTCTTACCCAAGAGTCTCTGGATTACATAAGTAATCAATCATAATTTGCCTGCAAAAAGCAACATGTTTTTGTCTTTTTTTCTGATTACTCATCCATTATTTCTATGGTCTCCCTCTTGTTTACTGACAAGAACCTCCAGTACAATGTTAAATAATAATGGTATCGGTAAAGGATCACAAAGAATGATTACATTGTATATTGTTGAATATATTAATTATCCTGATTTGAACACCACATATGGCACACAGGAATTGATATTCAACTCTGTAACCCACAGATATGTAACTAGGTTACAATAAAAAAGAAAAAAAGAAAAAGAAAAAGAAAAAGAAATGGAAAGATGAACAGAAACTCAGCTTTAAGGCCAGAAAAAGAGGAAAGAAACAGGAGACGATACCCTGGCATCCCATGGGATATCTCATATGTAACTAATGGAGACCTCATATTTTCTGAATCTTTGGAGAGAACTAAGCACCAGGCAGGACTTACGACCAAAGTGGTGACGAGAACCATATCCTGTGCTCATTTCCTCAAGGATATACACCTGGCAGCAAGATGTTGCTCCAAATGTGTGAAGGGAGTTAAGTCATTGTACACAAGCCACACCTGAATCTCACTCCTTTAGCAAACATCCCCCACCCAGCCCACCCTTCCACTCCATCCAGCCTAGATGTAAGGGAGCCTCCCGTGCAAAGTAGGAGGAGAAGAAGAAAGGGCAATTGATTCTCGATAAACAATTACAATTATTTCAACTGTATCCAGACACTTTGTTGTTGTTGTTGTTGCTGATGTTGTTTTTTTTTCTTTATTTTTTTAAATATTTAATTTTATTTTATTTTGTCAAAATACAATGTGGTTGATTATTGTAGCCAATTACCAAAACCTCCCTCCCTCCTCCCTCTCCCCCCTCCCTCCCAACAATGTCCTTTCTGTTTGCTTGTTGTATCAACCTCAAGGAATTGTAATTGTTGTGTCTTCTTCCCCCCTGCTCCGGTTTTTTTCTGTGTATTTCTTAATTTATTTTTAGCTCCCACAAGTAAGTGAGAACATGTAATATTTCTCTTTCTGTGTCTGACTTGTTTCACTTAGTAAAATTCTGTCTAGGTCCATGCATGTCATTGCAAATGGCAATGTTTCATTCCTTTTTATAGCACAGTAGTATTCCATTGTGTACATATACCACATTTTCTGTATCCACTCATCTGATGATGGACATTTGGGCTGGTTCCAACTCTTGGCTATTGTAAAGAGTGCTGTGATGAACATTGGGGAACAGGTATACCTTCAACTTGATGATTTCCATTCCTCTGGGTATATTTCCAGCAGTGGGATAACTGGGTCATATGGTGGATCTATCGGCAATTGTTTGAGGAACCTCCATACCATTATCCATAGAGGCTGCACCATTTTGCAGTCCCACCAACAACGTATGAGAGTTCCTTTTTCTCCAAAACCTCGCCAGCATTTATCATTCAGAGTCTTTTTTATATTAGCCATCCTAACTGGGGTGAGATGGTATCTCAGTGTGGTTTTGATTTGCATTTCCTGAATGCTGAGTGATGCTGAGCATTTTTTCATATGTCTGTTGGCCATTAGTATATCTTCTTTTGAGAAATGCATATTTAGCTCTTTTGCCCATTTTTTAATTGGGTTGCTTGTTTTTTTCTTGTAAAGTTCTTAGAGTTCCTTGTATATTCTGGATATTAAACCTTTGTCAAATGTATATTTAGCAAATATTTTCTCCGACTCTGTAGGTTGTCTTTTAACTCTGTTGTTTCTTTTGCTATGCAGAAGCTTTTTTGTTTGATATAACCCCATCTGTTTATTTTTCCTTTAGTTGCCTGTGCTTTTGGGGTCGTATTCATGAAGTCTGTGTCCAGTCCTACTTCCTGAAGTGTTTCTCCTATGTTTTCTTTAAGAAGTTTTATTGTTTCAGGGTGTATATTTAATTATTTAATCCATTTAGAGTTGATTTAGTGTATGGTGAAAGGTATGGGTCTAGTTTCATTCTCCTGCATATTGATATCGAGTTCTCCCAGCACCATTTGCTGAAGAGGCAGTCCCTTCCCCAGTGTATAGGCTTGGTGCCTTTGTCAAAGATCAGCTGGCAGTAAGTGTGTGGGTTGATTTCTGGATTCTCTATTCTATTCCATTGATCAGTGTGTCTGTTTTTCTGCCAGTACCATACTGTTTTGGTTATTATAGCTTTGTAGTATAGCTTAAAGTCAGGTAGTGTTATGCCTCCAGCTTTATTTTTTTTTGCTCATCATTGCTTTGGCTATGTGTGGTCTTTTATTATTCCATATAAATGTCTGGATAGTTCTTTCCATTTCTGAGAAAAATGTCTTTGGAATTTTGATGGGGATTGCATTGAATTTGTATATCACTTTGGTTAGTATGGACATTTTCACTATGTTGATTCTTCCAATCCAAGAGCATGGGATATCTTTCCATCTTCTTGTATCCTCTCTAATTTCTCTCAGCAGTGGTTTGTAGTTCTCATTATAGAGATTTTTCACATCCTTGGTTAACTCAATTCCTAAGTATTTTATTTTTTGGTGGCTATTGTAAATAGGCAGGCTTTCTTGATTTCTCTTTCTGCATGTTCACTATTGGAAAAAAGAAATGCTACTGATTTTTGTGTGTTGATTTTGTATCCTGCTACTGTGCTGAAATCATTTATCAATTCCAAGAGTTTTTTTGCAGAGGTTTTAGGCTGTTCGATATATAGGATCATGTCATCTGCAAACAGGGACAGTTTGACTTCATCTTTTCCAATCTGGATGCCCTTTATTTCCTTCTCTTCTCTGATTGCTCTGGCTAGTACTTCCAACACTATGTTGAATAGGAGTAGTGAGAGTGAGCATCCTTGTGTAGTTCCTGTTCTTAAAGGAAAAGCTTTCAACTTTTCCCCATTCAGGATGATATTGGCAGTGGGTTTGTCAAATATGGCTTTAATTATGTTGAGATACTTTCCCTCTATGCCTAACTTATAGAGGGTCTTTGTCAAGAATGAGTGCTGAATTTTATCAAATGGTTTTTCAGCATCTATAGAGATGATCATATGGTCCTTGTGTTTGACTTTATTAATATGGTGTATCACATTTATTGATTTGCGTATGTTGAACCAATCCTGCATCCCTGGGATGAATCCCACTTGATCATGGTGAATAATTTTACGTATGTGTTGCTGTATTCTGTTTGCTAGTATTTTAGTGAGGATTTTTGCATCCATATTCATCAAGGATATCGGCCTGTAGTTTTCTTTTTTGGTTATATCTTTACCTGGTTTTGGTATCAGGATGATGTTTGCTTCATAGAATGACTTTGGGAGATTTGCGTCTGTTTCAATCTTTTGGAATAGTTTGTAAAGAATCGATGTCAATTCCTCTTTGAATGTTTGGTAAAATTCTGCTGTGAATCCATCTGGTCCTGAGCATTTCTTTGTTGGGAGCCTTCTGATAACAGCTTCAATCTCCTTTATTGTTATTGGTCTGTTCAGATTTTCTACATCTTCTTGACTCAGTTTTGGGAGCTTGTGTGTGTCCAGAAATTTATCCATTTCCTCCAGATTTTCAAATTTGTTGGTGTATGGTTGTTTATAATAGTCTCGAATGATTCCTTGTATTTCAGATGTATCAGTTGTAATATCACCTTTTTCATTTCTAATTTGTGTTATTTGGATATTCTCTCTTCTTTGTTTAGTTAGCCACGCTAATGGTTTGTCAATATTATTTATCTTTTCAAACAACCAACTTTTTGATTCATTGATCTTTTGTATTGTTTTTTGGGTTTCAATTTCATTAAGTTCTGCTCTGATCTTAATCATTTCTTTCTGTCTGCTAACTTTAGGTTTGGATTGTTCTTGTTTTTCTAGTTCTTTAAGGTGAAGTGTTAGGTTGTTCACTTGCCATCTTTCCATTCTTCTGAGGTGAGCATTTAATGCAATAAACTTCCCCCTTAATACTGCTTTTGCAGTATCCCATAGGTTTTGGTATGATGTATCATTATTTTCATTAGTTTCAATAAATTTTTTGATTTCCTGCTTGATTTCTTCGTGGACCCATATGTCATTAAGTAGAATGCTGTTTAATTTCCGTGTGTTTGTATAGTTCCCAGAGTTTCATTTGTTATTAATTTCTAGTTTTAATCCATTGTGGTCTGAGAAAATACGTGGGAGAATTCCAATTTTTTTGAATTTATTGAGACTTGATTTGTGACCTAATATGTGATCTATCCTGGAGAATGATCCATGTGCTGATGAGAAGAATGAATATTCTTAGGCTGTTGGATGGAATGTTCTGTAGATATCTGCCAAGTCCAATTGGTGTAGGGTATTGTTTAGATCTTGTGTTTCTCTGCTGATTCTTTGCCTAGATGATCTGTCATGAGTGTTGAATTTTATCAAATGCTTTTCAGCATCTATAAAGATGACCATATGGTCCTTGTGTTTGATTTTATTAATATGGTGTATCACATTTATTGATTTCCATATGTTGAACCAACCTTGCATCCCTGGGATGAATCCCACTTAATCGTGGTGAATAATTTTACGTATGTGTTGCTGTATTCTGTTTGCTAGTATTTCACATAGACTAAGAGTGAAAGGTTGGAAAAAGATTTACCATGCAAACAGAAAAGAAAAATGAGCTGGAGTAGCTATTCTTATATCTGATAAAATAGACTTTAAACTAAAAACCATAAAAAGAGACAACGAGGGACACTGTGTAATGATAAAAGGATTGATCCATCAAGAAAATATAACAATCATAAATATACATGCACCCAATGTTGGAGCAGCCAGATTTATAAAACAAACTCTATTAGACCTAAAGAAGGAAATAGACACTAATACCATAATAGCAGGGGACCTGAACACTCCACTGTCAATATTGGACAGATCATCTAGGCAAAGAATCAGCAGAGAAACACAAGATCTAAACAATACCCTAGACCAATTGGACTTGGCAGATATCTACAGAACATTCCATCCAACAACCTCAGAATATTTATTCTTCTCATCAGCACATGGATCATTCTCCAGGATAGATCACATATTAGGTCACAAATCAAGTCTCAACAAATTCAAAAAAATTGGAATTATCCCATGTATTTTCTCAGACCACAATGGATTAAAATTAGAAATCGATAACAAACGAAATTCTGGAAACTATACAAACACATGGAAATTAAACAGCATTCTACTTAATGACATATGGGTCCAAGAAGAAATCAAGCAGGAAATCAAAAAATTTATTGAAACTAATGAAAACAATGACACATCATACCAAAACCTGTGGGATACTGCAAAAGCAGTACTAAGGGGGAAATTTATCACATTAAATTCTTACTTCAGAAGAATGGAAAGATGGCAAGTGAACAACCTAACACTTCACCTTAAAGAACTAGAAAAACAAGAACAATCCATACCTAAAGTTAGCAGACGGAAAGAAATCATTAAGATCAGAGCAGAACTGAATGAAATTGAAATCCAAAAAACAATACAAAAGATCAACCAATCAAAAAGTTGGTTGTTTGAAAAGATAAATAATATTGACAAACCATTAGCATGGCTAACTAAACAAAGAAGAGAGAATATCCAAATAACAGAAATTAGAAATGAAAAAGGTGATATTACAACTGATACATCTGAAATACAAGGAATCATTCGAGACTATTATAAACAACTATACACCAACAAATTTGAAAATCTGGAGGAAATGGATAAATTTCTGGACACACACAAGCTCCCAAAACTGAGCCTAGAAGATGTAGATAATCTGAACAGACCAATAACAATAAAGGAGATTGAAGCTGTTATCAGAAGGCTCCCAACAAAGAAATGCCCAGGACCAGATGGATTCACAGCAGAATTTTACCAAACATTCAAAGAGGAATTGATGTTGTTTTAAAGAACCTGGGCGTGAGAACCAGAAAGCAGTTAACTACAATGCAATGAGTGGTATAGTGATATGTCATGTTAACAGATTCTGTTATCTCATTCCATCGTCTACTCATGCAATATAAATTCTTCCAGGGCCAAGCACCATCTCTGGCACTGGGGATGCAACAAAAAATAAAAGAGGATGTTCTCAAAATAATAATAATGATGATAATAGTAGTAAAAATGGGTAGCTTTGTTTTGCCTCATTTCTATTTAAAATGCCTTTAATATCTCTTAAGTACAATGTGACTCGTCAAGTGTGTTAAATATAGATGTCTACTTTAAATTTTTTAAACAGATGTTGAATTTTTCAAATGCCTTTTTGACACCTGTTGATATGAACGTATAATTGTTACTATTTAATCTCTTGCTGTGGAGTATTACAATTACTGGTTTTCAATTTGGTAGACTATTGCATTCTGTGATGAACCTAACTTAATTGTTGTGTTTTTTCCTTTAATACACATGCATAATTATTATTCTTCTAATATTATATACTATTTGTAAGGCATTATATTAATTTTCTCAATAATTCTTGCCTTAGCTCCCTAGGATGAATATATGTTCCCTGTTTACAGAAGAGAAAAGTGAGTCTCAGGAAGGTTAGCAGTTAGGCCCAGTTCATAGAGCAAATCAGTGGTAGAGTCAGGCTTTGAATCCAGATCCATGTGACCCTACAGCCCTTTCTACCATACCTCTCCTTTAAAGTGGTAATCTACCAATGTTGTCTTTAAATTCTTCACATGTACATGCCAGAGTGAAATAGGTATATAATTTCTGATTTTTAACTCTACTCTATCTGACTTTAATCTCAAGACCATATTAACCTTGAGTCGTAAATTCATTGGTTACTACCTACCTGTTTCTATTTGTAACTGATACTTTGAAAGAATCACCTACGAACATTAAGTACATTTCCCCATCCTCAACTCCAAATACTCTCCAAATTTCTTCATCAGTTATTGGTGTATTCAGGCTTTTTGTTTTGTGTTAGCTTTATAATTATATTTCTTTCCTTAAAATCATCCACTTTATTCAGATTTTCATAGTCCTTAGAATACAATAAGATCATTCTGCTTTATTTCCTTACTAAATTTACCTGTGTTGGCTTTATCTCATAAGTTTTGTTAGCTTATTAAATAATGCTATTGTTATCTCTTTGCTAATTTACATGCGATTGCTTTTGTATATACTAATCTCCTCTACTTCTTTTGGATTGTCCTTTTTTTTCCTTTGATAAATTTTTATATTGTTTAGTGTGCTGATTCTCTTATTTTTGTTTTCTTTATTATTAATAATAAATGCACTTACGGCTGTGAATTTTCTTCTTAGTTGCACTCTGAGCCCGTCCAAGGGATTTTAATATGTAGTTCACATTTTCATTATTTTCTTAATAGAGTGATTTTGTACACTTTATCTTCTTGGCATACTTGTTAATTAGCAAAGTATTTTAAAATTTCCAAGTAGTCAGGAATTTTTTATTTTTATTTTTGTTCTTAATTCTGTTTCTTAATTTTGTTCGATAAGAGAATATATCATTTGTGCTTTTTTATATTCACTGTCTTTAGTTTTTTGGGTTTTTTTTTTTTTTTTTTTTTTTTTGATAACCTGGTGTATGTTTACTTTAGACAGCCTGTTTTCTTATTCCACCTCAGGTGCTGAGGGATATGTCACTCACTTCCTGACACAGGAACATCACTGGCTCATGCAAGGCCCCTCTGCTTTCTTTGGTTTTTGTTTCATTCCATTTACACCACATTTATTGTGATTACTGTCATACTATATTTTTTTCTGCCATCTTATTTTGTATTTCTAATTATACTTTTTTTAAAACACCTTTTTTTCTTTTCATTGCCTAAATTAAGTTTTCTTCTACTGGTTTAAATTATTCACTTCATTTTTTTTTTGTTCTTACAGTGGTTGCCTTTAGGATAAGACATGTACTTATGTTTATGTATCTCTGTTGATTTCATAAACATATTAATATTTGTATCTTTCCCTGAACAAAACAAGTATTTTAGCAGGCTCTCAGATTCCTCTGGTTGCTACCATCCCTTTATCCATATACACTCTTTACACTGATTTTTTTCTAGAATTATATTTTTAGAAAATATTTTAGAAAATAGAAAAATTATATATTTAGAAATAATATTTCTAGAATTATATTTTCCTTTTCTTTAGTCTTTGCTTTTTTATACAACCATAACTTTACTAAAGTTTTGATCACCCATTGCTGTTTAGCATTTTTCTTGAGTATTTTCTACAAGAGTATTTTCATAATAGGTCTTTGCAAGGCAAACTCTTAAGACCTTATAAGCCTGCACATATTTTTATTATGCTTTCACATTTAAATGACATATGGCTGAATATAAGACATAGGTTCAAAAACATTTTCTTTTGTACTGTAAAACATTGTATTCTTATATCCAGCTGTTTAGGAGTCCAATGTCAATCTTGAATATAAAGTGAACCGAAACGCCGGTACCGATCAAGCTTTATCAAAGGAAAAGAATCTGCTGCGCTGCACTCAAAATGGAGAGCAGCAGCCAGTGTCGGGGTGGGAAGGCTTATATAGGCTGTAAGGAAGGCTGCCGTAATCAGGGAGGGGTTTGGTGCTGGTGTGGAAGGTAAGGCTGGATGATGCAATCAGGTGGAAGGTTGCACCCTTGCAGAAGTAGAGGAGTTTCTATTTCTTAGAAACCATGAGGTTTCTCCTAAGGGAAAGGCTGGTGGCCATTTTGTGCTCAGTGTGTGTAAAATAGCACCAGTCACGTCCAAGATCCATCAAATCTGAGTTTTGTTCCTTTCTAGGTAATCCACTGTTTCTCTCTGCTTTGCAACTTCTCTTTCTTTTCTTTCTTTCTTTCTTTCTTTTTTTTTTTTTTTTACTGTCTCTTTGATGTTCTTAATTTTATTTTCACTATTAATGTGACTGGGTGTGGATTTATTTTTCTTTTTAGAAAATAGTTTTCTACTCTATGAGTCCTTTAAATATGAGGCCTTGCCTCTTCCTTTAATTCTGGGAGATTTATTTTTTGTCCAATGTGCCCTCTTCTTCTTTCTCTCTTTCTCCAATTACCCAGATGTTGTCATGCCTGCTCACCTCCTTCATGTCACCTAGGTTTTACTTTATGTTCTTTCCCTTCATGCCTTTCTGCTGCCTGTGGGGAAGAGTTCCCAATTTTATCCCCCAGATCACTCATCCTTTCTTTAGTGCTAACCATCCTGCTTTGATCCCAACCGCACTGTTTACTTCAACCATTGTAAGGGCTTTATTATCCTTTATTTTTAAATAACTTCAAATTTATTTTAAAAATTACAAGCATTGTACACAGAATTTCTGACTACCTTTCATACAGATTCCACAACTGTTAACATTTTACCACATTTATTTTATCATTCTCTCTCCACTCTCTCCATATAGATAAATATTATTTTCTTGTGAACTTTTAAGGATAAGTAGCAGACATCATGCTTGTTTCTTTACCCCTAAGTACTTCAGTGTGTATTTTCTAAGAACAAGGATATTCTCTCACAAAATTATAGGATGCTTATCATTAACACTGATAAAATACTACAGTAGTGCCCCCTTATCCATAGGGATAGCTTCCAAGATCTCCAGTGGATGCCTGAAATACAGATAGTACTGGACCTTGTACAGTTGTCCTGCAGTGTCTGTGAGGGATTGGTTCCAGGACTATCACCACCCCCCACACACAAAAATCTGGGATGCTCAAGTCCCTTATATAAAAGGGTGTAGTATATGCATATAACCTACACACCTCCTCCCATATGCTTTAAATCTCCTCTAGATGACTTATAATACCTAATACAATGTAAATACTATATAAATACTTATACTATATTGGTATAACAATATTTATTAGTGTTATTTTTTAATTTTATTTTGTTTGCGTTGTTTTTTATTTTTATTTTATTTTATTACTATTTATTTTATTTGTATGATTTGTAATTTATTTGTATTTTGTTGTTGTTGCAGAGTTGTTTTTATCATCTTATTTTTCAAATATTTTCAATACATGGTTGGTTGAATCCACAAATGTGGAAGCAGCATATACAAAGGGCCAACTATATGTACTGTTTTTTCCTATATATACATACATATGATAAAGTTTAATTTATAAATTTGACACAATAAGAGATTAAAAACAGTAAGTAATAATAAAATAGAACAATTATAAAAATATACTGTAATAAAAGTTATGTGAATGTGAGCTCTCTCTCAAAATATCTTATTGTGCTATACGATGGGTAACTGAAATTGCAGAAAGTGAAACCATGGGTAAGGGGGGACAACTGTGTTACCTAATATAGATACCTTGCTTAAATTATACTAATTGTACCTGTAAGGATATCTATAGCAATACTATACAATATCATTGCAATGCCAGACACAAATATGTGTCAGATATATAATTTTAAACATTCTAGTAGCCACATTAAAAAAGAAGCAAGTTAAATTAATTTTAATGCTATACTTTATTTAAGCCAAAAACTCAAGCTAGTATTATTTCAACATATAATTAACATAAAATTTATTACTGAATTATTTTACATTCTTTTCTTCACTCTAAGATCTGATGTATATCTTACACTTATAAAATTCATTCCATATTCAGACTAATCACATTTCAATCATGCAGTAACCACATGTAGCTAATGGCTGCCATGTTGCACATCACAGCTCTGTCACAAGGCAAAAATAAAAATTCTTGTCCAAGATCGAATCCACGATCACACACTGCATTTACTTTTCCTGTCTCTTTAGCCTCTTTTAATCTGAAACAGTTCTTTAGTCTTTTCTGTCTTTCATAACACTGACATTTTTGAAGAGTACCATGCAGTAGACTCTCAGTCAATTTGGACTTGTCTGATGTTTCCGCATGATTACATTCAGGTTGTGCATCTTTGGCAGGATACCACAGCCATTACAAATATTTGTTTAACACCTAATTTACATTTGATTCTTTTTCTCTACTTGTTCTTGCTACATATTACTAATACCTTCCATATGTCTTTGAGGATATGTATTGTGCTTATGTTAAAATTTTGGTCTATCTGTTGCAATAAAGCTGCTTCATGTTCAGTTAGCTCTCTCTTTTACTACTTGTATTCCTTGGGATCTAGTTATTATAGCAGGTGGTCTTATGTTTCTCTGGTGATGCAACTGTTATGCCTGGTATTGTGTGATGGGGAAGGGCCAAATCCTAGGTGTTATCTCTTCTGGTGTATTTAAGGAAAGGGAAGGGGATGAGGCCAGGGAAGAGAGGCCCAGAATTCACATCACCCCTATCAACTCCTCTCTTTGCTTCTATACTATTGGGTAACTTCTCCAGTTAGGGATTCATCCCAACACTCTCAGAGCAAAGCAGGAATAGGAAGAGGTGATCTCCTTAGGTTCTAATTCTCAGCCCTGCAAGTTGGGAGAAGGAAGGGTTGGAGAAATGTATACCCAAGCAAGGCAGGGCTCTCTTCATCCTCTTCTCTCCTGAAGAGGGCTTTTTGTTGCTCTGATATTACTCTGGCTGAGGATAGAAATAAGGCTGGCCTGATACTGTAGACATCTGAGATGCTGGACAGGCAATGACCCTCCCTTGACTATGTCAGAAGGTGGAAACAGGAGAACAACAACCCCCCTCACAAATCCATCCTCTCACTACTAGGTCAGAGGAAAGAGGAGGACTCATCACTTCTCTATCTATCCTCTTCTGAGTCAGGCCACCTTCTACTTCAGAATGCCTCTGCCATATCCCCACCATCCAGTTCAGGATAGCCTTTGATCTCCCCTTCATTTCAGTGCCTCTCTTATTTCCCTGATTCTGTGCTTCTTTCTGCTTCTGAAGTTTCCCAGGGTTGAATTTAGAGGATGAGGATCACATGTTAATTTACCATCTCATCAACATGTAATAAGGTTTCAGAGTTTTTTTTCTTGTTGTCATTCAATTCATCTAATTATTGGCAATATCTACCCTTTCTGCTGTATTATGGTATGTTTAGTTATGTTTTTCAGTGTCTCTATTACTTAATCACTTTATTCTTGATTTATCCTATTCTGATAATGGGGTATTAATACCTTGTTCTGAAATTGTATGCTTATTAATTTCTCCTTTGTTTTTAATGGTGATTTATGTCTATTTGTTGCTATGTTCCTTGGGACGTATAGACATAATATCATTATGCTGTTGTTATTAACTCTGACTTTTATCATCACATATTAACATAATTAATTTTCTTTAATAATATTTGCCTTAAATTCCACCTTGTCTAAAATTTCACTTGCTTTTTCTTTTCATTAGTCAATATATCTTTTTAGTGTTTTTTGAAATTATTTTTTAGTATTTTTAGACTTTTTAAGCCTTTTTAAAGATTTCCCAGTGAATTAGCACATTTATCCAAATGGAAGCATTCTTTTTGTTTTTGTTTTGCTTTGTTTTGTTTTGTTTTGCTCCCTAAAAAATCTTTAAACTTACACTTATTTTATTTTATTTTTTTTTAAATTTTATTTTGTCGATATACATTGTGGCTGATTATTGCTCCCCATCACCAAAACCTCCCTCCCTTCTCCCTCCCCCCCTCCCCCCCAACAATGTCCTTTCTGTTTGCTTGTCGTATCAACTTCAAGTAATTGTGGTTGTTATATCTTCTTCCCCCCCCCCCCCCGGTTTTGTGTGTGTGTGTGTGTGTATGTGTGTGTGGGTGTGGGTGTGTGGGTGTGTGTGTGTGTGAATTTATATATTAATTTTTAGCTCCCACCAATAAGTGAGAACATGTGGTATTTCTCTTTCTGTGCCTGACTTGTTTCACTTAATATAATTCTCTCGAGGTCCATCCATGTTATTGCAAAACTTACACTTATTTTAACCCTAGTCCTCTTCAGTTTATGTTCTGCCATTTTACTTTTTACCTCTCAATTTTTATAGTTAATTTATTTTCTTTTCTTTCTAGACTTTCTTTGGTATTATATAGACAATGCATTTGTTTGGTTTTGGTTTTGCTTATTTTTAATTTCCTTTGGCAGCCATCTTATTTTTAATTCAATTAGCTGTCAATTTGAACAATGAAGATCTTATGTCTATTCTATCTATACATCCATACCTTTTTAGAACAGTATTTTTGATTCACTTTTATAGGAAACGTTGGCTGTTTTCTGTTTTTCTCAACACTTCCCACCTCCATTTTCCATTGATTTAATTTACTGCTTAGTTTACTCGTTTTAATATACTAATCCCCAACTCTTATCACGAACAATTCTTCCCTGTTATTGCTCTTATTTACTTATCTCTTCAATAGATACTAATTCAGGATTTCTTACTATTTTTAATAGCATCATCTTTTTTCAGGTCTGTCTTTTAAGATCAGATTTCTTTTTAAAGTAACTTTTAAAGTCACTGCTTGTCCCATTAGTTGATGATTAAATTACTTAGGGCTGAAAAGCCTACAAAAGTCTTTGCATTTGTATAATAACTTGACTGGGTAAAAACACAAATATTACAGGTTTTTACTCTGACTATGGTTTGTATATGGTTTTTCACTGCAATGAAGTAAGATATAGTTCTTGTTCATTTATGACTACTCTATATTCCTACCTGAAATCTGTAACCTATCTCCTTGCCGAATGCTTTCTTTTTCTTTTGTAGTTAAAATATGTGGTGATGCATGTTGATCTTAGTTATTTTAAATGGATCGTAAATAGTGCTTTACTTATATCTTTGACTATTTTATTAATGGCGACATTTTTCTTCTAGTGGATCTTTTTTTCTAATCTTTTATTTTTTGTTCTTTGTTGTTTGCTCATTCACTCCCCAAGTCTATTGAAAGCATCTGTTGTGTGCAGGCAGTGTACTCAGTTAATTCCCTCTCTTTCTTTAGGAACTTCTATCTCTCCCAGAGTACTCCCTTTTCCAGATCTTCTTTTTCATCTTTCCATATCTCTTTCCATGCTCTGTATATTTTCCCTAGTTCATTTTCTCTTTCTCTGTTTGTTTCCTAAAGCATACAATTCCACGTTTCACTTATATTATCATCATTTACTCCTTCCTGCTCCTTCCCCTCATAATGAGCTCTTCTGAAATAGGTATAAAGTCTTTCTTCCTCATTTAAGAAATAGATTGCAACTTTTTTCTAAATCCTGTTTTGACTCATTTTATTTCATGGTTTACTGATTCCACAATCTGCACACCCGCCCCTCCATGCATTCAGGTTCTTAATGCATCTTTCTTCTCTCCTGCTGCCAAACATGTTTAGTAGTTAAAAATCACTTTTCCCCCCATTTAGTCATTTTCCATTGAGTTTTTCTTGATAACATGGCTGCTATTTCTGAAACCTTTGCTTCAGACTATTTATTGGCATTTAAATGGGACTTGAAATTTGAAGGTTCACAGCCTCTCACTCTTTCTTCCTCCTGGAAGTACAAAAATTTATTTCTTACACATGTCTTTCTTAAATAAGACTGTATTAGGTTGACCATTCAGAATTATATAAAGTATTACTTTTCTTATATTTGTCAAGGAAAAGTCTCATTACCACTGAGAGGGGTAAGTTAATTTATTGATAGATAACTTGCTTTCTATTTACTACTGCTGGTTGGCAGTTTAAAGAGCACATGCATTCTGTGTCTCATTTATGTAGCTTAAATATTCACCTGTTTTGAACTGATTTGAGGAGGAAGAAAGACTGGATTCATTGGCAAGTCATAGATCAGTTATTATGTTAGCTCTAATGCTACCAGTTTCCCTAGCAAAATGGATGTGATTAACATTTAAGTATGACACCAACCCATGCATTTTTCATTTACTATTTCCTTCAAACTTGTTTGCCAATTCCTGTGTTGTGATTCCAAGGAATGCATATTTTAATAATAAAGACTTAATTTTCCCTTTGCATGAAAATATCTTAAACACCTTAAATATTAATATATGAGAGTCTAATGAAATTTTAGGGGGGTATACAAAGTCCATTAAACAACAACATTATGTATGGTTATCCAGGAATTTGCACACTAAACTCTGCTAAAGTTAATGGCATTTATGTACTTAAGTTTTCCAAACAACAAGTTGAAAAATGCACCCTCAAGAATTGTTTATGCCAAGAAAGGCCAACTATTTATAATCACAAGTGGAGTTTCTGCAAAGGTCTATGCCAGGCACTATAGTCCTGGCAGACATTCCTCCCAATTTGCAAGAACTCTACTGTTTAGGGTTGGAAGTGAAGCATGAGCATTTTCCTAGCCTCAGTTAAATTCAGTGAAAGAACAAACGTATAAGAGGACAAAGGGTGTAGGAAATCACAGCACAAGCAGCCTTGCCTTATTTCTAGTGAAAAGGATTAGTACTGGCAGCCCTGCAGTAAAGCCAATCGCCTGTGATCAGGGCGGAGGATAGTTGTAATCCCTTTACTATACTACTGAGTTGATTGATTAAATTGAAAATTACATGTCAAATGCCCCCAGAGCATCTTGGAACCTTCCCGAGTCTGCATATTCACATGGTACTAATGACCTTCCATTGGAAGGGAAAAGTGTGTACTACCTGCAGGGACCACATGAAGAAAGTATTGAGAGGAAGTGAAACTTTTCCAGAACTACCAGCAAGAGTTTAATTTAACTCTCTCTAACATTATAAGCTTGCCTCAATTTAAGAGCAAAATGTACCATGTTTTCCCTGAACAAGGAGCTTTCCAGGGTCTTACAGCTCAAGTGGAAAGAACAATGGAAAGCAGAAGGCTTTCTCTTCACATCTTGCTCCTTGAAATGGGAATAAGAGGCTTTCTGGGGGGTCTTGCAGGCCGAGACAGTTAGTGTTTACAGATGTGAGTGGCTTTCAGTCATTGAATGCAAATTGCATTTGCTTTGTTTCCTACACCCTGGGAAAACCAAAAGGAAGAAGAGGAATAATGTTCCTTTATCTGCCCACCCACATTGGGATTCAAGGCACAGTCTTTTCAGGTTTACTGGATCCCTAAGCAACCTTTGAAGAGAGCTGTAGATCTGTCTGGCTGTCCCTACTCCAGTGGATATGGATTCCTTTGGCTTTGCTTTTCAAGTCTCTGGTTCCATCTTTGGTCCATTGACTGAAGTTTTTGGTAAACATTTCTTGCATTCAAAGCTGAGTGGCTACAGAGCTCCTGGGCTAATTCTGCCTTCCTCTTAAACTTTGATCTGTATTTTGAAGGCAAGCTCATCAGATAAAAATGAAAGAGGACTAGCTTTTAATGTGGAGGCTAACAGCCAGAAAAATAAGCTAAAGCAGGAAGGTGGAAGAGAGCAGGTTCTGGCTAGAATACTGAGTCTCAACACCAAATATCAGAGCAATGTGAGAGCTGAAAGGGAGCATTACTGAAGTAAAAGAAAATAATCAAAAGTGATTACTTTGTCTAATGTTCAGTATGCTAATTATCCTCATTTGATCATTACATATTGCACACAGGTATTGATATTCAACATTGTACCCCACAGAGATGTACAATCAGTTATGTTTCAATAAAAAAATTGCAAAATAAAAAGTTTATTAAAAGAAAAGGTTGGCCAATGGTCTGCACTTCGCTGAAGGGCAATACCTATGGCAAACAGTCTGAGTGATCTCAGTTGATTGTGGGAGTCAGATTCATCTGGATTCTTGAACCTGAGACTTACTAGAAGGCATTATGAAAGTTACTTAACCTCTCTGTGCCTCCATTTCCTCATCTGCAAAGTAGGGATAATTGAAGTTGTTTTGAAGATGACCTGGGTTTAAAGCTAACCACCACCATGTACTAACTATAGCGCCTTGGGAAAGGCACCGACTGACCTCTCTGAGCTCCAGTTTCCTCTTGGTAAGACCAGAATCTACATCACTGTGTTATTGTAGGGTTAAATGAGTTAATATTCTTATAGCCCTTAGAATAGCCTTGGCATATAGTGAGAGCTCACAAAATGTTAGTCATTATTATTTTAAAATGAGATGACACATAAATGTTTTTTAGCTCAGTACCAGACACACAGCAAGTGCTGTGTTAGTTATAGCTGTAATGTACTTATTTCTAGCCTGCTCGTTGTACCCACTCAAATTCTCAACCTTTAAATAAGGCTTTAGCTCTGATTTCATGTTGATACGTCATCCAGTGAGAATCTGCTAAAGTTCCGATCTGGCTCCTGAATTTCCTCCATGTTCCAAATGGAGAGAGGGCTCAGTTGCAGGTATATTTTATCATCACTAACTTTACAACGACCACCAAAGACAAATGACCCCAAATTTAAAATGGAAAGATACTTTGTAAAAGATCTCATACTAGAAGGCCTAACCAGAAATGAGGAAAGAGTTAGTTTGCATTTGTGACTTTTCCCCCCATCAGAAAGAAATTTAATAACAAATACAATATACATTTCACAATCAGCCAGGCAAACATATGGAGCTAATCAGCTAATTTTAATGACAAGTCGGTATTTACTGACTTGTTTTTTTGGAAATAAGCTGAGAGAAGGAAAGTGTTTGAAATTTGTGTGTTCTGTGATTTCTGTTGGCCAAGGTTAGTTTTACTTGGTTTCTCTCCTACCCCACAACCCCCCTGAACACACAGAGCAATTCTTAGGTGGGATCTGCCTTAAGGTGTACCAGGGGCTGAGCAACAACCAGTTAGAGAAGAAGCAAAGCTAGGATGAGCTAAGGAAACCGACCTCATTGTTGAGCTGGGTCCTGGGACAGCCGCTTCTCTTTCTGCCTTAGCCAGGTCTCACTCGGCCTTCTTGTTTCAGCCTAAACCATCATGTCTTCAAGGACGCTGGCCCTGGGGTCACACTGGCTGGGTCCAGTTCTCAAAGCCCCTTCGCAGCCCTTTGTACCCTCCCCCCCCTTTTTTAATTGGTGGTTGGTCGGTACAGGGATCAAACCCTGGACCTTGGTGTTACCAGCACCATACTCTAACCAGCTGAGCTAACTGACCAGCCCTCTTTGTACCCTTCTAACTATTTATTGTTTAGTACAGCTGCTGCAGGTTTCCCTGGGGTTATGTTTCTGAGGATATCCATATCATTTACAAATTACATAATTCAAAATGAATCACAAAAAAGGATTGAGACTGCTTCTTTAAACCAGCTATGAAGTGGTACAGCTGTGCACCAATAACATAAGCACAGCTTAAAATTCACTCAGTCACCAGCTTTGAAATCATGATTCGTGACAATTTCTTTAATCTGGGAGAAGGGAATTTGCATTGTTTTGCATTTTGTACACAGAGGGGCTTTATAAATATTCTTAAATCTCTTTTTATATGTCTTTATTAATACTTTTATATATTTCTATGCCTCATGATTCACACCCACATAAAATGAGGCTCTGTAATTATTTGTTTAATTAAATTAACTGGCTTCCCCACTGTTTTAGTCCGTTTTGTGTTGCTATAACAGAAATACCTGAGACTGGGTGATTTATAAAGAAGAGAGGTTTATTTGGCTTACGATTCTGGGACAGCTGCATCTGGCACGGGCCTCAGGCTGCTTCTACACATGGTGGAAAAGTGGCAGGCAGCCGGCGGGTACAAGCAGATCACATGGCGGGAGGAAGCAAGAGAGAGAGAGAGAGAGAGAGAGGAGGTGCCAGAGTCCTTCAAACAATCAGCTCTTGCGGGAACTAATAGAGCAAGATCTCACTCATTAATCCCCCCTCCCCCAGGGAGAGCATTAATCCATTCATGAGGGATCTGCCCCCCTGACTTAATCAGTTTCCAACACTGCCACATTGGGGATCAAATTTTCACATGAGTTTTGGAGGGGACAACACATCCAAACTCCATCACCCACTAAAGGATGACTTCTAGGAACTGTCACTACCCTTTGGTCACTGCAGTATACCCAGGGCCCAGCAAAATGCCTGGGAGGGGTTGAGAAGAGTATAAGTTGAAACCTTCTGATAATCTGAAAAGAGGAACAATCCTCTTTTCTTCATGGTCAGGAGGGACAGTCATGTCTTTCATCTCAAAGACAGAGGAAAGAGTTATCCCTTCTTCTGGGCTCCATCAGCATCCCACCTACTTCTATATCATAGCACAGATCCTAACGGGCAAAATATTTATCAATCTGTCTCCTGCACTAGGCTATTACCTCTCTAAGGGCAGAGACTATGCCTTGTTCGTGACTGTATCACTCTCTCCCAGCCTATGCAAGACAGAAGAGGTACTATGCATATCAGATGGATGAGGGATGAAAGGACAAACTGACTGGGCTCCTGGGGTCCACTCCATCCCTTGTAATGATATCAAGGAAATGTCACAAAGGACAAAATCTAAATCCTCTTGAAAACCTACCTTAGTTAAATACATCCTGCTTTCTTTATTCTACAAGGCCTTGAAAAGTCTCTTGTATTATCCTCAACCCTGGGGCATGCAATTATAATTATCATCTTCAAGATACTATGTGTATTAGAAATAATGTTAAACAAACTCCCTGTGCGATGAACACATCCTTTTCCTCATCTTCTGTTTCCTGTGTCCTCTTTGCTTTTTCCCTGCCTTCTATAATGGTTTATGTCAGACTCCAGAGGAAGGCATTAGAGTTGGTTGGGACCATTACT
This sequence comes from Cynocephalus volans, assembly GCF_027409185.1. Classification (NCBI taxonomy): domain Eukaryota; kingdom Metazoa; phylum Chordata; class Mammalia; order Dermoptera; family Cynocephalidae; genus Cynocephalus; species Cynocephalus volans. The sequence continues at coordinate 114,187,212 of NC_084463.1, forward strand.
GTATCCCCAGCTCTAGCATCATGCCCAATACAGAGTTAGTGCTGCAAAAAGTCTTCACTTTTAGGAAAATATTCTACTTAAAACAATCATAGGATGGGGAAATGTGTATGTTCTAAATACCTTAACAAAATTGCTCAGAATTGTACACACAAAACTCTGCTGAGGCTAACAGCATTTATGTGCTTAAGTTTTCCAAACAATGAGTCGAAAATATACCCTGAAGAATTGTTTATGCCAAATAAGGCCGACTATTCATGATCATGACTGGAATTACTGCATGTTTTGTGCCAGCCACTTCATTCCTGCCAAACATCCTCCCAATTTGCAAAGATTCTTGGGTTTTGTTTTGGAAATAAAGCAGTGAAATGCTTCTTCAACCCAACTTATGTGGGCCTTATTCTTCATTAGTACTTACTGAGGCTATGCTGATGAGAGCAACATCTTAACTCTGGCTTGAAATACTTATTTTGGTTGACAAAATGACATGGAGTTTCAACCAAAGTGCATGGAAACAAGTTAACAGAATCGTGATGTCAGTTTGGGTTCTGAATGCACAACACTTGGAAAATGGTTCACACTATCTTTTGTGCCAGAGGCAGTGAGAACCTGAGAGGTTCAGTCAGATATTTCTATCAGCCAAACGGAGGAAACAGTTCCCATTCTGGTGGCTGCTGGGCCAAAACTTGCAACAAAAAAACAAGGAAAATACAAAAAGCTCACAGACAAAGCTCTTAGATTGGCAGGCCAGGGTCTTAGACCAAGGCCTTAGATTGACCAAGGTCTTAATTACAGCAAGTAGAGATTATATGCTTAGAATAAAACTCACAACAAATAGCACTTACAGGCAAAAATACTCCTGAAAAATGAGCCTGCTGAAGACCCTTCAGATGCAGACTAGTCCCTCGGTTCTTGTTTGGAAGAATTTCTCAAGAGGTTAGTGATGCAGCATTGTCCCAGTTCTAACAAGATCATTGTGTCTAAAGGTTAATTGAACATGAGAACTCTGTAGTCAGACTGAATCCTGCCTCCACCACTTACTACCCGTGAGATGTTAGTCAAGACACTTAACCTCTCTGTGCCTCAGTTTTCTCATCTATAGAATGGGGATAACAACAATGTCAACTTCATAGGACTGTTGTGAGGATGAAATGAATTAGTAGATATACAGTGCTCAGAAGAGTGCCTATGCATATATCAAGTGTTATAAAATTGTTAGCTGGTATGATAATTCATTTTCTGTGATCTATTTCTTGCCTTGGACCCCAGTTCTCATAATTGGGTCTCAATCTTCATGCATTTGTCAATTCTATAGATATTTAGGGACTGCCTGCTATCCAACTGACATTGTTCTTTATGTAGCCTTTTTCCCCAGTGAGATCCATGTAGGAGGCCTGTCTTTGCCCCTCCAGGGATGAGGTCCCTCCCTTGCTCCTACCAATCCTTGCAAGCCCTAGAATTCTGCCTCTTAGAGCTTCCAGGCCGGCCTGATGCCCCGTGTCTCTCCAACACCATCTGCTCCTAATCCCTGGGCTCTCCTTACACCAGGGGCTTCCTGGCCTGCCTGCTCATCTCCACAACCAGTCTTTCTGTCTAGGCTTTAAGCTCAGCTGCCTGGTCTGGTCTTGATTCTGACAACACCCTTGAAATTCGTTCAAGCAATGGATAATTTATTCAATCCTTTATTTTCCTCCATGGAAGAACTAGGAAGCCAGACCTTATCAAGTCAAAAGAATTCCTGCTGTCCCCTTACTGCAATAATTTATCTCTAAGAAACTAAAAAAAAAAAAAAAAATACTAAGGAAATATCCCTCTAATTGTAAACTATCCCTCTTCATCAGGAGAAAACAGACCTCTCCTGCCTAAAGTGCATAAACAGGACTCCTGCATTTTGCCAGAGCTCCAGGGACTAATAGGCCACCAGCTGCCACCTTGGGCTGCAGGGTTTTAGGAACTTGGAAAGGGAAACTTTCCATCCTAATTATTGCCTTTGCAGTGTCCTCAGCTACCAGCACAAGGTGGTGGACGTGGGTCTGAGCCAGCTTTTGTGTTCTTAAATAATAAAGCTAAGATGCTGTCCTCCTTAGCTGCAGAGCCCTGGACATTCACCAGCCAACCAACTTTCCTGAGTGTACCTACTATGTGTAGGCCTTTAGAAAACAAGTCTCCTCCTCATGTACTTTTTAAAGTATTGGAGGGAAGCTAATATTCAAGGCAAAACTAATAAAGTTCGGATGCTGCCAAAGCAGAAGGGACTTGCCCAAGGTCACAGAGTTCAGAAGGGGCAGATCCAGGATTTCATTACATCACCTGGGTGAAAATACAAATTCTTCAGTAAATCTCACCAGCGTCACCGGAACTTGGCTTGTTCCATCTTAATCTCTTGCCCTTTGCATCTTATACCTTGGCTCCACATCTGCTTTAGGTTTCTGGACAGCATCCTGCTCGTTCTGATCTCCAGGCTTTGCACAGGCTGTTTCATGTGCCTGCAACACTCCCTCGAGCCCCACCCCTTCGCGTGGCTGACTGCTGGTCGCCCTCTCGTTCTCAGCATAAACCCCAGTACCTCAGAAAGCCTCTTCCAATTCCTCAATCTGGAGCAGCGTCCCTCCTCTTTTCTGCTTTGTGGCTATCCTATCACGACACTGTCCATACTGCGCTATAATTGCCTATCCTCATGTTTAATCCCCCTCACATGCTGCGAGATCCTCATGGGCAAGGCCCTTGTCTGGTTTTTCTCTGAATCCCCAGGATCATGCATAGGACTTTAGAGTACAACATGTGGCCAGTGAATTTTGTTGAATTAAGATGAACCAAAGTCTCTCTCTACCAAGCTGCCTCCCTAAAGGGTCAAATCCCAGAATAAAGACACCAGCTTTGCAGTGCCTGGCAATGGTTCCAGGAAGGCACGCCTGGCCCAAAGTACCTGACCTCTGATCTTTAAAATGTTCTGGGGTAATTTTCAACCTTTCACCTTTACTTCTTTACAAGCTCACAGCTCATCGCTGTCATTTTCCTGTCACCATTCCCCTTACATGAGAATCAAACTTTCAGTTTCCATCTGGTGAAGCTCAAGCTTAGGGTAGGCCAGAGCAAGCTTTGAGAGACAAGGAAAGAAAAGTAGCTCTAGGAGAGAGCAGAACTGTGGTTACCAGAAGCAGGAAAGGGGGAGGAGGGGCAGAAAGCAAGAGGTTGCTTAATGGACACATAACAGCTAGCTAGGAAAAATAAGTTCCATGGGTGTGCAGTTGTGCTAGGCATCTATAATTAACAGTAATTTACTGCACGTTATCAGATGGCTAGAAGAGAGGCGGAATGTACTCATCACAAAGATGATTTTTGTAATGATGAATATGCTAATTACCCTGATTCAGTCATCACACATTGTATATATGTATGGATATTCAACTCTGTACCCCACAAATCTGTATAATCAATGCCTTTCAATAAAAAAAAAAAAGTAGCTCTGTTTCTACCTTCACTTCCTTTTAAAAGTAAACTTTTTATGGAAGCATAACATACATACAGAAAAGTGGAGAAATCGTAAGCATAGAGTTCAGAGTTTCACTTTCATGTTACCAGCACAAAAACCAGAAAATGACTAGGACTCCAGAAGTCTCCTTTTTGTCCTCTTACAGTCACTACTTCCCCAAAAGGCAACAAACTTGACCTCTATTGTAGATTAATTTTGTCTGCTTTAAAACTTTTTATAAATGTAAATGGAATTTTGCTGTGTATACTCTTCTGTATCTGGCTTCTTTTGTTCAACTTTATAGTTTGTGAGATTCATTAATGTGATTGCATATAATTTTGGTTTGTTCCTTCTCGTAATTGTATCATATCACACTGCATGAATATACCACATTTTATTTATCCATTTTATTATGGATGAACATTTGAGTAATTTCCAGTCTGGACTTATTATGAACAGTGCTGCTATATGCATCCATGCACATATCTTTTGGTAAATATATGTGCGCTTTTCTGTTGACTATATAGTACATGTGGAATTGCTGTGTCATAAGGTAAGGGGACCGGCTTTAGGAGATACTGCTAAACAGTTTTCCACAGCAAGAGAGATCTCATTCATCTACATCCTTGCCAATACTTGATATTATTGTTTGAGTTTGTTGGGGGTTTTTTTTCTCATTTGAACTACCTGATATATGTGTAGTGATATCACATTGTGATTTTAATTTGGACTTCTTGGAATTTTCCTGTGTGTTTTCATTGGCCATTTGTATAACCTGAAGTGCCTGTGCAGGTCTTTTGATAATTTTTTTCTGTTGGGTTGTCTGCCTTTTTCTCATTGATTTGTAGGAGTGTTTTATACAGTCTTGATATAGTTCTTTGTCCATTATATGTGTTGCAAACATATCCCTATTCTCTGGCTTGCCTTTTTACTTTCCCAATCTTTGATAATATAGAGGTCTTAATTTTAATGTAGTCCGCATTCTTTTTTTCCTCCATGGTTAACACTTTTTGTGCCCCATTTAAGAAATCTTTGACTACTTCAAAGCTTTAAAGTCCTGAAGATCATGAAGATGTTGTCCTATGTTTTCTTCTAAAAGCTTTATAGTTTTTATTTTTCATGTCTAGATATTGAATTGATCCATAATTGAATTTGTGGATAGTATGAGGTAGGAGTCAATAGACTTTTTAATTTTTTTCAAAGAATCATTTACTGGGATGCTCATCTTTTGCTTGCTTTATTACTGTCACTTTTGTCATGTATCTGTGGGTCTATTGCCTGGACTCTATTCTGTTATCCTGCTCCATTGGTTTATCTGTGTATCTATCTGCCAATAACAGCCTTAATTATGGTACCTTTATAAAAAGGCTTTGATATCTGGGAGTGTTCTCCAACTTTGTTCTTCTTTAAGATTATTCTGGCTGTTCTTAGCCCTTTGGATTTCTGCATAAATGTTAGAATTGTGATCTCGATTTTTTTTAAAATGCTCTTACTTTGATTGAGATTGTGTCGAACTTATGGGCAAAGTTGAGGAGATTTGACAACTTTACATTATTGAGTCACCTAATTAACGAGTATGTTATATTGCTTCATTTGTTTAGATGTACTCTAAGTTTTCTCAATAATGCTTTATAGCTTTCTGTGAAGAGGCAGTCTTGTTCATTGTTCATGAGATTTATTCCCAGGTATTATATATTTGATGCTATGGTGAATAACAGCTTTTTAAAATTTCATTTTCCAAAATGAAATTGATTTTCGTTTGTTGACTTAGTATCCAGAGAACTTTCTAAATTCACTTATTAATTCTGTTAGTTTACATATAGATTATTCTGGAGTCTTTACATACACAATTGTATATACCAGTAATTCCCTTCTAATCCTTATGCCTTCTCTTTCTTTTTCTTGCCTTATTGCACTGCTCCAGTAAATGCTGAATAGATGTGGTGTGATACTGGGCATTCTTGCCTTGTTCTCAGTCTTATGGGGAAGGCTTTTAATATTCATTATTAAGTATGATTTTTGCAATAGATTTTTTGTTTATATTTTTTACCAAATAAAGTTCCCTTCTATTCTTAGTTTGCTGAGATTTTTTTTTTTTTTTTTTGAAATTGTGTCTCTTGGCCATTCGTATATCTTCCTTTGAGAAATGCTTATTCAGCTCCTTTGCCCATTTTTTAATTGGGTTACTTGTTTTTTTGTTGTAAAGTTGTTTCAATTCCTTGTATATTCAGGATAGTAATCCTTTGTCAGATGTATATTTTGCAAATATCATCTCCCACTCTGTTGGTTGTCTTTTAACTCTGTTAATTGTTTCTTTTGCTGTGCAGAAGCTTTTTAGTTTGATATAATCCCATTTGTTTATTTTTCCTTTGGTTGCCCGTGCTTTTGGGGTCATATTCATGAAGTCTCTGTCCAGTCCCACTTCCTGGAGTGTTTCTCCTATGTTTTCTTTAAGAAGTTTTATTGTTTCAGGGTGTATATTTAATTCTTTAATCCATTTTGAGTTGATTTTGGTATATGGTGAGAGGTATGGGTCTAGTTTCATTCTCCTGCATATGGATATCCATGTATCCCAGCACCATTTGCTGAAGAGGCAGTCTCTTCCCCAGTGTATAGGCTTGGTGCCTTTGTCAAAGATCAGATGGCTGTAGGTGTGTGGGTTGATTTCAGGATTCTCCATTCTATTCCATTGATCAGTGTGTCTGTTTTTATGCCAGAACCATGCTCTTTTGGTTATTATAGCTTTGTAGTATAGCTTGAAGTCAGTGTTATGCCTCCAGCTTTTTCTTTTTTTTTTTTTTTTTTTTTTTTTTTTGCTCAGCATTGCTTTATCTATGCATGGTCTTTTGTTATTCCATATAAATGTCTGAATAGTTTTTTCCATTTCTGGAGAAAATGTCATTGGAATTTTGATGGGGATTGCATTGAATTTGTAGATCACTTTGGGTAGTATGGACATTTTCACAAGGTTGATTCTTCCAATCCAATAGCATGGGATATCTTTCCATCTTGTGTCCTCTTTAATTTCTCTCAACAGTGGTTTGTATTTCACATTATAGAGATTTTTCACATCTTGGTTAACTCTATTCCTAAGTATTTTATTTTTTTGGTGGCTATTGTAAATGCGCAGGCTTTCTTGATTTCTCTTTCTGCATGTTCACTATTGGAGAATAGAAATGCTACTGAGTTTTGTGTGTTGATTTTGTATCCTGCAACTTTGCTGAAATCATTTATCACCTCCCAGAGTTTTTTTGTAGAGGCTTTAGGCTGTTCGATATATAGGATCATGTCATCTGCAAACAGAGACAGTTTGACTTCATCTTTTCCAATCTGGATGCTCTCTATTTCCTTCTCTTCTCTGATTGCTCTGGCTAGTACTTCCAACACTATGTTGAATAGGAGTGGTGAGAGTGGAAATCCTTGTCTAGTTCCTGTTCTTAAAGGAAAAGCTTTCAGCTTTTCCCCATTCAGGATGATATTGGGAGTGGGTTTATCATATATGGCTTTAATTATGTTGAGATAATTTCCATCTATACCTAACTTATAGAGAGTCTTTATCATGAATGAGTGTTGAATTTTGTCAAATGCTTTTCAACATCTATAGAGATGATCATATGGTCCTTGTGTTTGATTTTATTGATATGGTGTATTACATTTATTGATTTGCGTATGTTGAACCAACTTTGCATCCCTGGGATGAATCCCACTTGACCATGGTATATAATTTTGTGTATGTGTTGCTGTATTCTGTTAGCTAGTATTTTATTAAGGATTTTTGCATCCATATTCAACAAGGATATTGGCCTATAGTTTTCTTTTTTTGTTGTATCTTTATCTAGTTTTGGTATCAGGGTGATGTTTGCTTCATAGAATGAGTTTGGGAGAACTGCCTCTATTTCAATCTTTTGGAACAGTTTGTAGGGAATTGGTGCCATTTCCTCTTTGAATGTTTGGTAGAACTCTGCAGTGAACCCATCCAGTCCTGAGATTTTCTTTGTTGGGAGCCTTCTGATAACAGCTTCAATCTCCTTTATTGTTATTGGTCTGTTCAGATTTTCTACATCTTCTTGGCTCAGTTTTGGTAGTTTGTGTGTGTCCACAAATTTATCCATTTCCTCCAGGTTTTCAAATTTGTTGGCATACAGTTTTTTATAGTAGTCTCGAATGACTCCTTGTACTTCAAATGTATCAGTTGTAATATCACCTTTTTCATTTCTAATTTTTGTTATTTGGGTCTTTTCTCTTGTTTTTTTAGTTAGCCATGCTAATAGGTTGTCAATTTTATTTATCTTTCCAAGAAACCAACTTTTTGATTCATTGATCTTTTGTATCATTTTTGGGGTTTCAATTTCATTAAGTTCTGCTCTGATCTTAATGATTTCTTTCCATCTGCCAAACTTTGGGTTTGGATTGTTCTTGTTTTTCTAGTTCTTTAAGGTGAAGTATTAGGTTGTTCACTTGCCATCTTTCCATTCTTCTGAAGTAAGCATTTAATGTGCTAAATTTCCCCCTTAGTACTGCTTTTGCAGTATCCCACAGGTTTTGGTATGATGTATCATTGTTTTCATTGGTTTCAATAAATTTTTTGATTTCCTGTTTGATTTCTTCTTGGACCCATATGTCATTAAGTAGAATGCTGTTTAATTTCCATGTGTTTGTATAGTTTCCGCAATTTCATTTGTTATTGATTTCTAATTTTAATCCATTGTGGTCTGAGAAAATACATGGGATAATCCCAATTTTTTTTAGGTTGTTGAGACTTGATTTGTGAACTAACATGTGATCTATCCTGGAGAATGATCCATGTGCTGATGAGAAGAATGAATATTCTGACATCATTGGATGGAATGTTCTGTAGATATCTGCCAAGTCCAATTGGTCTAGAGTGTTGTTTAGATCTTGCATTTCTCTGCTGATTCTTTGCCTAGATGATCTCCAATATTGATAGTGGGGTGTTCAGGTCCCCTGCTATTACGGTATTAGTGTCTATTTCCTTCTTTAGGTCTAATAGTTTGCTTTATAAATCTGGCTGCTCTGACATTGGGTGTGTATATATTTGTGATTGTTATGTCTTCTTGATGGATCAATCCTTTTATCATTGTGTAGTGGCCCTCATTATCTCTTTTTATGGTTTTTAGTTTAAAGTCTATTTTATCATATAAGAATAGCTACTCTGGTTCGTTTTTCATTTCTATTTGCATGGTATATCTTTTTCCATCCTTTCACTCTTAACCTATATGTGTGTCTTTGTAGGTGATGTGAGTCTCTTGAAGGCAGCATATAGTTGGGTCCTCCTTTTTAATCCAGTCAGTCAGTCTGTGTCTTTTGATTGGGGAATTTAATCCTTTTACATTAAGGGTTGTTATTGAAAAGTGTTGATTTACACCTAGCATTTTATTGATTTTCGTTTGGATGTCTTAAGTGTCTTTTTTTCCTTTCATTCTGATTTACTGTTTATCTACTGTATTTGTTGGTTTCTTGGGTGGTAGATATACTTTCTCTTTTTTTCTCTTCATTGTTAGCCTTTTTATTTTACTAGTGGGTTTTGATTTTTCTTGAGTTTTTATGGCAGTGGTAGTTATTTTTCAGGTACCAAACCTAGTACTCTCTTTAGAATTTCTTTCAAGCATGGTTGTGTGGTAGTGAACTCCCACAGTTTCTGTTTGTCCAAGAAATATACTATTCGCCCTTCATTTCAGAAGGATAGCCTTGCAGGGTAGAGTATTCTTGGCTGGTAATCTCTGTCTTTCAGTATTTTGAATATATCATCCCATTCCTTTCTGGCTTTTAGGGTTTGTGATGAAAAGTCTGATGTTAGTCTGATTGGGGTTCCCTTATAGGTGACTTGACGCTTCTCTCTTGCAGCTTTTAAGATTCTCTGTTTATCTTTGAGTTTTGCCAGTTTGACTATAACATGTCTTGGAGAAGACCTTTTTGGGCTGAATACATTGGGGATCTTTGAGCTTCCCGAATCTGAACATCTGTGTCTTTTCCTATACCTGGGAAGTTTTTTGCTACTCTTTTCTTGAATATGCTTTCAATGCAATCTCCTTTTTCCTCCCCTTTTGGAATACCCATGGCTTGGATATTTGAGTGCTTAAGGTTGTCTGATATCTCTCTTAGATTTTCTTCAATGTTTTTAATTCTTTTTTCTTTTCTTTTCTTTTTTTCTTTTTTTTTTTTTTTTTGTCTGCCTGTGTTATTTCAAACAGCCCCTCTTCAAGGTCAGAAGTTCTCTCTCCTGCTTCTGCAAGCCTGCTGGTTAAACTCTCTGTTGTGTTTTTTATTTCTTTGAATGAATTCTTCAGCTCGGCAAGCTCTGCTACATTCTTTTTCAGGGCATTGATTTCCTTGTACATTTCTTCTTTCAGGTCCTGTATACTTTTCCTCATTTCATCGTGTTGTCTAGCTGAGTTTCCTTGTATCTCATTTAGTTTTCTTAGAATTATCACTCAAAATTCCTTGTCAGTCATTTCAAGGGCTTCTTGTTCTATAGGATCTAGAGTTTGAGAGTTTTTAACCTTTGTTGCTTTGCCTCACACAGATTTGTCACCTTGCTTCCCCTGGGTGATGGAGCTGCAAAAAGGATTACTCAAAAGCCCATCTCTTCTGAGCAGCGAGAGACCCCAGAGTGGTTAATCTCCCAGAACCCTCAAGAGAGAGGCATTCCTTCCTTGGGAAAATAACCGCAAATTGGGGTTCTCACCCCGCATTTATTCTCAAGACCAGGAAGTTACAGGAAAAGAACATAGGTAGGGTTATGGCCAATTATAGTTTAACAGTAGAGGCTGGTAACATTCAGTAAAATAAGCAAAGTGACATTCCATGATGCAATATGCAAAAGGTTAAGTCAATCCACCAACAAAAGCTTGATCTTAGCAAACATTCTCTTTTCCTACATCAATTTCCCAGTATCTTTACATATCAATCAGTAACTTGTCTGTCCTTTAGTTAGCAACCTTGCTGTGCTACAATTCTTTATCTTACAGCAGAGACTTTAGCCTGGGGAAAATTTCCTGTCTTTTGCAAGGTTAACATTTCTATATGTACTTTTAAGAAGTTAGGCTAAACCTGAAACTGCAGGGCTTTGGAGGCCCTGTGAAATACATTTGCTTTATAAATATTGGTAATATTCCACACACCTTGGTGGTGTACTTTCTTGATTTTTCATGTTTCTGGTATCTTTCCTTTGGTGTTTAGTCATTATGGTAAGGGATTTCACGGTCCACTTGTTTGACACTATTGTCTGGCTAGGATCCTGCCAGGACTGACAATTTGGCATGGCGGCCTCAGTGCCTGTGGGCAGAAGGTTCGGGCCTCTCTGGGCCATGGGGATTGGACTGGGCTGGGAGTCCAGCAGCAGCACCTACCTGTTCCCACATGGGTGCCTCGGGGCACACGGTTGCCACAGCTCTTGGGCCTCTGGCGGGGGAGGGAGACCTCTCTGGTCAGTGAGCAGTCGCTCAGGCTGGCAGTGGGGTCGGGTGGTGGCAGCACCTACCTACTTGGTCATGCTTTTGCCTCAGGATACATGGTCGCCTCAGGATGCATGGTCATCGTGGGTCTCGGGCCTCTCCAGGGACTCCTCCATACTGATTGAATTTTGAATGTTAAACCACCCTTGCATTCCTGGAATAAACTCCACATGGTTGTGGTGGGGAATACTTTTTCTAAATAGCTGGATACAGAGTATGCTAATATTTTGTCTGGGCTTTCTGCATCTATAGTTATGAAAGAGATTGAGATTCTATCTTTACTTTTATCTTCAATTTTGAGATGGATTTTTTTACCCCAGCCTGACACCTCTTTTGTCCTATATATAGGCTTAGTTAAACAGACTTTTCTTTTATTATTAGCTGAATAAATGTTCCCCAGATCTTGTAGCTTCTGTCTTATTGGCAGAACAAAAAGCTTTCCCGTTGGTGAACAAATCATGAGCCAAATCCTGGTTCAGCCACTCACTGGTAATGTGTACTCTGGCAAGTTGCAGATTCTTTCTGAGCCTGTTTCCTCATCAATGAAATGGAATTGAGAAATAAATTAGACAATGCATAAGAAAGCACTTGGTACAAGTAGGTGTTCAGTAATTCCTATTTCTCACTACCTTTTTGCTCTGCTGCTTAAAAACTTTTCACAAACAGAAGAACATTTGCTTACTTATTTACCAGGCTTATTTAGCCCACAGAGATAAGATTCAACCTGAAAAATGCACTAATGGGAGTGGAAGAAGTCCATTCTTTTTGTTACACTCTAAAAACAAAGCAAAGTTATTTACTGTCCCTGCTAAGCTTTTAAATACAAGCTCCTAGACTTTTAAAATTAGATAAACATTGCTAGAATTTATCATCCAAAGTGCTACAGTTTCTTCCCTGGGGCTTCAAACTTAGGTGTTAATGGTATATTAAACATTTGGAAGCTGTCCAGGAATATAGCCTCTCTCCCATATATTACAATGTTTATGTGGAAAAGTCAGCTTGGAAAGACAATTTTAAATAAAATTTCTCTTTCTAGAAATATGATCCCAGTGTAAGTTGTCAGTGCATAATAAACCTTCAACCAGTCTCTACAGCAGTAATGGGAATGAGAGTCTGGGGGTGCCCTGAATTATGTTCTTTACCTCTGAGATGAGAATCAGGTAATTGGCTAGGCTTTAGAGATATCCACATAAATCAGGAGTCAAAAGTTAAAAAAAAACTGGGCTAGGAAGGCTGAGTCCAAAGAAGACTGAAATATATGAACACCAAGAAACAATAACCCCAATATTATCAGGGGCACTGCATAGGCACTGTTCTACTTCTCCTCCTGTTGTCTCCACCCCAAGAGCTAATTCTAGCGATAGCCTTTGTGACACCAGAATGACCTCCTAACTAAATCTGGACTTGGCTCAAGCTGTGGATCCCCCAGTGGAGAACAAAGGGGAAGGCCTTAAGTCTGGCAGACCAGAGGCAAACCTCAGCCCTGTCTCCTACTATCAACTGAGTTCCTTCATCTATAACATGAGAATGCTAACTGACCTACCTAACAGTATCACTGTGAGAACAGAAGGACATTAGCTGACACCTATGGAGTGCATGATGCAGGGAGCGTGCTCAAAAAATGGAAGTGGTCGTAATTATAATGATATTAATGATGATTGCAATGACAACAAAGACGACATCTTAGTCTTTGGATGGAGGGGTGGTGAAGAGTCACTGGTATTCCGCTTATAGAAACAGGAGGAGCAGCCCTAGCTGGCTCTCATCTAATCCCCATAATTATTTTAGGGATCTCTGGGCCCAAACACATGATCTTAGCTGGATGAGCCATGTCTCAATTTGGGTTCCCCCAAAAGCAGAACCTGAGACAAGGACTTTAGGTAGTTTATGCAGAAGGTGACAGAGGAAACAGGAATGAAGGAGTAGGGAGAGAGTGACAAGGGAGGAGAGTCAACCTAAGTGTGCATTATTGAGGTCACTGGCATCAGTGTGCCATCCAGAATTGTCCACCTGCCAGAATTGTCTACTAGCACCCACCCCACCCCCCGTAGGCCAAGGGCTGTCTACAGGAGCACCAACTTACCCTTGCTCCCAGGCACTTGCTTGTTGGCCAAGTGGACTCAAAGCTTCAGAGAAGACCATGAGGCAGTAAATGGAAAGAAGCAGAGTACACTGGAGGTGGACCCTCACTGATGGCATGATGTGTGCTCACACCTGCCTACCACAGTTGTGGCTGAAATTAGAGGTGGATGGAGCATGTGTGACACAGGGTACCAAATGCAACTGCTAAAGGCCAAGTCTTAGTTCAAGTGCAGACTTCTGCAAGTTGTCCACCTGCCACATGTGATTCACAACTGTGACAGACCCCAGTCCCCAGTGGGGTCTAGCCTCTTCCATCCTGTCTTCCCAGAAGGAGCTACCTGCACAGTTGGTCCTTATACTTAGCAGTACTCAGACCTACTCCAGATTCCAGAGCTGTGTTGTCCAATATGATAGCTGCCAGACACACGACTTTTTAAACTTAAATTCATTAAAATGAAATAAAATGTAAAATTCAGCTCCTCAGTCACATTGGCCACATTTTAAGTGCTCAATAGCCATAGATGGCAAGTGGCTATTATATTAGACAGTGATGTACAGAGAGAGCACTTTCATCTTCGTGGAAAGTTGATTTAGACACTGCCGCTCTGGAGTAGGTTGGCCTGGGTCCAAATCCAGACTGTACCACTCACTAGCTGGACAGCCCTGTGCTTTCACTTCCTAATCTGTAAAATGGGCTTGTTTCAAGGATTAAATGAATAACAACATATAAAGCACATGGTAAAGACCTACTAAATGTTAATAACTATTATCATCTCCCAGTTCCTAGGGCAATACTTAAGTGAGGCAGATAGTTCTAAAAGAGCCTGCAGCCTCGATTTAGGCCCTGTGTCCCTAGGAGCTCTGCTCTGCGTTCCTAAATTATCTCCATGCTCAAGATGTTCGTGCCCATATGCCCCTGGGCTTCCAAATAGAGATGCATCACTTTCAACTTCTTATCAGTTGCCCGCCCTACTTCCAGGAGCTGGAACCTGAACATGACCCCCAGCTCATCAGGGCCCTACTGCCTGCTTCTGGGGACTTCTGTCTATATCCCTGACTCATTCTGCTGCCATTTTCCCACCACTTGTACCACCCACCCAGTGGGCTTCTGTACCCCCAGCGCTGACTCTGTCTGAACCACAGCTAAGCTGACCACATCACTTGCAAAATCCTTCTATCCCCTAAGACCTTGCCCTACCCTAAACAACAGGTCCTGTGCATGTCCCAGTTGGCTCCCAATCCCTACCTTCCCTGGAGAAATAAAATATTAATATTAAAAATAACCATTTATTGAATTTTTTTATGTACCAGAAACTATACCGTTTTTACATAGATTTCCTTTTGTAACCCCATAACAACAAGTACTTCTCTTCAATAGAAGAGGTACTATTATTATTTCCATTTCACAGATAAGAAAATTGAGCTTTAGAGAACTTAAGTAGCTTGTTCAAGGTCACACAGCTAGTATATGGTGGAAACAGGAATGTGAAGATGACCTTAAACCAGTAGGAGGTTCCCTTTTTCTTTTAACACATTTGAAAAGAAGGATGAACCGAAACATACAACAACATGTGTGAATCTTAAATGCATTATGCTAAGTTAAGGAAGTCAGACTCAAAAGGCTATATACCGTACGAGTCCATTTGTATTATATTCTTGAAAAGGCAAAATTATAGGAACAAAAAACACAACACGGTTTGCCAAGGTCTGGGACTGATGGAATGGGGTTGACTACTAAAGGTTACATGGGAATTTGGGGGTAATAGAGCTATTCTATATCTTGATTGTGGCAATGGCTGCATGATTGCATGCATTTGTCAAGACTTGCTTCACTGTATGTTAAAGAGAGTGAATATTATTGACTTTCAAGAGTACTTTTAACATGAGAAATAAAGGCAGATAGTAATTTTCCTCCGATTGCCCCCGAGCAATCGTCCAACTATGGGGATAGAGAGGTGCAAAGTCACAGTTTTACTTGTGACTTGGTGGAGCAGATAAGCTTAGATGGGAGCTCAGGTTCAGAGAGCAAGGAAAAGAATTCAAGGAGAGGAATGGAACCAGCTCAGACTGACTTTCCTGAAAAGCCTGGAGGTGCAGGAAAGTCAAAAGATAGGCTTTTGTGGGAAAAGAGCATTTGATGGAAGATTTTTCTTTTCTTTACTTTTTTAATCAAAACAAAACACTTGAGTATGGAAACCACCCATGGAGAATCATAGGGTACAGGGAGGGGACTGACAATTGGTAAAATATCTGTGTCAGAGGAGTTGGCCCTATTTACAAGGTTAAAAATATTCACAGCTCAGAGTAAAAGGAGGCCCAAAGGGGAGAGGGGAATGTCTACCTAGGTGTAAACCCCCACCACGGGACGTTAGGGCTGTGGGCTGCCTGGCGGGCCTCTGCTGCCTGGGGGCCGCAGGGTAGTGAGGGCCGGAAGGGACCCGGGAAGCTGGGCTCAGGTGTCCAACGAGGCAGAAGAGGCTCTAGCCTCGAAAAGCAGCTGGGAGTCGCCGGGCAGTTGGGCGCTCAGCTCCCTGGGTTTGTGGGTGGGGAAAGAGCGACAGCGCCCTGCGCGTGCCCGTGATGGGGCTGGCGGGGGGCGGAGGGGGTCCCTCTCTGTGGCAGGACCGAGACGCAGAGACAGGGCTGACCGAGGACTCTGCTGGACTCTGGCCCGCGGGGCGGTGCTGAGGACAAGCCCCTCCCCAGGCAGCGGGGCGGGGCCTGATTCCCCACCTGCCGCGCCCGTCAGCGCTTCGATCCTGGTGGACGCCCTGGGAATTGCATAGTTTCTCTGGGGGTCAGCTACATGGGACCCTTCTAGCCCCGAGCCTGGGCCCAGGTCTGCCAGGCACCTGCCTCCTGGGACGCGCTGCTCGGACGCTAGGGCTCTGAGGTGTGTACGTACCCCAGGGACCCCCGCTTGCCTCGTGGGGGGCAAGGAGCTGGGCTCTGGAGCAAACTGAGGAGAGAAGGCTCTGATCTCCTGTCCCACAAGCGGCTGGTCCCTGGTATTACTGCAGGGTCTTGGCCTCTGACCTGCCAGATTTGGTTTTGTGAACAGAGCTCCAGGCTGCCTCACCCTGGCAGGAGACCCCATGCCCATGGGGAGGGGGCAGCCCCAACGCCTGTCGGAAGCTGTCCCTGAGGGTGACAGGTCAGAGGGACTGTTGCAGCCCACCTGGTTTGAGCTATTCTGCTTGGTGGCCGGGAGGCCTGGCAGGCGAACTGTGGGTGCTCAGGGTGGGGGCAGAGGGGAGCAGGGAGTGGGGCCTAAGGGAAGCTGCATCCTGCGGCTGGCGGCTCCCTGGGCAGGGTCCTGAGATTCTGGTTCAAGCGTCCTCGGTCGGGGTCTCCCTCGTAGAGTGCGTGTCTGTCAGCACACAGCCCGCATCCTGGGGTGCAGCGGTCACAGCAGCGGGGGCCCATTCAGGCCAGCGACCTCGTGCGTGAGGGGGACGGGGCGCCTTGGAGGCCGTGCGGTCGCAGAGGAAGACCTGGGTCGCCTTGCAGTGGGTGATGGAGAAGCCAACATTGCTGTCCAGCTGGGACAGGATCACCAGGACCTGCCTGTGCAGGGGGAGCACGCCGTCCTGGGTGCACAGGCTGCTGCCGTGGACACCACGCTGCAGCTGTCGTGCAGTCGCACTACACATGCAGGTTGGACTTGAGGTGGCGGTTCTCCACCACCACGATAAGCCCGCCCGGCTGTGCACCAGGTAGTAGCAAGTCATGCCCACGTGGCCCAAGTAGCGCTGGCTGTAGCTCTCGGTGAGCAGTATGATGCCGTCAGCCAGTGTGGGTAGGCTGGGCCTCCATGGCCTCCACAGCCTCCACCGCCTCCCCTGTGAACAGACGCGAACTCTAGGGGCAAGCACCTGGCCCAGCAGCTCGCGGTCACCTTGCAGTGCCTGCCCCATGCCTCTGCCAAAGGGCTGGAGGCCTGCACAGCGGTGGGGGGCCCCAGCAGTGTCGGGTTCCAGTGGTCGAGGACACAGCGCCCCACAGCATACTTGCCAGGCTCCAGCATGACTTCACAGTTGACAAACTTCTTGAGGGCACGTTTGCTGTGAGCCCACAGGAGGCCCAGGCTCAAGTGGCCACTGCTTCCAAAGTTGTCCCCGATGCAAATGTCCAGGAGGTGGCTATCCACAGCATCTGAGCACCTACTGCCCTCCTGGAAGAGAACAAACTCCAGCGAGGTGCACTCCAGCATCAAGCCCACGGGCTCACTGGCCATGCTGGGGAACCAGTCCTGCACTCCCACCTCCTGCCAGTACAAGTTCACTCTGCGGATGTCCATGGAGTCGAAGTACCAAATGAAGTCGCTGTACTACATCCAGAAGACGCCCTTGCCACTGCCATGGGGCACGAGCTCCCCATGCAGGTGCCCCAGCCAGTTCAGCCCCTCCTTCAACTAGCTGCCTTTCTGGGAGAAGCAGCACCTTGGGTTCAAGAGCCAGAGGATCCTGGTGTCCTGGAAGTCACGCATGGCCAAGATGGAGTGGGCGTGGCAGGGGCGCAGGCCTAGGCCCTCATAGGTGGCATCGTCCACCTTCATGTTGCTCCCCACCCCCAGGAGGCGCCCATGAGGAACCCAGCCTCCTTAGAATTCAGCAGATGAGGTCAGCGTCAACAGGCTCCTCATGGGGCTTACTGGAGCTGACCTGCAGCTCCAGGCTCTAGCAACGGGGTGCGGATGAGCATGGCCAGGCCTTCCATGGTACACACTGCCTGGAGGGCAAAGTAGGAGCTGTATAGCTTGGTCAGTGCCTTCTTGCTGAGGGCCACCCTGAGCTGCTTCAGCTGCGCCTGGGAGGAGAAGAGGAAGCCGGCCTCCTTGCAGGGCAGCATGTAGTCCATACATGGTCCACGTGCTGTCCTTCTACAGCCACACTTGGTAGGCACCGTGCACACTGGCTGTGCGTGCCCTGGGCTCAAGTCTGTGAAGCTTCCGTGCGGGTGACAGCTTCCAGCATTGTGTGAAGCAGTGGCCACAGCCCCACGAGATCCTCTTCAGGGACTAGGGTGCCTCATGGTCTGTGTTCCTCACTCTATGGCTCTCAGACATCTTGCAGGGGCTGCTGGGGAACTGCTGGTGAGGCCCAGTGGCCGTCAGGAGCCAGGCGGCCAAGGGAGGACAGGAGGCAAGCGGTCCAGCCGTGGTCACCTGTGAAGCTTCCTGGCTCCAGCAGGTTTCTGAGAGCCCTGGCAGTGCTGGCCAAGCCCCTGACATGGTCGAGCTGGGGATGGTCATGTGATGGAATATTTTCTTTCACCCAGAATGAGAAAACTTGAACCTATTCACTGAAAGGGAAAAGCTCTTCAGTGAAGGAAAAATTAAAGGTGCACCTTACGCACATTTTTACCATTTCCAGCACTCTTCATTTCTTCATGTAGATCCATGTTTTCATTTCCCTTCATCCTGAAGAACTTCCTTTAATATTTCATGTATTGCAAACATGCTGGTAATAAATTTATTCAGTTTTCATTTGTCAAAAAGTCTTATTTTACCCTCATTTTTGAAGGATAATTTTGTAAGATATAGAAGTATACGTTGGCGGTTTTTATTTGTTTTAAAACTTTAGAGGTGTCATGTCATTGTTTTCTGGTTTGCCTGGTTTTTGAAGCAAGCAAGTCATTCTTTGTTGCTATAATTGTAGTGTGTCTTTTATTGCTTCTGGTTGCTTTTAAGATTTTCTCTTTACTGAGGCTACCAGAGGTGGGGTGGGGTAGTGAGAAATTGGTAAAGGGACACAAAAAATGATTACATTGTAAAAAAAAATGATTACATTGTGTAATGTTGAATATACTAATTATCCTGATTTGAGCATCACATAGTGCACTTAGGTACTGATATTCAATGCTGTACCTCACAGATATGTACAATCAATTATATTTCAATTTTTAAAAAAGAAATAAATAATAAATTAGGGAATGTAGACTACCTATACTAATTTATAACTCTTAATGCTCACAATATAAAACAATATGTTAAAAATATTTATTCGAGAAAAAAGTATTTTCTGTTTATCTTTACTTATCCGATTATGATGCACTTAGATGCCATTTTCTTTGTTTTAATCCTCTTTGGGGTTTGATAAGCTTCTTGGATCTGTAGGTTGATATTTTTCACCAAATTTGGGAAAATTTCAGACATTGTTACTTCAAATATATTTCTACCCCAGTCTCTCTATCCTCTCCTTTTGGGACTCCAATTACCCATATTAAACCACTTACTTTTATTCCATAGGTAAGTGGGATTCCAGTTCATTTTTTTTTTCAGCCTTCTTTTTTCTCTCTGAATTATTTTGAGTTGTCTCTATCATCCTATCTTTCAGTTTATTGATCTTTTACTTTGCTTTATCTTAAAGCAGATATTATATTTTTCAGTTCTAAAATTTCCATTTGGGCTTTTAAAAATAGTTTCTGTTTCTCTGTCAAGACACCCTATCTATCGACTCATTATGTTCATCTTTTCTTTAAATTCTTAATCATATTGATAATAGCTGTTTTAAAGTCCTTGTATGTTAATCCCAACATATCAGTCATCTCAGGAACTCTTCCTATTGAATGTGTTTTTCTCCTGGCGTTGGGTCACATTTTCCCACTTCTACACATGTCTAGTAATTTTTCATTGCATGACAGACATTGTAAATGCTACATTGTTGAGTGTCTGGATTTTTTTGTCTTCCTTTAAAGAGTAGGGAGTTTTGATCTGGCAGATGGTTAATTTATTGGTGGATCTGCTTGATTATCTTCCAAGTCCTGTTTTCTAAGCATTGTTAAGGCAAGCGTAGAGTAGCTATTACTCTAGGACTAAAGTGGTTTTACAATAAGTTGTGGCTTTTTTAGGCTCTCAGTTGAATGCTCAGAGTGGTCAGCAAGTTCTCTCTAATATGGATTATTAGAAGTCCTTTATCTCCAGCATTGTGTGACCTCTGGGATCTCCATTCAGCTCTTAGTCCCCCGTAGCTGTTCTCTGCCAGGCCTGGTGGAGTTTCACCTTGCACATATGCAGCTTAGTATTAGTCAAAGATTTAAGGGGACTCCCATACCAATTTCTGAAGTTCCTTCTCTGTGCAGCTCCCTTCTCTCTGACATTCTAACCCTTAAATCCTATCTACTTCAGCAGCCCCAAATTCTAATCTCTATCCCCTCAGCTCAATTTACCATGCTCTGCTCTGCTCCCCCTTCCTGTACCACAAATCAGTAAGTGTCCCTGGCAGATTGCCAGTACAAACAAGGGCTCACCTCTTGTGTTTCCCTTCCCTTAGGGATCATAGTCCTTTGCTGTCTGTTTTCCAGTATTTGAAAACTGGTGCTTCATATATTTTGCCCAGTTTTATAGAGGTCTAGTCCAGTGCCATTTACTCCTTCAGAGTCAGAAACAGAAGTCAAGTTCATGTATATAGATTTGGAGGTTGTATACAGAACTATCTTATTCTCCTCTTTGCTTCATATTGCCTTTAAGATAAAATAAAAAATTTCCATTAACACATTCATATCCCTTCATGACTGCCTGGCTTATTGGTTTTACCAGTGATCATTCACTCTCTACACATGTGTGTGTGCACGCAACACACCCACATACACACTACCATGACCTACCGCTGGTTTTCAACATACCTCTGGCTTTTTCTTATGCCTCTGCTTTTGCACCTACTGTTTCTTCTGCAAAAATAACCTCCCCTCAACTTTCTGTCTCCCTTTCTAACTCCTACTTATGCTTCAGAATTTAGCTCATCTGACATCTCCTCCAAGAAGTCTTCTCTGGTACTGTCTGCGTTGAGTGTCCCCTTCTTTGTGCTTTAATATTTTGTGTTTGGCTTTATCAAAGTTGTATCACACAGACTTTATTGTAATTACCTGTTATGATCTGTCCTTCATGCCCTTCATCTGACTTTCCAGACTGAACGTCTTAAGGACAAGGACCAAGCCTGACTCATCTCAGAGTCTCCATGGCCTGGCATGGGTTTCAGCAAATTTTTTATACAAAGGGCCAGATAGTAAATGTTTTAGGATTTGAAGTCCAGACAGCCTCTGTTGTAACTACTCAATTCTGCCATTGTAGCTGAAAGCATCCATGAACAATATGTAGATAATAAGTAAAATACAGAACTTTATTGGGACAAAAACAGGCAGCTGTAGCTAGCTGATATAACCTGGCCTAGCACATAGTTATAAGCCAAGTAAATGTTCATTGAGTGAATTAATAGAATGGAATAGAATCTCTTATTGGAGGCCTTAGAGGAAATGGAAAAGAATGTAATCAATTTCATAAGTGCAAGGGTTTCCCCAGGAATGGAAAAGTGACACTTCTCTTGAGACCTTAGGGAAGGAAAAAAGGATAGTTGAGGCAGAAAGATAGAACTGAGGATAATGGAAAATTGAGGAATCTCTGGCCTAATTGACAGACCTCCCCATGCACAATTTTTGCCAGGAGGCCATGCTGGGATGGGATCCTGGAAACCAGACTGGCTTGGTCAGAGTGAGTTTCTGAAGCAGCCAAGAACAAGGAATGCCAAAGGGCAAGTACAAGCTGTGTCCTGGGAAGCACCCAGGGGCAAACCCATAGAAGCCAAGTTCTGTAGCCAAATACAAAGCATCAGAAACCAGTCAGATTCTGGAACCATGCCTAGGGTGAAAATAACAAGGACCAGAGGGAAGTAAAAATCCATGACAACGTTTATGAATAAAACTGGCAGGTCCACAACATTTTCTGGTTACTGGCCACAGTGTGCATGGATGAGTCTGTGGATGGGTTGACCTTAGTCTTTTCTGAAGAATTAAGTGACAAGATCATCTATTAAGAGATAAAGAGAGGGGGGAACCTAGAATTTAGAGATTGGAGGAGCTCCATCTGGTGTAGCTACTACTGCAAATTCCATCAGGGCCCAAACCAAAGATTTGCTGAAAGTACTGTGGGTGAGGCTGAGGTTAGATAACAAGAGGTTGCAGCAATCCAGTCACTTAGGTTGTAGGACATTCCCTAGTGAAGCAGTATAAATGGGTGACAAGGAAATGAATGAGTGGCTTTCTTCAGGATTAGGATTGGCAGAGAAATGCAGCCACTGGCCAGGCTGCATTTCTAATATATAACATCTGCTATATTAGTCAGGGTTCCTCAAAAAAACAAAACCAATAGGATGTGTATGTATGTATATAACGATATTCATTATAAGGAATTGGCTTGCCCAATGGAGGTTGAGAAGTCCCAACACATGTAGTTAGCAAGCTGAAGACCCAGGAGAGCTGATGGTATAGTTCCAGTCTGAGTCTGAAGGCCTGAGAACCAGGATTGCTGATGGTGTAGCTCTAGTCCAAAGGCTGGTAGGCTGAAGACCCAGGAAGAGCCAATGTTTTAGTTTGAGTCCAAAGGCAGAGGGAAAAAATGATGTTGCAGCTTGAAGGGAGTTAGGCAGAAGGAATTCCCTCTTACTTGAGGGAGAGTCAGCCTTTGTGTTCTGCTCAGGTCTTCAACTGACGAGATGGGACCCACCTGCATTAAGGAGGGATTTACTCTGTCCACCAATTCAAACGTTAATCTCATCCAGAACGCCCTCACAGACATACCAGACTAAAGTTTGATCATATGACTAGCTTCCCCATAGCCCAGTCAAGCTGACACATAAAATTAATCATCTCACCTGCCATGTGCAGAACACCTCAGAGAATCCATCTACCATGCAACATGCCTCCTCCAATACCAGACAAAAGACCAGACATGGTTTTTCTTTGTTCAGTGCTGGCCTTTTAGGTATCATTGTAAATACTGGTAATTTAGCACCAATGATGACAACAGATAAGATGTCAGAAAAGTCATTACACATATATTCAAGATATCTCCTGTGGTGGCTTTTTAGACAAATGCACCTGGTTGGCCATCAGTATCTTAAACTCACATGTTTAATCATTTTTTTCCTCCCAGCTTCCTACCTGCCTCTATCCCATGTCAGCTGCATCCAAGCTATTGGGAAAAACATCTAGACCCAGATATGTGTAGGCCACTTGCACACTGCTGGAACCAGTGAGGGGCTAAACCAAAGAGCTGTGTGCTTATCTGAGAGCCAGAGGGGTTAGCGATAGTCTTTGCTTCTCTGCCCCTGCCAACTAGGATTGAGGCCACAATGTTTCACTAAAAACCCCAGAGGTAGCCTCCCTGATTATTCCTTTAAGAGGCCACAAGCATTGACCTTGTCACCTTCTCTCCAGGCCTCCTGATATCTGGGTCTTCTCTCTCTCTCCTTCCTTTTTTCCTAGAGGATGGTGGGGTCCAGGGGTAAACTTTCTTGTGTCTCAGCTAACTGGGGTCTGCTTAATCATCTTATTCTGAAGGCCCCAGACCACTGAGTGCCATTTAGATGATTCCTTACCATATTTTGCACATTCAGGTCCTTGCATCTGACATTCCTGTCATCTCCACCCACTAGTTCTAAGTCAAACTGCCATCCAATCACCCAATCAGATTCTCCTCACTTACCATGCCTTCCAGAAACTTGTCTGGGTTTGCCCTGCCCTATTTAGATTTAATCTTAGTAGATAATATTTACTGAGCCCATTTTGTGTGCCAGCCACCAGTCATTATCTCATGGACTTCAGCCTCAGAACAGCACTAGCTGGCCACATCACTGTCCCTACTTTACAGATGAAGAAACTGAGGTTGAGAGTCATTAACTGACCTGTTAAACCAAGAAAGTTTCAGAACTGAGACTAGAATATACCTTAGTCTGATCCAAAAAGCCAGAGTTTTAACTACTTCACCCAATTGCCTCCCAAGGACTGTCCAATCTTTCATCATACTGGCTCATAGTCCTGACGCTTTGTCCCCATTTCCTCTGCCACTGCCCTGTGTCAGATCCTGCACAATCCACACAGGGAATGTTGAAAGGTCTCCTGTGTGGTCTCCTCACCCTTGGATCCTCTCTTTTCCTGCCACTGTGTGTGTCCTGCCAGAGGTATGGCACAATGTGGCGGAGAAGAGCTGGCCTCAGGCACCAGACAGGCCCAACTTTGAATCCCAGCATCCTCACTCGCCTGCTTTGTGATCTTGGGCTAACTCAACCTCTCTAAGTTTCCTCGTGTAAAAATAGGAATTATGAAAACATCTGTATCAAGAGAGTTTTCCTTTTGAGTACTTAAGGAGATGGCGTTGGCATAGTGGCTGGCACATGGTAAGGGCTCAATACATGTTAATTATTGTTATGTCATTCATCCCAGAGGGAATCTTCTATTATGTTTCCCCCTTTCCTGATGCCATTTGCCATGAGGGACACTCAGTACTCTCTACAACCTAGCCCTGACTTTCTTTTTTTAAATCTAATCTCTCTGTCTTCTAACTCTCCAGTCTACCACATGGTCTCTTCCATTTCCTGATCTCTCAGTGGAATGTGGGGAAAAGAGCATGTGTCTTCTGGGATCTGGGAAACCCGCGTTAGAACCTCAGCTTTGCCTCTCCTAGCTCTGAGAGTTCAGGCAGGTTCCTTAACCTCTCTGGGCCTTGATTTTCTTATCTATAACATGGGGATATAGTTGTAGTGGGTATTACACATAGGAAAGCATCATCTAATGCCTAGTAGGTGTTTGATCCTCTTATCTATGTTGTCAATAGAAGCCCTGCTCCTCCTGTCCTACCAGTCTTCCCACCTAGTATGCTGCCCTCCTTTCTTTCTATTGCTCTAAATCTCCAAGAGCGCTCCTTCCAATGGGAAAGTTTCCTTGCTTCTCTGCCTTCTTTTGGATTGTTTTTTTAGATCCCCATAGTGCTTTATATCTCCAATACTACTGAGAACTTTGTTTTGTACAGTTTCTTACAGCTTTCACACTTCTTCCCAAAACCAGCCCAATTTATTTGCACAATTCTGGGAGATAGTCCAGCCTAGTGATTATTACCCTTATTTTTAAAAGGGAACCTGAGGCTCTGAGATATTGAATAACTGATTCATGGCCACAGATGGAGGCCTGGAGCCCCAGTCTTCTGGCTCTTGGTCACCATGCCTTTCTCCACTGTACTATTTTGCACCTGAGTGACTGCTGCTCACCTGACATTGATGCTCTTTCTAATGTTGCAAATTGTTTTTCCATCGCTGCCTGCCTTGTTCTCCCTGGGAGGATGTAGTCTGGTCTCTTCCCCCAGCCAGGTGCCTTGCAAATATCTATTATTTGGTTGATGTCATTAAATGTGTTGAAATTTGAATTCATGTGTTATGTTGCAGGACAATTGTAGAAAACCAACAACTGTATTGGCTGTAAGGTTGAACTGGTACAATTAAATTGTATTCGGGAGTAGAACCGTAAAGACAGATCTCACTCTTCAGGTGCCTGCTTCTCTGCACTCATGCCTTTGGATTGTGATTCCTTGGATTTGGAGAACTGGGACTTAGCTACTCCATCCTCTGTGCTCTGAGTTGTCCTATAATAACCCCGACCTTGCTGGGTTGTAACCAATCTGCTTATCCATCTGTTTCTCCCACTCCCTGACTGTGAGTACCTCCAAGGCAAGAGCCATATCCAATTCCTGTCAGTGCCCAGGGCCTGCCACTGTGCTTGGCACGTAATTAATGGAAGTTGAATGAAAACACCAGAAAGACCCATCTGGGTCCACCCCCTTACCCCCCTATGATTCCCATTCTCTTATCATATTCCATATTTATACATAATTCTTATCTCTTATACTGAATTAGGGGCAGGTTTCATGTTTATTCACTTTTGTAGCCTCCCTAACAACCATGAAAGGAGGAAACTATAATTATTGAGTTTCTATTGTATGCTAGTAGTGATTTTACATATATTATCTCATTTTTAAAATAACTTAATTTAATTCTCATAATAGGTCAATAAAGTAGGCATTATCATCCCTGAATTACAAAGGAGGGAGCTAAGACACAGGGAAATAAAGTAATTGAATTTGGCCAAATTTACACAGCTATTAAGTGGCAATGCTGGGATTTGAATCCTGTCTGCTTGCTCTAAGACCAACGTCTATTTTGTTGTTGTTGTTGCTTTTTGTTTTCTAACAAGCAGGATAGCTGAGTGCTTTTGTCTAGTAGGTGTTGGGATCTCTGCTGAATGGAGACTTGAATCTAATCACATTGAATCAAACCTGTGCAAGCCTGCTCCCAAATGCTTCAGGTACATATATGCTTCTAGAAACATGTGCTGAGCATTCATAATGCATCAGGTGCTGGGGAGACAGTGCTGAAGACAGACCCCTTCAGGAATCTGGT
The DNA here is from genome assembly GCF_027409185.1 of Cynocephalus volans. Classification (NCBI taxonomy): domain Eukaryota; kingdom Metazoa; phylum Chordata; class Mammalia; order Dermoptera; family Cynocephalidae; genus Cynocephalus; species Cynocephalus volans. The sequence goes on from NC_084463.1 coordinate 114,213,461, forward strand.
AGTCTCGTGGGACAACAGACTGTGACAGTGATAATAAATGTGATCTGTGCTGTGGGGAGACAGAGGACGAGAGCTTAGGTGGTCTTGAGAGGCTTCTGAGTAAATCATGAAGGAGGAATGAGAGTTGGCAAAGCCAAGCAAGAGGCGAGCACAGAGGGAACAGCCACTGAGGTGCAGGATTGCAGATAGGACAGGCCTGGGACAAGGGGGTATTTCAGTGGAACAAGGCAGGGGGAGCAAGAGGTGCTGAAGCTGGTCCTTCTGTATTCATATCACGAACCAAACATCACAACTGGCTACCAGCCTTTGCCCCTATGTAAGCTATCAGTTTAGATGACGTCTAGGACATTCTCCCCAGTTACTCCAGGAACTGAGTTACAGAAATAGTTGTCAGCATCTTCATCTGCCTTCTCTGGGGATATGAGGGCTAAGCAGGGAGTTTGCATTTCCCTGACATGTAGGAAATAATGAACAAGTAATTGAACAGAGCCACATGGTGATGTCATCTGCCTGGGGTGGGGCCCGGCTGCCCTCAGCAGACCAGAAGGGTACAGCTTGGCTTCATGCTCATGTTCTTGAGGGGCCCCTGGAGCAGAAGGCCTGGGGTAACAATGACAGATGTAAACAGGACCAGGCCCTGTTCAGATCATTTTCTTGGGGATGAGGGGGAGCAAAGAGTCCTGCCCACTCTGGGCCACAGGGTGATAAACTGAAAATGTCAGTTGAACTCACTCATTTCAAGTTTTCCTCTTCACTATACCTAAAAATGTTCTTTAACTTGAAACTTCAGAAAACCAACCAAAGAATGGCTGAGAATTGAGTCAACTTCGGATGAACTATGTGTAACTTAATCAATAGTAAATACATATACATCTATATACAACACATGCAAAAACAAATCCAGTGGGGTGCTGATGTTGGCTATTAGTCTCCTCTTCCTCCCTTCCTAGGAGACTTTGATAAAACCCTCAAGTCAAGTTCTGTCGTGGTCCTGCCCAGCTCTTTTCCTGTTCCCCATGCTCTTGTGCTGTGCATTAATCCCTCCTGCCTCCCACTGCAGTCACACCCACATGATCTTCACCAAACCCCTGTGGACTGGTCACTCCCATATATCCAAATGTTTGTCTCATCCTTTTAAATATGGCTAGCCTGCCTGCCCCTCATTCTGGAATATAACTAAAAGACAGCTGAAGACAAGCTGGTATGTTCCTGACAACTGCCAAAAGCTGCTCCCCACACACATCCTTTATCTTTTGCTCTTTACTCCCCTCCCCAGCTCTCTACTCCAATTCTACTCCCTCTAACACATTCTTCACACTGCTGCTGGATGGTATATCTAAAATTTAAATGCAATCATGTCACTCCTCTGCTCAGAACCCTTCAGTGGTTTTCAGGTCCTTTAAAATGACATCCAAACTCCTGAAGCATTTAGAGCAAGGCCACTCATGAGCAGGTTCTTTCCTACCTCCCTGGCATCATCTCCTAACTCTCCCTCTGACAGTTTGTGACACAGCAATGCTGAATTACTTATGACTCTCCAAACACATAGTGTTACTTAATGTTTCTGATTCGGCCAGAAATAGCCTTTCCTCTCTATTCTGCCATACAAATCTCATCAGCCTTTAAGATTCTCTCAACTGTCCCCTTCTCTGAGACTCTCCCAGAGATAAGGCATCCCTGGGCTGCCTCTGTGTCTTGTTCAAGCATCTGCTGTTGTCTGTCTGCACGTTCCCAAGACTTACTTGTCTATAGTGAATAGCACAGGCCTGAGACAGAGTAAGTGCTTAGTCGGCACTGGTTCAATCATTGTCCAATTATACCTCCTCCCCGTCATTTAAGGGACTTGTGTTTTAGCCATGGCCACACTGATAACCATATCCTGATTGGCTTCTCAGGTCGGGCCAATCACTGGTCTGCAATCATTGGTGGATCCCACTCCAAGAATTATGTGCTGTGGGAGTACGGAGGGTACGCCAGCGAAGGTGTCAAACAAGTTGCAGAATTGGGCTCACCAGTGAAAATGGAGGAAGAAATTCGACAACAGGTAAGAAAAAAGTCACAGAGCAACCAGAAATCAGAAATGCAGTCAAAGCATCCCAGGAGCTTGAAATTTGCAGTACATAGAAAAAAAGAAGATCTATTTGCTGAGTTTGGAAGTGTTATTTTTAAGTAGATGACAGGGGCACACATGTCCATCTTGTTGTCTCAGATTTCTCCCAACTGCATTCATGTTTTCTTCAGCTTGTGCTAAATGCTGCTGCCATGGCCACATTGTTGGGATGCTGTGTCTTTGGACTCCTCAGAGTCAAAGCAGTGAATTATGGATTTCTTACTATGATCCTTGAGAGGGTCAGGGGAGTGATAATCAAGCTGTTGAAGGCAAATTGCCATTTCTGAAAATACGTGTTTATCTACTTTTCCATAAACATGTATGCAAATGTAGGCATTTTACAACTGTGTCTTGAGGTATCCTATCAATTAGTCAGTTATTGGTCATAACCACTATAGACTGAAGCACCTTTTATGTCCCATGTCATGTGGGCCCAAGAGCTATCTCATTTTCTAGGTCCTCATTCATACCACTGAAAGATAAGGCAGGAAAAGCCCATAATTCTTGTCAGTTTGTTTGACTGACAGTGCCATCGTCCTTCATCGAAAGCCTGATCTGGTCAGCACCAGAGAGAGGCTGATGAGAGGACCTTGGAAGGAGAGCCACACTTCTTCAAAGGTGGTTTACTGTGGAGAGGTCTGACATTAGCCATCACTACCCACAAAAGCCCGTGGGAAGCATGTCTCACTGCCCACCAGCTGCTCTAAAGGCAGTGAGGAACGAGCAAACTCTGCCTGGGATGTGGTCACTTCACAACATAGGCTGCTGAGAGGCTGTGGCCCTCCTTGTGCCCCTGTCGCACGTCCCAGAGACACTGGGGGCCCGTGTCTCACAACATGCATGTGCTCAGAGGCCTGAGCAGTGCAGGGGCAAGCACAGCACAGCCTTGAGTGCTTCTCTTGAAGCCTACCATCTGGACTCCAAGCTGCCCACGAACCCTAAACTGAATGCAACAAAGGTCACTCTGACTCCTACTATAATCCCTTGAGGAATCCTTTTGGGTCAGAGTCGAAAAATGCCCAGAAATGAGCTTGTGTTTCTTGTTAATTTGATTTAAAGTCTTTTCCCCTGTCTTGAAAAAAAATGTTTGACCAGATGTTTTAAGATTGTATGCTGTTCATCACGAGTTTAGCTATAACTGCTCCGTGTTTCTCTGACTCTAGCTGCCGTGACTCACGATTGACATCATTCCCTCAGACTCAGCGGAGTCATGGGGGCCTCCATACTGATGCTAGTCTGACTGGACTGTCATGGAGGGACCCTTGCCTGGGCTCCACTGGGTCAACGTTCCTTGTTCTCAAGCATGGAATTGTGGCCCTCTGGCTGATCAAGCTCTATGGTATAGGATGTTGAAAACCATTTGTTGCAAGTAATAGTGAAATGCTAAAGTTTGAAAATAAATTAGCTCAAGATCAAGGGCATCTTCATAGTAATGCCAGTCTCACCTATTAACTTTCTTGAGAGGTTTCTGGAAAGGAGAGAAGCATGCAGGAATCATACAAAACTGGCTATGCTGGTGAACATTATCTGTCATATGCCATAGCAATAGAAAGGCTGAAAACTCACGGATGGGACTTTCAGTCTTAGAAAGACCTTCATAGGAAAACGTCCTCTGCTTAGTGTGTTCCTAACCTGCGTGCCTGGGATTGGCTTGTACACCACATGGGCAACGTTGGCCTATCCCAGCTGGCTAGCACTCCTGACATAAAGTCATAATAATAAGTTTAATCATGGGTACTGCACATGGGAATGAGCATATCTCAGTGTCTGTCACCACCTTTCAGGCCCCTGGGGTGCTGGACATCTACTTTTAGCACCCCTCACAGCTAATCTCAGAAGACGATATTATTATCCCAGTTTTACAGAAAAGAAAATCAAGGCATGGTCCATAGCAGAGAATACCAGTACTGAAAACCCAAGTCTGTCTGGCTCCAAAGCCAGTGCACAGGACCAGGTGTGTACTTTGCAGGGCCCAGTGCAAATGTAGAGCCCCTTGCTCAAAACTTGTTCAGAATCTCAAAATGGTGATGCTGTGCATTTCACAGCATGGGGGCTCATGAGACTGCACTAGTCACTTGCCTATGAAGCCAGCCCTGCTTGTGCACCCTCCTGCCACACAGCTGCCTCACAGAGCAACTCCTCTGCCAGCCTCTGAATCCCGGCTCTGCTAGCAGGGCATCAGGTCCCCAGCTCCTTGGAAAGTCAATGGGACAAGGTGATTTCAGGATCCCTTCACTTCCAAACAATTCATGGTTCTAAATATTGCTCCCTGCAACACACAATTTATAATATTTTTCTGTAAGTCAGGTAAGGAACAACATAAAAAAGGAGCAAGAATTTGAATCCTCCTAGAATATAAAAGTGTCCTCTGAATAACCAGGCAACTTGTTTGAAAACATCTACAAACTAACAGTGTTCTCAGCCTTTAAAATCTTATATCCTACCAGTCTTCCTATCAAAGAACCTGAGTCCAACCATGATGAAAATAAAAAGCCCTTTTTCCCAAGAAAGACATTTACATGCTTACCAGCATTCTCTTATTACAGACTTAGTGCTCACTGCAAATTTCAAGGACATTAAAAATCACAATAAGTATTGTTGGAGGTAAATTTTATACTAATGGCTTTCAAACACAAATGAACAAAAATATTAATTCCATTAGTAGTGGGAAATTATAATAATACTGTTGAGTATAAATTTTAATTTTATTATAACTGCAAAACACTAAGTAGATTAATGAAAAATCACAGCAGAGTTACTGGCAGTGATGACACTAGTGGCTGGAGAGAGCCGGGGAAGGGCACAGTATTCGCCCCTTCATGGGAGGACAGAGGCAAATGCTTTTTGGTGGCGAGTGGGGACTGGGAACTAGGAATACTGAGCTGTGGCTGGCCTGGCAGGTCACAAATGGGTACTCCACGTAAGGCAGAGGCAGTAGGAAATGGCAGATCACACTCACAGGTTGAGGTTGGGAACAGAATGTGAGCTGCTGCATTCTCATCATTATAAAGACACTTCATCTCACTAAGACCATTTCCACTTGAGCAAGCACACATTTGTGCATGTTTGCTGGATAACTGGTTCTCTGCTAGTTTGCTAGGTATCTGGTTCTCTGCTGGACCAAAGGTGGTGGCCCACTTACCCAGTTATTCGTTGTAGAAACATACACGTCATCCTTGATTCTCCCTGAGCCCCAACTTCGGCCGAGATGATGAACCTTCATCATCACGCACCTCCCTGTCTAAGCCACCCTCATCTGTTGCCTAAATAGCTGCACTAGCCTCCTCTAATCCTCTTCCTGTTATCCACGCAGCCCCAGGGCCATCTTTATAAAACACAAACTGGATCGTACCACTCCCCCAGTTAAGATATTTAAATGGCTCCTCCTTGACCCTAAGGTAAAATCCAAACTCCTTATTGGAAACCCTCCGTGATCTGGCCTTTTCTTACCTCTTTGACCTTATCTCTCACTGCAACTCTAAGCTTTGCTCCTGCAGAACCTCTTTCAGTCTTCCCAAAGAGCCATGCCCCTCTTGCACCTGGGCCTTCTCTCTGCTGAGAACATCTTCCAACTCCCCTTTCCCTGGTGAAGTCCTACTCATCCTGCAAGTTGCAGCGTAAGTGTTACTTCTTCCTGGAGGCCTTCCCTAATTCTGTGCTAAATTGGTCCCCTTGCCAGGTGCTCCCACAGCACCCTGTACCTTCCCTATCATTACTATCATCACATTTACTGTATTTGTTTGATGTCTCTCCCTCACTAAACTGCAAGGTTTAAAGCTGCCCTTCCCATCACTGTATCCCCTGAGGTTGGCATAGATTGGTTGCTTCATAAAGGTTTCTTAAGTGTATAATTTTTTCATTCAATAACTTTATATATATTAGTTGAATTTATTAATTTATTCTTTTGATAACTTTATTGAACGCCTACTATATGCTAGGCATTGAAAATGCAGAAGTGATCAAAAAAACTTCCTTTCTTCATGAGCCTGCATTCCAATGAAAGACAAGGAAAATGAGTTAAAAAATAGTTAAATAATTACAAATCATAGTAAGTCAAAAGAAGCAAACAAGGGTGGTGGTGATATAAAAAGGATTAGGACTACGGAGGGGCCTATTTTAGAGAATGTCAGGTCAGGGAGGGTTTCCCTGAAGAGTGACCATTAAGCTGGAACCCAAAAGAAAAGTGTGGGGAAAAAATCATTTTATATGGTGAAAACAGCATGTGCAAAGGCCCTGAAGCAGAAAATAGCTTCTTGTGCTTGAAGAACTAAGAGATGACTATTGTGGCAAGAGGAGAGTGGGGGGGAGTGGGACACAAAAGGAGACTGGAGAGTTGAATGAAGGACCACTTCATCTCTACTCTGAAGAAGTCACCGGTGGGGTGGGAGAGGCAGATACATGCATAACTATTTCCATATAAAGTACTTTGTTTCTTTAGGGGAATCTGTATCAGCTGGAGAAATGCAGACCCACACAGGGCAGGCACTTTTTTGGTTTTCCTCGCTGCTGGAGTCTCCTTTTCAAATCCTACTCTGCTTCTTTTCTTACTATTCTATTCCTTTATTATGACTGCTTTTATCTCTTCAATCATTTTAAACACATCTAATTGTCTATTTCCAATTCTTCTGTTGTCTCAGGATCTTAGGGACCAATTTTCCTTTTAACTGAACTTGCTCTCTCCCCATCACTAGTTGCATCTTTGGTTTCAAATCATTTGTTCCATCTTCAGCAGCTTTTTCTTTCTTTTTTTTTTTTTTCCTGTGGAAAACAGGCTCAAGTTATGATGCCTTCACAGTGTCTTTGTATTTTCTTCTCCTGGTCCCACCGGGGTTTTTGTGTCATTTCTCAGCTTGGTTTGCCCACTGCGTGGCTAGTGTACACCTGGACTCTGTACTTACACATGGGAGAGGCTGGGTTTCCATTTTCTGTAGGTGCCCTGGATGGAGGGCCAGCTTCCTTGCAATGTTTCCAAATGCTGGATGGAGGGTTTTCTCGTCCTCTCGTTCATAAACAGGACAGTCCTTCAAAACATGCAGCTTTATGCAGGAGTGCCTTCCCATGTCCCAGGCTTCACGCTGGCTCAGACTTGCCTTCTCTCCACACATGGCCTTTGAAACCTCCTCTGTAAAGCTCCCTGTAGCTTCTGGGGCCCATGTCCTACTCCAGGGCCCTGACAGCTCACCAGGCAACAGCTTCTGCTTCCTGTTCTGGGCTACAGTTCCCTCCCCATTTCTGGAATCCAGCCAATTTTTCCAAACTCAGTTATGCATTTTGTCTTGTTATATTTTGTTCAGCATTTCCAAGTGTTTGTAGCAGGAGAGGGAACATTTTACATTAGCTCTGTCTTCCATTTTCTAGATGTCCACACAATGTCTCCAGCACCCAACAAATAGCTGAACCGATTAATTGACAGGTGAGCAATGAATGTCTCTTGCATAAAACTGTGAGCTTTAAATAGCCAACCATTCATGGAAAATGCACTAGAAAAACCACTCCAACTTTTAGGTTTCTCTGGATTCAAGGCACGGATCAGAAAACAATGGATCCTAACATAGGCACTGATTATTTCATCTTCAGGAGGCCTTGTTTCAGCAAATTACTTAGACCAGCCAGCAGGATTAACACACTGCCTATGGCATGAGAGTCGACACCAGTTGACCACCGGAGAGAGCTCCTTTATTAGGCGGCACACACACATATATATAGGGCTTTTAGGGAAGGCTGATTGGCTTAAAATACAATCCCTACTTAGCATACCGCATGGGGCTTGGGGTGAGCTGATTGGTGTGCGATTTGCGCCGCGGGAAGGAGAGTAGGAAGAGAAGGGCAACCAGCGCCATCAGCACCGCACTCTACCGAGTGAGCCACGGGCGGGCCCGTAACCAGCGCCATAATGGGGTGTGGCCGAGAAGGACTTATGTGATCAGGGTGTGATCCCTTGGGGCATTTGGGTTCTTACAATGAGAATCAATAAACAAGCAGGGGTTCTTTTTCTTTAGCATTGAAACCATTTATGTGGCTCTGGGAACTGGAAGGAAAAGTTTGAGAATTTTCTTTGTTCATGTCCTTTAAATCATTGGAGATAACATATGTCTACTAAATGTTCGTTTTTCCTGATTTTTTTATTTTCCAAATTTTAATCACTTTTCTCTCATTAAAATCATTGCTTGATCTCTGGTGTTTTCCATGAATCATGACATGCCTCTTCTAGTTGAGAAAATAAGACACACACACACACACACACACACACACACACAACTATATTTTATTTATAATAAAGAGCTTCCTTGCTTGTGACAAGTAGTGTTGTATAATGGCTGAAAACATTGGTTCTGAGTCAAGATTTCTTGAATTCAAATCTTGACTCTGTCACTTACTTACTGTGTGATTTTGGCCAAGTCACTTAGCCCCTCTGTGCCCCAGTTTCCTCTTCTATGAGATGAAGATGGCAATAGTGCCAACCTCATAGGGTTGTTTTGAGGACTAAGTGAGCTGATAAGTATAAAGTGCTTGCAGCAGAGCCTGTCCTATAGAAAGTTCTCACTGGATGTTACCTATCATTACCATGTTTTTATTCTTTTTTTTTTTTAATGTTCTGTAAATCAATTTATTTTTTTTATTTTAATTTATCAATATACAGTGTAGTTGATTTTCATGTCCCTTTACCAATTCCTCCTTTTCCTCCTTTCCCTCCCCCTCACCCCCATCAGGATCATATCTGTTCACTTGTCTTAACAAGTTCAACCAATTGTTGTGTCTTCTTTTCACCCTGCCCCCGTTCACTTGTATATTTATGTACTTATTTTTATTAGCTCCCACAAATAAGTGAGAACATGTGGTATTTCTCTTTCTGTGCCTGGCTTATTTCACTTAATATAATTTTCTCTAAGTCCATCCATGTTGCTGCGAATGGTAGTATTTCATTTTTTTTTTTTTAATAGCAGAGTAATATTCCATTGTGTAGATATACCACAGTTTCTGTATCCACTCATCCGATGATGGATATTTGGGCTGGTTCCAACTCTTGGCTATTGTAAACAGCACTACAATAAACATCCATGACCTAAGAGCCCCTGCAGGAGCTAGAAAATTTAATGATTCTCATCGTTCAAGTTCATGATGTCATCCCTCTGCTTGGGAAGGCGCAGAGGATGAGGTGAGGCAGGGCTCCCCCTGGCATTCGCCGTCCCCAGCCTCTGCCTCTGCCTGCCCTCCTTCCCCTGTTCAGCAGTGTCATCCCCCAACACACCTTAATGTTCTGTCCCAAAGTTAACCACAAGCAATTTAAGGATAAAAACCATGCCCTCAAATAAAAATGGAGCTACTGTAAAACTCCACGGCTGTTCCCAACACATTCCTGTGCTCATGTTCCCTTTTCCTTGGAACAGCCTTAGCAAGATGCTCACAGCAGCTAGTTCAGTGCTACCTCCAGAGCAAGGCCTAGAGGCAACCTGCAGTGGGAGGTCTTCCTGCATGTGACAAGACACCAGCCAAGGGGTGGAAATGTGGACAAGGCTCCCAACCTAGGGAAGGAAGTGGTCTAGTGAAGTCTCTTTTGACATTGAGTAATAGGGATCCAGGAACAGAGGAAACTATTGTAGGGAAAACACAAGTTTATACAGAGTGCAGAAAAACCTCACGAGAGCTGGAACTGATGCATCAGGCTGCGACCACTATCCACACTGCCCCCAGAGTCACGTGAATCTACGTGAATCTCTTCCCCAATCCTTTCTCAATAGACCTGCTGCCTCTGCTTACTTATGTTGCACATGGCCCTGAATGGTGGCCGTACAATCTTCCTCCTTGGCTTCCCACAGCCAACTGAGCAGTTTTGGTGACTCTTAGTTGAAGTGCTGGAAAGACAGTTTGATCAATGGACAGCCTGTGCACTGGTGCTGCTGCATCAGATGTCTACCCCCAGTCTAGTCAGTGGCAACCCCTACGTAAGGAACCACCCAGCCTGCTACTGTATACATGACTGCAGGTGGTGCAGTTCATAGTGAAAAGAGGATTAAAGGTGGAAGGTAAATTGACAGTTCAGGGCAGCCGTGGACAAACAAGAATTAGTAGAATGAGTTTCAGAATGCCAAAGACAGGAACTCAGGGCAGGATGTCAGTCCTGTAGAAGGGAGGGGCACTAATGAGAGGAGAGGCTCAGGAGCACTAAAGCAAGCAGCAAAGATGCAGAGCTATGCCAACTGGGTGACAAAATGCTGGATCTGACATTGGTTCAGCAATTGAGGTGGGAACAGGGGACATTATTAGACATAAGCACAAGGATTTGGAAAGGCAGAGATCAGAAAAGAATATGGGGACTGACAGCATGGTCAAGACCACTCATTTTCCCTTGATACCTACTGCTGTGCATTGTTACTTAAGAGCCATGAAAACAGTACAAGGCAAATGGATAAGCTTTCAATTGGTCTCTTACGTCTTTGACCTTGAGTAGTAGGCCACCTCACATCACTGACCCTTAGATTCTTCATTTGCAAAATTTTGATAATGAGAATATGAACTGCATATGTTGATTATGAAATGATACATATAAAATCCTTGGCTTGGAGTATGAGCCCATTATTACTCTTATTATTGGGACAAAAAGATTAAATTGGAAGGGTTTCCTCCCACCTTCTAAGAGGATGCTTTGGTTTTATTGGGTGGGAACACAATTGAAAGAAGAGGTAAATTGTACTACATAAAAGCTACTAGAAAATAAAGACCAGGAAAAGGCAGGAATGAGAGGAGAAGTAAGGCCAGGAGGCTGAGACAGTATTAGGAATTTAAAGAGTGAGAAGAGACGTATTTGAGCAGCTGCCATTTGGAGTGGAAAACAGAGAAAGAAAGATCCAGAGAAGACTTCTAGTAAATTTGCTTCCTAAAAGACATCAAAAGAGAATATTTAGCAGTACACTTTGCAGAAGGCTATGTGATATAACTTTCTCTTTACTGCCTCCTCAAGAAAAATTTAATAAAGACCTTGTATTAGTATGTTTTTTTGTTGCTATAACAGAATACCTGAGACTGGGTAATTTATAAAGAAAAAAGTTTATTTGGCTCACAATTACATGGTAGCTGTGTCTGGCATGGGCCTCAGTCTGCTTCCACTCATGGTGGAAGGTGGAAGGGCCACCTGCATGTGCAAGATCACATGGCAAAAAAGGAAGCAAGAGGGAGAGAGAGAGAGGTTACAGGCTCCTTTTAGCAAGCAGCTCTTGGAGAACTCATCCATTCCTGAAAGAGATCACTTACCACCGCCCCTCCAACAAGGGACAGCACTGATCTATTCAGGAAGGATCTGCCCCCATGACCCAAACACCTCCCAGCACTGCCACATTGGGGACTGGAGTTCAACATGAGCTTAGGACAAACATTTCCAAACTACATCAGACCTGTAATACTTTTCAAGGCTTCTTGGAGTCAGAATGGGTATGTTTTTTAGGTTCGTCACCCACTGCTGATGGTCCCCAGGGATGTCCAATTTCATTTGGGTTGCATGAATATTATTATACATACCTCATATGTCCTCCCCCACTTCATTCAAGGCCATGTATTATATGTAAGTAAGCACTCGTGGTTGATAGAAATAAAGTGATACTCATGGTGGGGATAGGGAAAGGAGTTAAAGATTCTCAGTCACAGACACTTGATACAAAAATTAAAATGTTTGAGTCTTATGAAACCTCTTGTTTGTTTTCATTTGAGTCTTCAAACAAATCCAAATCACAGTAGAACAAGGAGCCAAAGTGATTTAGCAATGGCTGTTCTTTAATAAAACTGGCACAGGCTGCCTTAGCTAGAGGAGTACAGAGCCTGCCTCTTAGCAGCAATTCCCAACCTCCACAGTTTTGCACAACAGCATCACTGATCCCTAGGAACTTTTCTGAGAATCTCACTATGACAGAAATGGGGGACAATTTTATTCAAGATTTACAGATTATTTAACTCATTAAAAATTTATTTTTATAGTAACTGAGCCAAAATATTGCAAATAGAAGGCAAATTAAGTGGGTGATAATAAATTGCCTTAAGATTTGGCAATATCTATCAAAATTTTACATTTTCTTTTTTTTTAATGTGGTAAAAAATACATAACATTCACCATGTTAACCATTTTAAAGTGCACAGTTCAGTAGTGTTAAGTACATTTACATTATTGTGTGCACATTTTATTTATACCTTGACATAGTAATTCTTTATCTAGTAATTTATCTTTATGAAATATCCTCACACAAAGATGTATGAGGAAGGATATCCATGACAAGATTGTTTTAAAAAATAAGAGATGGAAACTAATCTTTTATCAATAGGGGACATATTAAAAATTTTGGCTACATTTATGGAGTCAAATACCATGCAGCTATTAAAAGGAATAAGGCAGATCTGTATGAACTGATATAGAGTGCTCTCCAGTGTATAAGCATACTTCAAAAAGTTCATGGAAAGGTTCATACTAGCTTTCAATTCTATTTTTCCACAAACTTTTTTAAGTACCCTCGTATATTGCTATATGGGAAAAAGCAAAACAGTGTGTATAACTTGCTACCATTTGGGGAAAAAGGCAGGTGGGTCAGAGTGAAATGATTATGTGCACGTATAGAATTGTATATGCATAGACTATCTCTGAACACACATCAGAAACACATCGCCTCTAAAGCAAACTGGAAGTAAAGATCAGAACTGAAAGGTTTGTTCACATTTCATCATATGCCCTTTCGTACTGCTTGAATTTGACCTTACAAACATATTACCTTTTTAAAAGAATATCAAAATATCAAATAATTTTTCAAATTATACAGGCTGATTCTATGGGAATGGAAAACTAAACAGTCAATAACAGCCAGAAAGTGTCTGAGAAAGAATAATAAAGGGTTAAGGGAACCCGCCAAATCATGTATTATTCTACATTAAATTAAACTGTGTGAAACTAGAGCATGAATGGACAGATCAATAGAATCTAATAGAAAGTCCAGAAATAGACCCAAATTCATTTGTAAATCAAGCATGTGAAAAAAGTGTAATTTTATATCAGTTAGGAAAACAAGGAATCATTTAATAAATGGTAATGGTACCTTTGGAAGCCACCTGGAAAAAAAAAATTTTGCTCCATACCTCAATCCTTGAACCAAAATGAGCTCCATATATATCAAAGATTTATATATCAAAAAATGAAGACATAAAAATATTAGAAGAAAACATGAAAGAATTGTTTTTATGATCCAGAGCAAAGTTCCTTCCACACATGTCACAAAACTCAGAGGTCACAGAAGAAAAGGCTGATAAAATAAAACCTTTTTTAGAGAAACATTTTAAATAGACTTTTTTTGGACTTTTTAAAATATGTACTTGAAAATATTTGAGGGGTACAGTGTGTTGTTTCAATACATGCTTATACAGCACAATGATTCACTTATGGTAGATAGCATAGTTTTGTACTCCTTAGCCCACTATTTCTCCTCTCCTCGTATCCCTGCCCTTCCCAGCCTCTGGTAACCATTATTCTACTCTCTACTTCTGTGAGAACAACTTTTGGGGGGGGAGGATTCCACATATGAGTGATATCATGTGGTATTTGTCTTTCTATGCCTGACTTATGTCACTTGACATGATGGTTTCTAGTTCCATCATATTGCTGCAAATGACAGGATTTCATTTATTTTAATAGCTGAATTGTATTCCATTGTGCATACATGCCACAGTTTTCTTATCTATTCATCCACTGATGGACATTTAGGTTGATTCCATCTCTTGGTTATTGTAAATAGTGTTGCAATGAACATGGGAGTGTAGGTGTCTTTTCAATATATGGATTTCATTTTCTTGGAGGATACACCCAGTAGTGGGATAGCTACATTGTATGGTAGACCTATTTTTAGTTCTCTGAGGAGGCTCCATACTGTTTTCCACAGTGACTGTACCAATTTACATTCTCACCAACAATGCAGCAGTGTTTCCTTTTCTCCACATCCTCACCAGCATTTGTTATTTTCTGTCTTTTTGATAATAGCCATTGTAACTGGAGTGAGATGATATTTCATTGTGGTTTTAATTTTCATTTCTCTGATGATTAGTGATTTTGAGCATTTTTTCATGTGCCTGTTGGCCACTTGTATGGGCTTTTTTCGGTTTTTTTGTTTGTTTGTTTTGTTGTGTTTTGTTTTTGAGAAATGTCTGTTCAAGTCCTTGGCCCATTTTTTAATTGGGTTATTTGTTTTTTGGTTTTGGGGGGTTTTTTTGTTTGTTTGTTTTTTGCTGTTGAGTTGTTTGAGCTCCTTACATATTCTGTAAACTAGCCCCTTGTCTGATGTAGTTTGCAAGCACTTTCTCCCATTCTGTAGGTTCTCTTCACTTTGCTGATAGTGTCCCTTGCTATGCAGAAGCTTTTTGATTTGATATACTCCCATTTTGTCTATTTTTGTAGTAGTTTCCTGTGCCTTTATAGTCTTGTTCAAAAGAGCTCTGCCCACTCCTGTTTTGTGTAGTGTTTCTCCTATGTTGTCTTCTAGTAATTTCATAGTTTTGTATCTTAAATTTAGGTCTTTAATCCATTTTGAGTTGATTTTTGTGTATGGTAAGAGATAGAGGTCAGTTTCAGTCTTCTGCATGTGAATATTCAGTTTTCCCAACACCATTTGCTGAAGAGTCTGTCCTTTCCCCAGTGTATATATTTGGCACCTTAGTCAAAAATCAGTTGGCTGTAAGTGCATGGGCTTATTTCTAGGCTTTCCATTCTGTTCCATTGGTCTATTTGTCTGTTTTTATACCACTAGATACTGTTCAGGTTATGATGGCTTTTTAGTATATTTTGAACTCAGGAAGCGTGATGCCTCCAACTTTTTTTATTTTCAAGGTTCAAGATTGCTTTAGCTATATGCGACCGTTAGGGTTCCACATAAATTTTAAAGTCGTTTTTTCTGTTTCCATCAAGAGTATCATTGGTATTTGATAGGGATTGTGTTGAAGAATGTGTGCTTTGGGTAGTATGGTCATTTTTATTATGTTATTCTTCCAACCTATGAACATGGGATATCTTTCCATTTATTTGTATCCTCTTCAATTTTTTTTTTTTCACCAATGTTTTATTGTTTTCATTATATACGTATTTCACCTCCCTGGTTAAATTTACTCCTAGGTATTTCATTTTTTTGGTAGCTACTGTAAATGCAATTACTTTCTTGATTTCTTCTTCAGCTATTTTGGTGTATAGGAAGACTATTGATTTTTGTGTCTTGATTTTGTATCCTGCCACTATACTGAATTCACTTATTAGTTCTAGTAATATTTTGGTGGAGTCTTTAGGGTTTTCTGTGTATAGGACCTTGTCATCTGCCAATGGGGATAGTTTGGCTTCCTCCTTTCTGATTTGGATGCCCTTTATTGTTTTGTCTTGCCTTATTGAACTTGCTAGAACATCTACTACTATGTTGAATAAGAGTGGGGAAAGTAGACATCCTTGTTTTGTTCCTGATCTTAGAGGAACAGCTTCCAATTTTTGTCCGTTCAGTATGATATTAGCTAGGCTTAAAACCTTTTTTTTAATTGTAGAAAATTCTAAGAATTTTTAAAGATAAAGGACAAACTGGGGGGGGAAGTATTTGTAGCCCATATAATAAATAAAGGACTAATTTATTTAAAATATAAAGATCTTCTTGTAGGTCAATTTGTAAAAGACCAACAAACTAATAGAAAAATGATCAAAACACATGGGCAGTTCTCATAAAAGAAAATTAAATGGCTTTTAGATATTTTAAAAGATGTTTGACCTCACTATAATTATAAAAATGCAAATTAATTTCACAGAGCTATAATTTTTCATCTGTTAGACTTTTGACAACCATCTTTTGACAAAGGTCAAGGGAAACAGATACTTCCATACACTGATTGTGGCCATGCTGACTGGTGTAACTTTGTAGAAGGCACATTCTTCTGACCCAGTAGTGCACATCCAGGAATTTACGTATGCAGATATATTCACACATAGGCACATCCTATTTATTGAACACTATAACACAAAAATATAGTATCAAATATAATATCAAATCCTACAATTTAACAATTTAAGTTGTTCCACTTAAATATCCATTAATAGAGGACCAGTTAAGTAAAAATGAGGATTTGATATCGAACATTTTCAAGACAAAGCATTTAGTTAAAAAAAGAAAGCGCAGCAGAGTATTCCTAGAGTTTTCCATTTGTGTTATCTTTTTGCAGATATATGCTTACATCTCTTGAAGGGAATACTAGAAGAATATTAATAGTGGTTGCCTCTGGGGTGGGAGAGGCAAGCTGAGAGATTGTGGGAAAAGAATAGAAGGGGGCCTTTCACATATTCCCTTTTGTGCCTTTTGGATGTTGTACCATGTTTTTGCATTATCTACTCTAAAAGTGATTATTTTATAGTTGAAATAAAAAAGAAATACTTTATGATATATCATATAAGAAAGCATATTGTGTGCTTTTGGTGGATTGTTCTCAGCCCGGTTTTTAGATGAGAAAACTGAGGCTCAGAAAATATACTTGACTTGTCCAAATGATATTGGCAGCACATATCTGCAACACAGGACTCCTGTCTTCCATTCTGGTACTTTCTTTTCTCTCTGCTAAAAGAGAGGAGGCATAGGCAGCCCTGAAAATGTCACCCTGGTATATGTACTCATCTAGTGCATCAAAAAACTTAATTTTCACCAGATTCTGTGTTTCTGAGGCGGATTAGAGCTGACTTTCCAATGAATACTTGCCATCTAGTGGTAAAAAAAGATGTATGCACCTAGTATAGACTTCATTCATTCATTCATTCACATGCCAAACACCATATTTGGAAAATCATTTGCCCTTAAGGGGCTCCTGGTCTCTTGGGAAAGACTTGATGTAGAAATAGGTGATTACCCTACAGTGCAACTAGAGCTAGGAAAGTCAAGTACAGGGCACACTGGGAGCCTTGAGTAGCTGAAGATGTCATGAGCAACACTGAACTCAATTTTTTGAATTCTCAGTAGATGCTCCAAAAAAAAAGAAAGAAAAGAAAAAAATTAGCGCCTATCTTGTCTTGCTCTTGCTGGACACCATCAGGACCAGGGAAGCAGTTTTTGTTATCGCCTTCTCTGTGTCTGAGGATGAACTCATTAACTGAGTATGCTAGGAGGGAAACAATAGATGCCTATTAGCTGAATGGGGTAGCTGTCCCAAGAGCTGAATCCATGCCACTGCTGCATCTGGTCTTCAGATCTGCTGTGAGAACGCGTTGTTTATTTTCCCCCTCTGGTGAGAATGTCTGTGGAATGTTCCTCCTGTCCATGTGGTTTTTCAGCTCTGTTATCCTGAAGCTCTCTTGAAGGTCAGCCTGGTACTCCCCATGCAAACAAATTCTTGCAGCCCATAGTAGATGCTCTCCATCAAACCAAGAGCCATCCACCCAGGAGTCTAGCTTGCCTGGATTGAAAGATGCATAGAGTGGTTTAAAAGTAAAAAGGCATAAAATGGTAGGGGATGAGTCTGTAAAAAGAGGTTGGGGTCATCTTATAATCAAACTTGAACACCAGGTTGCAGAGACTGCAAATAGACCAGTAGGAATTGGAAAGCCATTGGGGATTTCTGAGCAAGGAAGTGACCAGAGACCAGGGTATTTGTTTATTCAGCAAATAATTATTGACAGCTACTATGTGCAGAGCTCTGGATGAGAACCCATGCTGGAGAGCCCTGCACAGAAATGAGTAAGACCAGTGTGGAAGACTCATCCTGTCATCCTCCCGGGCTATGATGCACTCCCTATTCCATGCAATGACTTAAAATTCTTGTCTCAAAGAAGAAAGAAATTAGATTGTCTCTGGAGCTTCATAGTATAAGAAATTAGCTGTAGAAATCATGAAGCTATAAGTCACAATTCTAATACTGTATAACTTCATAAACAGATCAACTTTAAAAATAGAAATACACAAACAGAAGATGAAAGAGGAGCCCTATGTCATGCAGAGATATTCTACTACCTCCTCAGATTCTGTCCCCTCATTATAACACATCCCCTTGACACCATGTAGCTGATAATGCTTATTAGGCCTGGCTTCGAGGGCTAAGAAAGACAGAGAAAAGCAAGTCATAAACTCTGATGAGATTCATATTACAGTAGAGTCTTGTAAATGGTTACATGGGGTACAAAGGAGAACGTGTTAGTTCTGTCTGGTTCTGTCTTGAAATGAACAACCTCACAAATTTTGAAAGATGAAGGACTTGTCAGCTCACGCACAGGGGAAGGGCATGCCAGGCCGGCCGCGTGGAGGTGTGCGACATGGCTGCACCATATGGAACTGTAAGGGATTAGGTGGTGCCTAGGAGACATCCAGGTGCTATCTAGGAGACAGAGTAAGGCAGGACACATGCATTCACTCATTCTTTCCATGAATGCTTCCTGTGTACCTACTGTGGCCACACCTGGAGGTAGGCAGCTGAAGGTACAGAAGTGCCTAAGACACAGATCTTACCTTGAAAGTGCTCAAAGTCCAGTTAGGCAGAAAACCTAAAAAGCAGTACACTGTCTTTGCTTCAGAAAAGGAAGGCAAAAGGAAGGCAGGCAAATGACTCTTTCAAAGTTTTGCTATCACTGTTCAACAGCATGTGGTGGACAGCCTCCATTTTCAGTCTGCTCTGTACCAGGCACTGTGATAGATTCCTTAGGCTTACCTGTTTCAGTGAATATTCATAACAACCCTGAAAGGTGGTTATTACTGATTTCACTTTCCAGATGAGAAAACCAAAGCCCCGAAAAGTTAGGTAACGATCCCAAGGTTACACAGCTAATACCAGCAGCCTGGAATTGGGTTTTTTCCTTTTCCCTGGCTCTTCACTTTTCCTCGTACTGCCTCTTCATCCCTGGAAGACCTTTCTCTCCCCATCTGTATCCATCAGAATTCCATTCAGCCTTCCATACCTTGTCATGATACGTTTCCTGGTCCTTTCAAATACATGTCATTTCCTTGGGTCTTGCAGAGCTTCTTGTATCTTTATTTGGCCTATTTTCTGCCTTGTATTATGGGTGTCTGCACCTGTCTCTGGAAGAAAAAACATAGAAGTAGGAGTTGATCTGAGCAGGTGTGTGCCCTGGACTCACCTCTTTCTCTCCCCTGTGGGGCTTTGCATGTGGTTCATAGTACATTGAAAAGAGTCTGTTGAATTGGGTTGAATGCTTTAGCCCTCAGTTCTCTGACAGGACTGCTTTTAGCAAAGTCAGCCATTCTCCCTGCCTGGTCTCCATGGCTACTACCAATTCTCCAAACTACAACCTATTTCCTACTAGGCTCTAGTTACAGTACTTCTTAATTTATCTTCCTATTTAAAAGCAGAATTACTGCTTCATTAATCAATGGGTGAAGAAAATCAAAAGTCTATTAACTGGTAAGCCAATGCTATTCCAAAGGGCATTGATCCATGTACATTATGGGCAGCCTGTTCATTGATAGCTACAGCTCCTGAGAGCAGCTCTCTGGAGTAGCATTGGGGGAACCGGAATCTTGTTTTAAATAGATTTTAAATGCATAAAAAGACATCTGATTCTTATTGGGAATTTTTTTGGTAGGGGAAGGGAAATTTTTTTTGAAGGAAAGGCTATTTGCTTTTTAGTAATATGATATGGAGACTAATCATTTCATAGGATTTCATAGGAGTATACATTTAAAAAAGAAGCACTGACAGGCACATGTGTGTTAGCTGGAGCAAAATGAATTTATTCTTTAAAATGTAGTGACCTCACTGCAGAATGTATTCAAGAATCAGTACAAATATAACGGGTGTGTTCATCTGGCTTATCATGACGGCAAGCATGTTTGGCTCTTTTGAGACCTCTATACCAATGTCCAAAGGGTTTTCTTTCTCAAATGAATTTGCTGATACAGTTGACCCTCCATACCCACAGCCATAAATATAGAGGGCCGACTATAAGGGACGTGAGCAGCTGTGGATTTGGGTATCCACAAGGGATCCTAGAACCAATCCCCCACGGACAGAAAGGGACAACTGTAATTCAAAACTCACCCCATGCATATAGGGACCCCAAACTTCAGCATACACACACACACACACATCAAGCACATATGATATACAAAGAATTGTGTCTGAGGTTAACCCATTATTAGTGTTGTATTCTACATTCAATATTCATTTGGCTTTACGCATACATTTACCCTTCTGTTGCTCTTTCTTCCTTTTTTGCAAGTCCATTTTCCTTCTGGGATCATTCCTTTCTACCTGAAGAACTCCTCTAGAATTTCTTTTAGTGAGAATTTGCAATCAAAGAATTCTTCGTTTTTGTCTGTCTGAAAATGTCTTTATTTTTCCTTTATTTTTGAAGAGTATTTTTTAATACAAAGAGGGGTCTTCAAAAGTTTAATACGAAAAGGGATCTTCAAAAAGTTTATGGAAGGATTCATATTATTTTTTAATTCTATTTTCCACAAACTTCTTGAAGTACCCTTGCAAGTTGACAATTATTTTCTTCCAGTATTTTAAAGGCATTATTCCTCTGTTTTTGGCTTTTGCCATTTCTGTCGAGAAGTCATCTGTCAGTCTTACTGTTACTCATTTGAAGATAACATGTCTTTTTCTATAGCTGTTTTTAAGATTTTGTCTTTGTCTCTGATTTTCAGCAGTTTTACTACATGCTTAGGCATGGTTTCATTTGTATTTATCCTTTTCAAGGTTTGCAGTACTTCTTGCATCCGTAGCTTGATATATGTTGGCAATTTAGAAAAATTCTGGCCATTATTTCTTCAGACATTGGTTCTGCCCCCAGTATTTTCTCTCCTCTCCTTCTGGAACTCCAATTATACCTATGTTAAATTATGTCATCATTTCCCATATGTTTCTTATGCTTTTTTCTATATTCTTCATCATATTTTCCCCTTACTTTAGTCTGGATATTTTCTAACCTTCTCTTCTGCTGGCCTGAACGGGTATTAAACTTATCTATTAGTTCTTAATTCCAGTTATCATATTTATTAGTTCTAGAATTTTCATTTGATTTTTTATAAATTCCAGTTTTGTTGCTAAAATTATCTATCTTGATTTCTATTTCCTTGAATATATTAACCACGGTTTTTGCTTAAATCCAGGTTTGATAACTACACTGTCTGGATGACCTGTGGATCTGTATCTATGGTCTATTACTTCCAAGGTTCAGTTTCCTGTTATGTCTGACCATTTTTTTATTGAGCGTCACACACGTGTGTGAAAAATGTTAGAGGCTCTAGAGGACATTATCTTCCTTCACAGAAGGTCTACTTCTACCATGAGGTTGGAGTACAGCAGACCTCCTTAATCAAGCCTTGGGTTGAGCCAGCTGAAGCTAGATTTCAGTCTTGGTGAGAGCCCTTTAGCGCTTCAGGGTTCCTCTCTGAAACCTTGGGGTGCTTAGCAGTGTTTCTGACTTCCAATTTTAATCTTCCCCAAACCTGAGGCTGCTGAAACCTTTGTTTAACCATTTAGCCGCTAATTTCTACTGCGAGTTGCAAACTTTCTTCCACATGACTCTTACAAGCCAGAAACTACCTCAGAAGGAAAAGCAGTGCCAAATGTTGGGCTCCCTTCTCTGTCCTTCCCTTCTCTTCAGGATCTTGGCTTAAGTCATTTCTCTCCCCAGTCCTGTGAGACTGCCAAAAACCATGCTCAGCTTCTCAGGCTCTTCGCCTGGGATGGCAGATGAAAAGCCAGTGCCTGAAGGGGAAAAAGCAGTTAGGAATTCTGACTCACCTCTATGCATTTCCCTTCTCTTCAGAATCTTATCCATCAAATCCTGGCTGCATTGAGAGCTCTCAATATTCTGAACCAAGTTGTTTTGTTTTGTTTTATTCATTTTTTCTAGTTGTCCTTGGCAGGTGGTGGGTATGATACAAGCTAGTTCATAATTTTTAGAGGTGGAACTAAAATATCTCCTTTAAGCATTTGGGTTTCGTCTCTCCTACATTCAACTTCGTCTCTGACATTCTCATCTGTGTCTCTGACACAATTCCACTTTCTGGTATCTGTTCTAATACGCTCAGGGTGGAGAACTCTATGTCTTTCTATCTGCAGTTGTTTAAAGCTCTCCCCTGAAGTTATGTCTCTTTCGACTTGTTTACATTTTTAATTTGTATTTGAAAATACAGTATTACACCAAGTGTGACTTCCTTCAGTGTGAGTGCCTTGACAAAATTCTGCATAGGATAAGGGGCTTGCTTATAATGCTCTGATACTTTGACAGGCTTTCCTCTGGGTTGAATGCTTCTGGGAAGTCTCTTTATCACTCAAACCACTCTTTTCTGTGCCCCACTTCTCATTCACATAATCCCACTACAAAGGAACCACCTGCCATTGAGTTTGAACCCACCCTAGCTGTCTTGGAACTTTGTTTCATGAATTATTGATGCCCATTGCATGTGAGTGATGTACTTGCTAACTATGTCATGATAAACACTAAGAAAATTGGATTTTGATTGCCCCAAATATTCAAACTCTTAAGACTGAAAAAAAAAATTCTATGGATTTAAAATAATTACTTACAGTTATCATGTAGCAGGACTAGAATTGATTCTTACCTCTAAGATGTCATGAAATTGATACCACTTCTTTTTTCAACTTTTTAAGCAATTAGATGTGAATCAGGCATTATTGAAGATTTTCTTGATCCATTTGAAAAGGAATTACATATGATCCGCAACTTACAATGGGGTTACATCCCAATATCATAAGTCAAAAATGCATTTAATACAACTAACCCACCAAATATCATAGCTTAGCCTAGCCTACCTTAAACACGCTCAGAGCACTTACATGAGCCTATCGTTGGGCAAAATCATAGAACATAAAGCCTATTTTATAACAAAGTATTTAATATCTCATGTAATCTATTGAATACAGTCCTGAAAGTGAAAAACAGAGTGGTTGTATGGGTACTCGAAGTACAGTTCCTATTGAAAGTGCATAATTTCCTCATCATCATAAAATCAAAAAATCATAAGTCAAACCATGTAAGGCAGGGATTGTCTGCATATTAAAATAAAGAAGATTTTTCTGAAAATATAAAATGAAGTATGGTGGCTATATATTGAGCACTGACCAATGTATGTATAGAAATATCTAGTTTGGTAGATGCCCTCCATTTGAACTGAATTGAGAGCAGTAGTTGATTACTGTAATCTAAAAGAAAATGTGTTAAAGCGAGAAGTTATAAAAATCAATACATTGTATGTCAAATATTTTATTTTAGATTAAATCAGATAAGTGTACTTTCAATCACAAATATAAATCATGCTAATAATGCATCATCCCTGATTTTCAGTTTAGTCTTCTTGAAAGTGGAGCTAATACTTAAAGATACTTGCAGAGCAATCTGAGTGTAAAACCCCTGGTTTCTGCAACTTTTTTCAGTCTTTTACAATTATCTTGCTCTCATCTAATAATATAACAATGTTTTCAGCTACTTGCCTTTATTGAGTCCTTTCAAAGCAGTCTTAAATAACATCTTCCTTTTCTCACTCATATCTCATCAATTTTTAAAAAATTAATTAAATTATGCAAATAGAATATAAGAATAACTGGCATTAGGAGGTTTGGGAACAAACACAAACTCCTCCTAGCAAACACAACTTTACTGCAGGAGCATGAGTGTGCTGCCATGGCAGAGAGTGGCCACACAGCTGAAGTATTCAGCATGCTGTGGGCTATCAATTTCTACCACAGAGGGAATGACGAGAGCTGTGCTGGTTGGCCCTGCAAGGAGGCTAAGTGCTGGTTAGTCAAGGGAGCTTCTGCAGTACTTCTACTGAGTGCAGTTGTTTCAGGCTTGGGTTGGATCTAGGTCTATTTGAAGTCACCTCCTTGCTACCACATATCTTATCCTCACATTCATTGGCGTGATTTCAGAACAACTGAAAACAATTTCACTGATCTGATATTGTCTAAATAATAACAATAAAAGTGAACTTTTTGTGTGTTACCACGTGCAGACTGCTAAGCACTCTACAAGAATCATCTCATTGAATCTTCGTAACCCTATGAAGTAGGGTTTTTATCATCCATTTTATACTGGAGGCACCTGAGGCTCAGAGGAGTGAATGACTGGCCCTAAGGCTCATAGGTAGTAATGGAAGATGCAGTATTCAAGTCCAGGTCATCAGAATCTATAACCCACATCTTTACCACACATTAACCACATCCCCTGCCATGGAGCTTGGGAGATGGTAGTGGGCGCTGTTGTAGCCCACTGCCTGCATCTCAGGCTGAGTCAACTCCCCAAGCTGCCATTTTCCTTTTTTTATTTGCTTATTTATTTATTTGTTTACTTAGTTTTGCTCCAGTCAGCCTCCTAAAATTCAGCCTACTTTTCTTTCTTTCAGCTGATGCCTTTCCTCTAGTCCTCCAAATTGTTCCCCCAAACCTGGCAAAAGGCTGGGTTCAGGCATCCTGAACTCCTTCTTTCATTGACTCTGAGGATATCCTTGTGAGCTCCTTGTGATTTAAAGATTTTACTGGCATCACTATAGAGACATGGGGTAAAAGAAAAACACATGCAGAGAAAGGTTCCAGTAACTCACAACATTCTGGAGTGCTGGTTTCTGAGCTACCATTCTTTGACCATGCTGTGATGAGAACCAAATGCTCTTTTGGACTGCTACCCTCGATATTTATTCCTGAGAAAAGGGCTCCCCAATTTCCTCTCCTTTTTTACCAACAGACCTGATTACCCCCAAAACCATAAAGGCTCTTCTTCCCAGCAAGATGCCCCCTTATTTACAGTGGGGGCTTGTGCTCTAAAGCCCTTTAGACTGGAAAGCATCTGCTTCCCAAGAACTGTGCCCCCTACACACAATAACAGCAATGACCCCTCTAGGGGTCACCTGATGGTCACCATTTAGGGCAAAGTATCATGACTTCTGGAAAAACTGTTAAAATGTCCAGTATTTTACCTGGCACAAATGAGGTTGAGTGGATAGGGCAAGAGAGCCACAGCTTCAGCCACTGTTAACTATTAACTCTGAAAACAGATTTGTTCATCCAAATAACTTATACTCAGGAAGGACTTACTGGCTGTGCTGAAATGGTAGAAACTCAGAGAAAGTCCATGGATAAGTTTAAGGTTCCACTATCAAATACACTTTGTATGTATCCCGATATCAATTCTCCCACTCCTTTTAATATAAGAATGCCAATTGTCAGTTGGATACATGGCCACTCAGAATAAAAACTACATTTCCCAGCTTCACTTGAGTTAGCCATTGACATGAAACTAAGTTCTGACCAAGGAGAGGTAAGAAAAATAATGTGTGCAATGTCTTGAAAAAGTCCGGAAGTGGAGGGAGCACGCCCCTCTTTGTCCCCTGGGCTGTCTACCCCAAACTTTTTTACATAAGAGAAAAATGAACTTTTATTCTTGGTTTAAGCTACGGTATTTGAGGTTTCTATATGCAGTTGAGCCAGTGACAGGTAAGAATTCCAAAAGTATTTCAGAGATTAAGAGATTTCTTTCTTATTCCCTTTCAAGATACTTGTCACACGAAGCATATTTAAATCCAAGATCTCTGACTTTCTTTTTCTTTACTACACTATCTTAAAACACACACACATATAGTACCTGGAAAGACTTATTTGTTCTCATAGATTATGGTATCACACAATTCTTCAATTAAATGAAGGTATAGAAGTCAGAAACAACACAGAACCCTACACGAACTTGGTCTCAGTTTACAACCAATCCCCACCCCCACTCCATGGATGGGAAAACAAACAAAATGATCTTGCTTTTTTTTGTTTCTTGGATTAAATTGTTACATACCCTGCAAGGAAATGAGAATAGATATTTCCGAGACTGAACCATCATACACGAGAAGTTGGTAATAAATACAAGAAATGCCTAAATAAATTACAGCTAGAATTGGTAAGGGGATTTTTCACAATCGTATGGTTCCTATTAAAAGCACTAAAGTGTCAATCTACATGAAGCCCCCAGCCCCATTTCAAGTTATCTGTTAATTACACTTCCCTCATTTATCCAGCACCTGGATAAATTGTGGCAAGTGTCTGATTCATTTTATCCCATCGTTCAATAGATTTTAATTGCAGCTGCTGCAGCAGACACCTTGAGATACATTTCCTATAGAAACCGTGGCAGCCTGCTAGACTGGCCCAATGATGATTAATTTCAATGACTTGAATCACTGAGGAAGAGGGAAGCCACTTCCATTTTAATTACATCTGCAAGGGCGCAGCACTTTTGTGCCAGTTCATTGTCCTCAAACAATAGAATTCCTGAAAGGAAAACAAAATCCAGAATGTGGTGGTCTCTACTTACACAGATCTCCTTTGTTCGGTTTATCGCACCATGATTCAGTCAGCTCTGCATTGGGAAATATTGGCAAGCCATTGGGATTTGGAAACAGATTGGAAACCATGAAGAAAGCATCATTCAGTTTATTTTTGTTTATCTTACTTGGGCAATTAAAATCCTTTGAGCGGGTTAGATATGACACAGCATCTTGCCGTCATTGCAGATGTTCTGACATGCATATGTATTTATTTATTGTCCCAGGGAGGCAGAGCCAAAGACATTCTTGGGGTTTTCCAGAACACTTCATACTCATTTATGCCCTCGGATGCTGGCATCCTTCTCTCCCCCTTTCCATTTGGATAAATGGCATCTTCCAGCAAAGCCCAACTCAACTGCCACATTCTCTGTCCTGCCCTGTAGTGCAGGTGGGGGGAGGGGGGATTGAAAGAGCAGAAGGCTTTGGATAAGTCGTGGCTGACTGGGAATGTCAGTGTTGTGTGATCTTGGGTGAGTTACTGAGGTTCTCTGAGCCCACTTCCTCCTCTGTACAACAGAGAATTGATACTCTCCTGTGTCATCATTGTTATGCAGATTAAATGAGATACTTTCTATAAAGCAGCCAGGTTGGTGCCTGACCATAGAAGGGGCATGATAGGTTTACTTAGTACCTCTTCTGCACCTCCAACAATAGCACTTAAAAAAAAAAAATCCTTTATGAAGCTAATTGATAAGCAAGCCAGAAAACAGCAATTTAATTAAACTTGTCCTTTCCTCCTTCCCTTCCCCAAGTAAAAAGGTGACTAAATTTAGTTGCCTGTACTTCCTGTTTCAGATCCATTCCTCCTCTTGGTCCTCACTGCTAACTGCATTGATTCACACATGGTTTCTTCATCCTGCCCTGAATTAACACAATATAGTCTCTTCACAAATCTGCATGCCTCCCCTCTTCCCCCTTCCATTACATCTTCCATGAGGCTTCCACAGTGATCTTTCCAACCATCCCACTTTGTCCAGGACTGAGGGGGTTCCCAGGATGTGGGACTTTCAGTTTTAAAATCAGGACGGTATCGCACAAACCAGGATGAGTCAGTCACCCTACATCCCTTACCTAAAATTTCTCAATGGTTCCTCAAAGATTCCAAGATAAACTTAAATATGTCAGTGTAATACCCAAAACCCTTTGTAACCCAGCCCCGCCTTCCTCTCCACCTTCGTTTTGACCAGGCCTTCCCTATTGGCTGCACAAACACACAGGCTCTTTGCTTTTGCAACAGTGGGCTCCTAGAACTTCCTCCACAGATGTTTTGTGCTCTTTCCGGATCCCTTTTTTGTCTTTGCTCTTGCAGTTCCTTCTACTTGCAATGTCAGTTCCCCCACTCTTTTCATCGGGCTAGCTCCTTCACACTCTAACGCATCACCTCCACTAAGAAGGCTTCCCTGAGCACCTGCCTAATATAGATGCTACTCTACTCTGGTCCCAAAGCACCCTGTTTTGACCTGTCACCTGACATCTGTTACACTTCACTGTGGTCTGTCTGCCCGGAGAGGTCCCTGAGGACAGGGACTATGTCTTCTTTATCTTTGTAGCAAGTGCTCATTATTGAATGAACAAACACATGAGTTGTATACATTTGGCTTCTCACCCCCACTACTATGTGATATTCCTCAAAGACTAAAAAGACACATACCTTGATTTTCCTTGATTTCTCAATTTCTCCCCCAGCACCTGGTACACAGCAGGGCTTAATTAAATATGTTGAATAAATTAATAAATATGTCTTTCTTTAGATATGAGCCAAGCAGTGAACTTTCATGGTGAAATAAACTTCCCCTCAATTCATCCTTTCCCCCGGCTGTGTGTCCTGGATAAGGCTCCAGTTGTCAGAACTATACATGGCCTCATACTGTCCACCAGGTAGGAAGTCACTGGGGTCATGACCTCTCCTATACACATAAACTCCAGAAGGAAGATTTCTGTCCAAAGACTGATTTCAAATCTAAGAAAACTCTCAACCAGATTCCTGACACAATTGAGTATAAAGGCCACTAGCACACAGGGAAGAAAGCTACACCAGATGGCTTTCCCACTACAAAGAGATGAAATATGTGTCATTTTCACTTCTGTGGTGGTTTTGTCTTCTTGGTGCTCAGCATTAAACAGCTGGAAGCCCTTTCTGACAATGCAGATTCCACCGCCTGATGGCAGGAAGTCAGGCAGTGGGCAGGTTCATCCATTTTCTCCAACCACCTTTCCAGCCAATAACCCATAACTGTCTTCCCTGTAGAAGTTTTATGACAAGTTGAGTAGAAAGCCTAGTAATGAGTAAGACCTCAAGGGATTTGGCAGGGTGGAGAAAATGAGAAAAATCTGCAACATGAGCAATTGTTCCTGGGAATCAGTGTGAAGTGGATGAAGGCCCAAGGGCATCATGGTCACCTGGACCTGTGATCAAAACTTCACCCTCCTAAGGACAAGCTTCCTGACCCCTGCTCACTGGGCCTGGGCCTCCATTTTCTAATTTTGACAGTGAGAGGAATAACAACACCTAGTTGGCACAGAGTGTGTTCAGTACATTTTAGCTATCTTCCCCTTTCCTATTATATTTGCTAAAATGACACTTCTGGTCCGACAAAGGATTTTTTTCTCTCATTGTAGATTTCTTTATAATGATAATTCTCATAAAGATTGTTTTAAATGAAATCAAATTTAGATATGCATTTTTAAAATTACTTTTGACTAGAAGGACAAAGCTACGTTGAACAGGATAAAATTAGAACTGTCAAGGAGTGTCTGGGAAATGTCATGGCTCTATCCATGAGCTGACCATGACAGCTCAAAAAAATCAATGTCTTGTAAGTTGCTGTGAGTCTCCAGAAAGTTCCAGAAACACCTGTGTTTTGCTTTGATGCTCATACTGCTCTCCTATGTCTTCCAAATGGAGAGGGGTCTCTAACATTCTTAAAATCTCTTATATACACCTTGGTGTCTGTCCCTGAGATTACTTACTCCCATACACTATTGTTTCTGATAGTTATTCATTCACCTTCCAAGTCCACTAATCTTTTAAAACCTCATTTGAATAGGCATGTGTGAGAGAGGATAACACACCTTCAAGCCAAAATCATCCCATAGAGAGCTATAGAAGACAGTTCAGCAAGGCTCACTGAGCAAGGATTTCAGAATCAGAGGCCTGAGTTCTAATCCTGATCACTTCATCTTCATACAAGGTCAATGTTTATGTCTGTGAGCCATGATGTAAATCTCCAAACACCTGTCACTCCGCCCAATTTCTCATCCAATGAGAAATCCCTTCCCTGACATTTCTAGCAGACTGTCACCCTACCTCTGTTTGACCATCTCCAGTGATAGGCACCTCATTTCTCTGAACCACCATATAAGTTCTTGGAGTTTATTTATGTATCACACAAAGGCACCAAGCTGAAAAGGCAAGTGGGAGTTGAAATCCAGGCCCATTCTGCTTGTAAAACGGGTTGCCTCAAAAGGGATGCCTTTTTCTAATTTGACTGTCCAAGGAGGCTCCTTTTTCTAACTTTCACAAAGGCATCATATAGTCTAGCAGCAACCCTGTCAAGTCAACACACTCCAGTGCTCACTGGAAAATAGAAGGGACTTCAGCCCCCACAGTAAAGGTTGTCATGCCAGATGCCAAGTGGACAGTGAGAGCTGTGTCCTTTGGCTCCTCTTAGCAAGGACCACAACCCCAGTTGAGCCCAGGTGTTGAAAGACCAGCAATTAGTGGGCATCCAAGCTAAGATTTCTGCAAGGGAAGAGTCTACCAAAATATGTAAGGACCCATGGTAGCAAACTATGCTTAATCATTTATCAAATTGCAGAATCTTATCCATGCCTATGAAATGGCTTTATGGTTAGGAAAATGTACTAATAATTTTATTAGGCAGCAATTAAACTTAAATTCCTTTTAACTGTATTTGATGTCATCCTTTTTCTGGGCCCATTAGAGTAACATTAAGGTGTTTGTGCAGATAGCTCAGTCATTTCAAATTACTTTCCTGTCTAATGTGGGAGCCTTTAATAGCATACTCTTAGGTTGAATTCAATTTTGGAGACACCAGGCATGCTAATTAGATCATCTCAGCGTTCTATGCAGAAGCAACCAAAGAAGAGCTATTTTTCTCCCTCTTCTGCTTAGCAATGTTCATGCAGCACAACTTTCTGTGCAATTAGAGGTATAGACCCTTTACTGCACAAAACCTCACTTGAACCATAAGTATTGCTAGCAGACACAACGTCTGGTTAATATGCCACCATTGTTGAAATGTTTTTTAAGATCTAATTAGAGCCAGTAAGTTTCTCCCCTATTATTCTGAGTATGATAGTGTTTGTTCTGGCTCAGCCCTCTAACATTAGAGTTGAGAGAGGGAGAAAGGAATGCACATTTATTAGGCACCTACCATCTGCCAAATTCTGGGTGAGATGTTTAATGCCTGTAACAGCCCTGTGAGCTGTTGGTTATTATTATCTCCATTTACAGATGGGGAAACTTTGGCTCAGAGAGGGTAAGTAATGTGCCCAAGGTCACACAGCTGGAAAGATGTGAAGTTGGAAGTTAAACTGAGATCTGACTCCAAAGCATATGCTCTTCCCACTCTGACAACTTTGCCACTTACTGGTTCTGGGGACTTGGAAAGTCACTTTAGCACCCTGATCACCGGGGTCCTCATCTATAAAAAAGGGATGATAATAATATTCACCCACTCACAGTTTATTGTGTGGAACAAATACAGTAATAAATGTAAATAGATCTTGTAGAAGATGAAGTGCTATGCATACATGATAGGTAGTGTCCCCTAATGTTGCCACATGAGTTCTTGGGTACAATTTGCCACAAGAAGTTTGGAGAGAACACTCGTTAAACTTTATACTTAGGACTCCGAAATAAATTAGATCCAAAGGGAAAAGAAGACAACCTGGTGAAAAGAAGTTGTTCATGGTTCCAAAGATGATTTGATAGATTTGCCACTGCAGAGGTGCAATAGTTTCCTCAACCGTAAGCAGAGGATGTGCCAGCTGATATGTGGGTTAGATGAGATAGTATTATGTAAAGCATCCAACATACTGCCCAGAACTCAAATACTGAAATAATAATTTTATTTCATAATCACCTTAACCAATCTAGTCAATCCTGGCAAACTCCCACCTATGTAATCTCTGCTCACTTACAGAATCCCTCTTCTAAGTGTCTTTCCTCATTGATCTAGTAACATAAATTCTTCCTCCAGATAGTCATTGTACTTGGCATCAATCTACCAACTTACAGCTATTACAATTGTGATTGCAATTACTGTTTGGCTCCTTGCAATGCTATCATCACTTTCTCTTGGTTACCATGATAAATGTTACTAATAACTCCTGCCTCAGGTCCTTTGTGGAATGAAGTAAGTGATTAATTTATTAATTGATGGATTAATGACTCGTAACAGTTACAATCATCATTAACTGCTATTACCATCAAAGCATCAAATGGTGGAGGGGGATGCGAGTGAGGCTAAGTGAAGTGTTTTTTCATCTCAGAAGGTTGGCCAGGTGGAGAAGGTGAGAGCTGTCACCAGCCAGGTAGAGAAGGTGAATATCAACTGGTGAGTATGAGTGTGTTAAGACTGTTATAGCACAAAACACGGCTGTTCCGACCCATTTGTCTTGCCTGCCTCTGACATGGCTTTCCACACAGCTACTGTGGTTCTTCCAACATTACACACCCAGCCCTGGGCTACAGGCACTTCCCATCACCTAAGACCATTCTCCACCCAAGAATTCCTGAGAGCCAGCCAGGCAAGATAAGAAAACAATGGGACTGTCTGCTCTGCCTGCCTTTGGGGTCCCTGCAAGCCCTGGTCAATGCAGCAGGTAGCCACAATCTTCTCACCCTGGCTGAGAGAGCACTCATCCTCCAGCTCTCAGAACCCACGGAGCCCATGGAAGACAGAGCTCCAGATGCATAAAGTCAACAGAAAGGAACACTAGAGAGGACCAAACCTTTCATCAGCCCACCTCTGTTCACACCCAGTTCTCATTTGAAAAGAGCCACACAAATATCTTGTGCATCTCTCTTAGCCACACTTAAACACAAGAGTAATGCCAAAGCGAAACACATACTTTTGCTGAATTATTCCCACCAAGCAGACATAGTGTCACACATTCTTCTTATCTTGTGGTCTATCGTATCACCCACCATAAGCAAAATCAATCATTTCCTCTTAAATGTTATAACCGTCGTTCATTGCTATTGCCTGCTGCATTTAGTTTTCAGTTTTGCCCACAGCATATACCCCATCTTTTACCACCCAAGACCTATCCAAATGAACTGTTTTCCCTCCCTTTACTGCCAGCCTGGACTGTCTGTGCCCCCCACCCCTTTCTCCTGCAGAGCCTTTCTCATCCAGGCTTGGCTGCTCTCATAACTCACGGATGGAATCTTGCAACCATTTTCCTGAAAGAACAGTGAGAACAGACCAGGGGCTTGGTTCAGTAAAAGTGTTATATACAGTTTACAAAGCAGATAAAATGTATACACAGCTTCCTCAAATAGCAGGCAGGCATCTGAGTGAAGTTGGGGTTAACTCTCAATCCCTATAAAACAGGGCATTGGGCAGGTCCGTGGCCTCAGCCAGCTGAGTGGATCTGTCTTGGACCTCCCCAGGCTACCTCTCTCTTTGTGATGCTTCTGTGGTTTCTGCTGATCTACCTCTGGACCCAGGACGAGCAACACCCTTTCTCATCAGACCAGCCACTTCCTTACATCCGAACTGATGTTCCATTGTGAAGAGCTTATTTTTTTATATCAGTCCAATTGATCTGATATGATAGGACTGGGAGACCTTTCAGTGTCAGATTTTGCATTTGATCTTATAATCAGTAAAGATTATTGAGCTGGGGAGTAAGTCCTAATGATAGTGTTATGCACTTCCCTGAATTGTGTGAAGATCAAATGAAATAACATATGCACTATGAATTTGAAAACCATACAGGCCCAGTGATTATGATTATTATTTCTTTCATAAAGATGTTCTCTCCCTTTAGAGATTCATAGTTTGTCCTTTGGACTCCTCTTTCAGAAAAGCAAGCCAGACACATGTGACAAGTTAAACAGGCATAGAAGATATTTTTATCTGTTCAAGCCAACAACAGTACATGCATCACAAGACAGTATGTGATTAATTGCCATGTGAATTGTGAAAAGAATATTTGCCAGAAGAGTATGAACGAGAGAGGAGGAAGGGGGAAGGGAAGGATGAGGTTTGGAAGAGTGTGTATAGAAGAATAGAGATTTGTTCTGGGTCCTGTAGGGCAGATGGGATTTGGGCTGGTGGGGAGAGGGCATTCCAGGGAAGATAAATTATGTAGGGTTGGGTGGACATGATAGGGACTGAGGTGTTCAGGGGACAGTTGGGAGCAGCAGAGAGGGTATGCATTGATGTAGTGGGAATTATGGATGATGTTTTCTCTGACTCTATATCTTTAAATAAGCCCAACACACCTATATGACATGATCCAGCCAGACTCCCCAAAGCTGGCCATGCTACTTGTATGACACCCACTCCGGCTTGCTTCATACCCACAGTTTGCCATCCTGGCTCAACTTGCTCCTAATCTTGACTACGTTTCCCATTTATAGCCCTGCTCAGGCCCTGAGAACTTGATTCTAATTTTTGACCTCAAAGATTTATTTCTCAATTCCCCCTCAAGCATGCTCAAGCTAACACTAACCTGGACCTTTGTGTGAGATTGTAAATGTTCTACTTCCTTTATGCCTCAAAGTAATGCTGTAAAGTGGTGTTGCTCTCACGCCTATTTTGTAGATGAGGACCCTGAGGCTTGAGATGTTAGGCTCAAGGTCACACCACCAATAAGTGCTAGGGTTGGGATTTGAACCCCAAACTATCAGACCCCATAGCTTATAAAAGTGGAGATCACATGGTCAAATGCCATGTTTTCAGAAGATGAACATGCATTCAGTTCAGGACCCTCCTGCCTGTTCCATCCTGTACTATGGAGAAGTTGCAGGAAGACAACAGTTTATGGCCTATTTTGTGGTAAAGTGATAAGAGTCAGAATGAAGGTAGCAGTGGTGGAAATAAACAGAATCTGATAATAAAGAATCAACTCATTTCACTTGAAATAAAATGTATTTCTTCTGAAATTAAATGTTCTCATCAACCGTGAGTGTCGTGTCATCTGTAAAGAATCGGCTTAGGGCTTCACAGCTCTTTGGGATGCAGAATGCATCTTGGGCACATCCTTGTTCCTTGGTTTGTGTTCTTGAATCTGCTGGAGGCAGCACGTCATGGAGGGAAGTCAGGCTCAAGTTCAAAAGTGGCTCTGCAGCTCACCTAACCATGTGACCTTGGGAAGGTATTTCATCTCTCTGAGCCTGTCTCCTCATCTGTAAAATGGTGCCGGTAATGTCTGCCGCACTGGGTTGTTGTGAGGTTTAAATAAGACAATGGATAGAAAAGCTGTGATTAGCAGAGAATAAATGTCCATTTTTGTGCTATCATTTCTTAGCCAAACATCTCATTAAAAGCCCTGCATAATCACCCATAAAATCTTGTTTGAAATAAAAGTGATTGGGTTCAACCGACCTTTTGGAAAGTAATTTGGCTTTCCAAAAGCTTTCCACTGTAAATTAAGACACATAAAAATGTTCGTATCCTTTGACCCAGTTGTTCTACTTCTCAGAATCTATTCTTAGGAAATTGTCCTCAATACAGGAAGAGCATGATGCACAAAGGGGTTCACTGCCTGGAGGGCTGCAATGGTGAGAATTTAGAAGCAACATGAATGTCCCAGAGCAGATGATTGTGGAGTCCCACTGCAGTCTGCTTATGCTCTAAAATTGCTTTAAATCAGTATTATATATTTATATCGGTATTATATAAATATAAAATTGATTATATTTATAATCGGTAAAATAAAACTCAAAACAGTGTTTTTAAATGGGTTGAGTAAATTAAGTAAATCAAGAATCAAACCAATTCTTTTCTGTAGTTCATTAGCTCCCACCTCTGCCCAGCTTCCCTGCATGGCCCCCACACCGGTTCTGTCCTTTCTCTCCCACTCAGAGTTCTGCCATCCGGGCACTGCCCCCTGGCTTCATGCCAGAGCCCACTCACGCCGCCTCAGGCTTCCCACCCAGCTGCCTCAGCCCCTCTGAGGCAGATCTCAGCTCTTTCCGCTACAGACACAGAGGTTCTCTCCAAGGCTCGGTGTCCTTTGGCTCAGCGATCTTTACATCTCTCAAGGCCACCTTGCAAGCACATCTTCCTCAGCCTGGCCCCCACCTCTCATCCCTGCTGTCTTCCCACTTCCAACTCTTTCCCAGCTTCTTGCAACAGTTTGCTGTGTCCTTCTAAGTTAGAGAAGGTATTTTCTCCAGTGTCCAAAGTTTGTTTGTCCAAATAAACTTCATGAAGGGAAGGGAAGATTGATTTTGATGTTAAAGTTTATTTAGAAGCCCATTTACACTTAGATTCTGAGTCTTGAAGCCTCAAATACTTTGTGAAATCCCTCAAAAGGGGACTAAAATGTTATTAAACCACATCATTTCACAGCTGGCATCCAAGAAGTTAGAAACATGGTCAGTTAGCTGGTAAAAACAGCGAAAATATTCAGTAAAGTTGCTTAGTGCTACCTTTATTTTGTAAGCTGGAACTTCCCCTTTTGATAACGAACGAAAAGAACATTTGGTTTCTCCGGAGTTTGTAAAATTATGTGCATTTTGCAATTTCTCAGCTTTGGCAGGCACTGGGTAGCATTTGGCTTCAGCACTTTCAACTCTAAGGACAATTTCACAACTGAGCTTTTCCTGTCAGCTCTAACATCTGGACCTGGAGGGGCTCAGCTCCTCCATGTGGTGAGAGAGACCCTGTGTGAACCTCCTCGGCAGAGCACAGAAAAACCTGTGTGGGCCTCAGGTCCTTTCCTGGCTCCCCAGAGCTCGAGTGCAGCCTCTCACCACGGCTGCACAGGTTATGGTCATTTTTTAAAAAGCAAATAAGGTAATAATTTTTTTTAACGTTGCTTTACTGGTTGAACAATAGTCTATCACTATTTCAACTCAATATTTACTGAGCACCTACTGCATGCCAGGAGTCCTACCTGCACTGTGTGCTGGGATACAGGGGCAACTCCTGCTCCTCCACCCTGGCCCACCTTCCTTTCCTTCCTCCTTCCTCCCTTCCTTCCTTTCTTAGATATTATTTAGATAATACTGGAAAAAGAAAAAAAAACACATTCCCACCATGTAGTATATAAGGGAAAAAAATGAACATCATTCCTTTCTCATCCCACCTTCTAAACCTCAAAGATGGTAACTACCCTTAACAGATTTGTGTGTGTCATTCCCAACTTTTTATTAAGTTTTTATAGATGAAGCAAGCTATCTATCTGTATATTAAGATATTTTTTACAGAAGTAAAATGATGCTATACTTTTAAGTTTCCACACTTCCTTATTTTATTTAATATATTATGAGCACCTTTCTAAACATAGCTCTACCTCATAATTTTTAATGGCTGATTAGTATTCCATTCAATAGAAGCTTCAAAATTTATTCAAACATTTTCCTACTGATGGACATTTAGGTTATTTTCAATTTGTGTGCTATGCTGTTATAAACTGTTAAGTAGTGTATGTCCATAAACATACATGCATACGTATATATATATGTATACCTATTTGTTATAATTTATTTATAATAGATCCTCAGAATTGGGATTATGAAGTCAGAGTATGTGTCTTTTCCAGCTGTAACAGACATTACCAAGTTGCTTCCCAAATAGGTTATAAGCATTCACACTCAACCCGCAGCCTACAAGAGTGCCAGCTTTCCTTCCATCACCAGCACTGGCGAGTCCCCTTTTCACCTTTGCCAGTCTTGTAGACAGAGCTATTTTTGTTTTAATTCATACTCCCCTGGCTTGTCATAAGGTTGACCATCTCACATTTATTAGCCAACAGCACTTATTGTTTAATTCAGCCTCCGTGGGCTTTATTATCACTGTTATTATTTACTCAGAATTAGGGAATGCCTGCTAGGCATGCAGCACTGTTAGACCCCTGACATGCCCTGCTTCATTGATCTTTCATCCCTGGTATGACGTGGGTGCTATTATCATCCCCAGTTGAGAGGTGAGAGAAACACCTGACCTCAGAGCACATAAGCAACTTACTTGTCCAAGATCAGATCCAAGTGGCACAGCTGGGATTTGAACACACGTTCCAAAGCTTTTGCTCTTTCCCCCAGTCCAGGCCACCTCCCACACATCTGTCCTTTTATGAGCTCTCCCAGGCTTGAGTCTTAGCTTTCTTCTCTAGATGATTTTGTTCATCTTCCCACTCAGGGTTCTCTGGCCCACAGTATCTTTGGGCTGGGAATCCAACTCCTGCACCGACTGGCCCTTGAAGTGACAGAACTTGGACAATTAAAAGCCAGTTTCATCCTGGGAAGAGCTCACAGATTATGTTTATATACAAACAATAGTGCATTGACAGTTTAAATTTTCTCCTTAATTTATAACCTTGTGCCTGAGCTTTCTGAGGCTCCCCCAGATCTTCCCACTCCCACCTCCCCTGCGGTAGAACTCCTTAAATGTAGAGTAATTTCCCTCTTCCTTCCCCGTGCACTTAAAACAACCAGGCACATTTTGTTCTTCATGAACTTTCAGGACTGGGCACACACCATGAGATAATAAATGGTAATGACAAGGCCACAGGGTGCATGACTTTCTTGCTTCAGAAATTTTCTTCCAGATAAGTTAGCATCTAATTCACTCTTGCAAAAGGTCCTGAGCCAAAGGATTCCAAATCAAAGCAAAAATCTAGCAAGAGAATTTTGATTTAAAACTTAAGAAAACAGCCTGTACATATTTTTAGAACAACCCAAAAAAGAAGACATCTGTGAGTTGAAACAGCTGGAAATTTACTTTCTGCCAAAATTATGCCAATTACAAAAGCCATAATGGTCAGACAAGAAGCATTCAAGATCCAAACAGTCCTGCATTTTCATGTATTCAACTTTCAAATAATCTTTACTTTCATACATTAAACATTGACCCCTCTAAACTGCCTTTCAAACACCAAATGCCAGCCAGCCATTCAGTTTGTACAGCAGTGTTTGTATAATTATTTGAGGATTTTATTTTGCCTTTGTTGGTTTAGTAAAAAGAGTGATAAAATAAAAGAACAAAAGAAATCAGAAGCGTAGGTTTTACAAACTCATAATATACTTGAGAAATAAAGGAAATTATGAGGCATGTTGAAAACAGAATTAATGAAAACATTAGCCTTGGATAGTCACTGGACTTAAGTACAGTCAACCATGTGTTCAATTCTGAGGGAAAACAGCAAAGTTAAAGAACATGTGTGAAATGCTGAAAACGTTGGTAGCAAATTGTGGGTAAAAGACATGGTATTATTAGGGAGTTATTTTTTTTAAGGTTACTGAAAATGGAGCCTTCTCCTACTTGGGATCCTGCTAGGGCAAGGCTTTCTCATTCACTATTATGTCCCCAGTGCCTTGCACACAACAGAAGGCCCACAAGTATTTGTTGAATAGATGAATAATGAAAGTCAGTTGCAGGGTCAACATCTTAAGGACTTTATTGTTCATAAAATTAGAGGTATGTTTGCCTGTCCCTAAATATAGAAAAAGAAGTAGAAAAGAAAAGATTCCTGAGACCGCTCTGTTATTGTGCCTTGGGATAGATCAGTGTCTTATGGGGGCACAGAAGGTGGATTTGAGCAGAAAGAGTGACAATGAACCCTTTGTCAGACTGTTGTCCAAATACCCTCCCTCATGACACCCCCTCCTCCAAGCCACACACACATTGGACCGAAGGCAGGCAAAAAGTAGACCTAGCCAGGCCATGTGTCCCAAGGACAAAGTCAAGGGTTTGGGAGTGAGCCGCTTCCCATCAGAGGATGAAGTTCTGGAGAGCAGGTAAGCCTGGAAGCTGGGCCCAGAAGAAGCACCAGCGTCAAGCTCAAGGCCAGTAGTCTGTGCTAAGGAATAAAATGAAAATGTATAGCCAAGGTAAAGAACCAAACCAGGATGCCAGTGAGGGAAGAGTATTCAAATGGATGT
Source organism: Cynocephalus volans (assembly GCF_027409185.1). NCBI lineage: Eukaryota > Metazoa > Chordata > Mammalia > Dermoptera > Cynocephalidae > Cynocephalus > Cynocephalus volans. Next base: position 114,252,978 of record NC_084463.1, read on the forward strand.
GTCTAGAGGAATTCTTGTGGCAGCGGGCAGGCATCCAAGTTAGTGATTTCCACCAACTTGCTGTGTGCATTTGAAGGAACCAGAGCAGAATGCATGCAGCTACTGTGCAAAAATGAATAAATGACAACATGAAAAGGAAAGTCTAAACTTGTGCTCCAGCAATGAAATATCTGCAGTGTTAGCTCCAAGAAGTAAATGGCGAAACCAAAAAATTGGACACAGTTAAGGTCAGACACTGGTGCCAAGGCCACAAGCATGGAAGAAAAGCAGTGTCAGCAACAGGTGAGGTCACAAACAGGGTAAGAGCAGGGTGGTCTGACATTCCAAGATCAGAGCCAGGAAGAGCTGGCAGGAGGGCCTGGGAGATGATCAGGATGATTCTTCGGATGCCCCAGCCCCACTCGCATTGCCGTATCACCCCAGTCTTAAAGGCATCACACTCTGAACTTCGTCAGTGATGGCTCGCGAACATGTGTAAGGCCCAGGAAGAGCTATGGTAAAAATACACACGTATATTCCTATATAAATATTATCTTGCTCCAGGGATTTTGAGGATGGTGAGCACTGCTTGTCCCAAAGATGAAGGGAGTGGTAATTAGTTTTACTTTATGTGACCTTCAAGTTCATTTTAAGTGAACACATATTCAATGTCACCTTGCCCTCAAAAAGTTGCTATATGGGATGGTTGGGGAGGAGAGTCTCCTTCATTGTCCAGCCTGCCAAGGCTCTGCCTTCCCCCTGCCTGGTCTTCTTCAAACAAGCAGAGCTGAGACACTGTCTCCAAAGTACAAGTATTGCCTGGAAGTCCTAAGGGCATGCTGGCTAGGGAATACCACAACTGTGCTCTCAGAGTACAAATTTTTTCATAAGATTAGTGATGCATTATCTTGAACCCTAGAGAAGGAAAGTACTAGGAGACAAGGGACTGCTCAGTGCCTGTATGGGACAGAGGTAAATGGGAGGGGACGCATATGCAGAACTTCACCACATCTCAGGCAATGCCCTCAAGTGGGAATCTTCAAGCTAGACTATAATTCAAGGTGTCTGTTCTGAGCCTGGGCCCCACCTGGGTTTCCAGCCACATCTGTCCATGTCCGGATGGAAAATTGTTATTCTCTCTTCCTAGTGAGGAGATACTAAAATATACCATCAGTCCGTACTCTCTCCTCTGATATCCAGGGAGGCCCATGGCAGGGGGGCCCACACCGTGAGGCCCTGTCCATCCTAGGATTCGTGCACAGGATTCCCACAAAGCCTTTTGACAGCAGTGGCCACTAATGGTTTTCAGGCGTTTCCTGCTTATCTGAGTAGCTCTTTAATGGATGTAATGTTCTCAGCAGTGCATCTAAAAAAGCAGCAGTTTACAAAAGGACCCAGGTTGAGCCCCTAGTGAAGCTGAGTTGCTACACATCTTTCTTGAGGAACATCTTTCTTTAAAAACTTCTTGAGACCCATTGGAACTGCCTATGGAAAGCAAGCCTGCAGTTGAAGCTACCTCTGAGGCTCCTCGTCCTGCACCCAGCACACATCAATGGTTCTAACCCTTTTCGTTAAGGATAGAACTTCGCCTTTCCCAAGTTTTTATCTTCCCACAGGCCCTCACTGGTGAGACAGGATATGCCTGTGAAACCTTCCCATTGGTATGCGAGATTTCATATCTAGGGTATTTGGCAAAAGCACCAGATTTCTCTTCCTATGGGTCTTAATGAAGCATATACCACAGGGCTGGCTGGTTAGCTCAGCTGGTTAGAGTGCAGCCTTGGAACACCAAGGTCAAGCACCAAGGTCGGCACTCCTCAGTCTCCTTCGGCAACCTAAGCAATAGATGCAAACTAAACTTCACTAGTAACTCTAACTTGAATGGCAAAGGCCAGACACTGGATCAGCTAAAAGCTCAAGGATAAATTTCAACGGTGAAACACCCACAAGTGGGAGAATTCTATAAAGCAATGGGAAAGCACTGAAGAGAATCCAGGCGTACTTCACACAAAAAGGAACTGCCTTGGCTGGTACAATAAATGTGTGTGTTTATTCACTCCTCTATTTCATTATAAGGGACCAATCACAAAGATATTTATTTTGTCTTGTTTCTTGCTCTGGTAAGCTAATTACAAAGTAATTATATTAGGTACAGAATAAATTAGTTGTTATCAAACTGAAAGAAAAGGCACTCTTCTAAAAATTATGTAGGGTAAAGCACTAGCTTGAATTATTGTTCCAGATTGAGAAAATTTTTAATTTATTTTAGTAATGTGTTTATTATTTTAGAGGGCATATTCGTCTGTTTCTGTTGCTTATAACAGAAATACCTGGAACTGGTGATTTATAAAGAAAACAGAATTTATCGCTTACAGTTTCAGAGGCTGGTAATTCCAAAGTCCAGGAAAAACATCTGGTAAAAGCCTTGGTGGTGACAGTACCTCAGGGGTCCCAGATGGCAGAAAATGGCAGAGTAGGGAGAGAGAGTTTTTCATGTACTCTCCTTTTAAAGCCCTCAGAACCATGCCCCTGACCACCATTATTAATCCATTCACTCCAATGTAGTCCTGCAATCTAATCACCTCTTCAAAAGCCTGACCTTCAATTACCATAATAGGATTTCCCACCCTCCCAATCACAGTGGGGATTAAGTTTTGGGGGGACATTCAACCAAAGGCAGGAGGAAATCCTAAATTTAAAGGTAACCCTCAAGTAAATACTTATTTTAGCTTTAATGAATGACAAAGAAAGGAAAGCATGCTTGAACCCTTGAAAATACTGAAGTGGGCAGTCTACGTGAAACATTTGCATGATAATCTCTGTTGGACAAGGTCACTGAAATATCACAATGTCTTCAGTGGTGAGCAAGTGAGGTGGAAATTAGTGGTGCTTGCTATGCATATTATTATTTGACTCAGCAGTCTTACTATATGTAATTACTAAGTAGCCAGAAATAATGCCTTTTTTGAAAGTATGTACTCTGCCCTGCCCTCTTTAAAATTACAGAAATATAATTATTTGTTTTCTTTCAGGTTCTAAATTACAGTTCTGTTAGATACTATACAAAGTTCAAAAAATAGCTGTCTCTGATCAATCGGGTTTGCAGAGCCCTTAATGAAGTCACTTCCTTTTGATCACAAATAGGTCTGAAAATACCTTGCAATAAAAGTGTCAGGCTTTCAGCTCTCTGACAAGATGAAAGTTATTTATGAGTTGAAAAAGTGTGGGATATTAATGGTAAAGACAAAAATGAGTGGAAAAAAATCCTGTAGTCCAAGGACAAAAGCTAGAATTATTAAACCTAATACAGCATAATCCCACAATCAACTGCAATACCATGGATTTCTTCACAGTGCAGGTCAAATCAAGTCCCATGATCATAATACTTTATAGTTGAGCATAAAACGTCAGGTAAAACATACACTTGGGCCTAAAAACAATGGCACAATTACAAGATCAGAGAACACTACTAGGAATAAAAATAGTCTACAGGTTTTGGTGGACAGAGAACTCAGAGTAAATGGCATGCAAAGACTGCAGAAAGGCCAATGTGAACATGGACAACGTTAGAATATGCCATTTGGGATGAGGGTTGTTAACTAGGAATCTATGAGGAGATTTAGGGGTCACGCTCTCTATTGTCAGAAATTTATTTAACAATTTTTAATATGAGTAACATTGACACGATTATCCATGTACATATGTCTTAGTCTGTTTCTGTTGCTTATAACAGAAATACCTGGAACTGGGTAATTTGTAAGAAAATGAAATTTATTGCTTGCAGTCTGGGAAGTCCAAAGTTCAGGGAACACATCTGGTGAAGGTCTTGTTGGTGGATTTACAGGATGCAGGGGTCTCACATGGCAGAATGGTGGAGCAGTGCAAGAGAGAGCTCCTCATGTGCTCTCCTTTTAAAACCTTCAGAACCACTCCCACAACAACCATTAACCATCAATTTAGTAATCCATTTACTAGGGTATGATCCTCATAATCCAATCACCTCTTCAAGGCCCCACCTTTCAATTACCGATACAGTTTGGATGTGTTGTCCTCCCAAAGCTCATGTCAAAATCTGATCCCCAAGTTGGCAATGTTGGGAGCAGTTTGGCTTATGGGGGCAGATCCCTCATGTAGATTAATGCCCTGGGGATGGGGGTAATGAGTGCATTCTCGCTCTATTAGTTCCCACAAGAACTAGTTGCTTAAAAGACCCTGGCATCTCCTCCCCCTTTCCCTCTTTCTTCTTCTTGCCATGTGATCTGCTTGTACCCACCAGCTCCCTGCCACTTTCTGCCATGAGTAGAAGCAGCCTGAGACCCATGCCAGATGCAGCTGTCCCAGAATCATAAGCCAAATAAACCTCTGTTCTATATAAATTACCCAGTCTCAGGTATTTCTGTTATAGCAACATAAAAATGGACTGATCCAATTACCATAATAGTATTTCCCACGCTCTTAACACTGTCACAGTGGGGGTTAAGTTTCTGATACATGGACTTTGGGGAACACAATTCAATCCAAGGCAACATATTTTTGCAACCATCCTTGATTAATGCCTAAGGATAATCCTAAAAGTGGAATTTCTGGGTCTGAGAGTGTATACATTCTTAGTGCCTTTAATACATATTACCAATTTTCCTTGAGGAAAATTGTATAATCTCTGTACCTAACAGGAGCATTTGAAAGTCCCCATTTCCCCAGCTATTCCCCATTTGCCTCATGCTTTTCTCTAGGGCTAAATTTTAAAGTAGGGTCTTTAAAATAGAAGAGAATCTGAGTTTCATCCCTTTTATTTTTAGGAGAAAAAAGCTGAAGCCCAGGGTGGATGGACAATGTGTCCTCCAAGCTAATAGCAGAACTTCTCAGGGAGAGAGAAGATGCTGCTGGCTGAAGCCTCCTGCCCCTGCTTTAGGCCTGCTACAGAACAGGTGCTGAGAAATGTCCAGCAGAGACACATCTATAGCAGCAGAAAGTAAATTAGTAGTTGCCTAGGCCTAAGGGAAGGGTGAGGAGTGAATACTAATGGGGATGGGTTTGGGGAGGGTGGGGACAATGGAAATGTTTTAAATTGATCGTGGTGATGTTTGCACAACACTGTGCCTATACCGAAAACCACTGAATTTTAAATAGGTAAATTGTATGTTATATGAAATATATCTCCATAAAGCTGCTGTTAAAAATAAAGAACAGGTGCTCAATAAACGTTTGTGGAAGGACAGCAGAGAGGGAGGAAAGGAGATTCCCGTTCCTTGATTGTAACTGATGGTCTTCCCATTGTCTCACTTTTACTAAAGTACAGCATGTCTGTAATGGATCCTAGCACCAGTTTTGGGTTTTCTCAAGAAGGTGTTTCCCTGTTGTTTCAGTAATATGTGTTCAGTACACATTGATCTGCATCTTCCAGAAGTTTTGAATAAAGAATAAAAAAGGATTCAGAGTTCAGATTTTTATATTGCCCGGAGAACCTAGCTTGTAGATTTCAAGCATTATAGCTTGTAGATTCAGTAAATGCTTGTTTACTGAATTACTAGTGAACTGTAAGTAAATTAAGCACTAACTAATAAAGCAGTGACATAGTATTACTTCTTAACCTTGATGCCGAATGCCTCCAGCTCTCAGCTTATGCTCTGTAGATGAGGTCAGCAGCTAACACTGTGTGGCATTTCAGATATTCCAATTTACCTCCTGGCCTTTCACTGTTCATAGTCAGTTGTTAGGGGTCCCATTTTGCCCATGGTGCCTAGAAGGGCAGGACCAAATTTAGGTTCAAGAGTAGTGACTGCTACATGTGGGAGTGAATCCAGAATCCATGGAGTTTGAAGCTTACTCATTTTGGAAAGGAGGGGGGTCCTCTTTAAGAAAAAAGAATGCAAAATTACTAATGCAGATTAAGTCCAGTGCCTCAGAAGGGGGTTGCGCAAAGAGGGCCCTGACAATTTAGCTTCCTCAGCTTCCTGGTAAGGCTGCCTCTGGCTGTGTTCATTTCTCTGCTCCTTTTAATTGGATTTTGTTTTGTGTTTATGTTTAAAAGGCCATTGTTAGAAGCAGTTTATCATTATAAGCCTTCCAGCCTTCCAATTCTTCAAAATAGAGAGTTTAAGTAATTGTTTAATTAACTCCCCATGCCATCCAGAATGATGACACAGGCATCCCATCTCGGGTGGAGACCAGGTTCTGAGATCAGGTTCTAAGATCGGTACATAATGTGAAAATTACACATAGTCCTAATTGTCGTCAAAATACCTTCAATTGCCTGTTAAGTACAGAATTTGTGGTTTTATGTGTATGAACTTGTCAGGAGTTCTTATACGCAGTCAAATTTGAAAACCACGAAGTCAGACTGAAAGAAGGAAAATCTAGATGCAGATGTCGGGAGGTAGGAACTTCTTTGCCTGGTGACAACTCTTGAACAAAAGGTGGGTGCTCACTTGGGGTGTTGACTCCGTCCTGTTATAGTACTGAATCTGTATAAGCTTGATAAATATTAACAGATTGGTTTGTTGTTATGGAATTGTAAAAGATAATGTGTATGGAAGCTGATAGACCGGGACCTGGCACAGTAGATGCTCCATAAATGTCTACTGGATTTAAATCTGAGTCTCATTCGATCAGGTAGCCAAACACACTGCTCTGTAAGCTGGCGTTTCTCGTTGTGGCCCCACTACACCACCATGTCACTCAGGTCGTAGGTCGTGGGCCCTGGGTGCAGCATCTCTTTCAGCATGAACCTGCTGCAGGTCAAGGATTCTTATTACCTGTGGGAGGATTCCCAAGTCTCCATGTAAACCTTCATGACAGCCGCTTGATGTAACTTTGTATAAACAAAGGCTCTTGTGAAATGAAGTGATTTATTTAGTAATTTGCTTGCTACATTTGCATGTTTACTTCTTTTTAATGCTCAAATTTAGGGGAGAAAAGATGCTTCTGTTTTGTTTGTATTTTTAAAACTGGCTCAAGTAAGGTAATAACGAGGTTTCCAAGAGACAACCAGAAATCTAGCTAAAATTAGTCTCAGGATTTAAGCAAGTTTTGTTCCTGCCCTCATACTTCATTGAGTATCTCATTGATATCAGTAATAGCTTTTCCAGTATAAAATCTCATGGCACAATCTACTATTTGGGGGTAAAAAGAAAGCCTCTTTGGTACAGAGTTACTGAGAACATAAGTATCAGCCTGGTGCTGGGCGTGTGGGATTTAGAGATGAGTCAGCAGCACACAGCCTTGACCCTCAGGTCACATATGTATCACCCCTTAGATACGTTCTTAAAGAGATATACAGGCTCTAGCTTTCAATATACTTTTAGGGGAGTAGAATAACTTTGTTCCTCCAATGTCTTCATAATTACAGTGCTTTATACAAAAATTCTACTCGTAGAAGCACCATCTTCCACCCAGGTGTTCAATCCAGACCCCAGGAGTCACCCCCAGACCACTCCTCTGATTCACCCCCACAGCTGTTGACCACTAAGGGACAGTAGCACTGTCCTAAAATATCTCTTGAATCCATCTCTTCCTCTTCCTCCTCTGCCTGTTCCCTGGTTTGGGCCTCATCACCTCTTGCCTTGACTTTTGCAGCAATCTACTAAAAGTCTCCCCCTGCCCCCATCCCCACTTCCTGCCTCTTCCCAACCTCCCCTTGCCCACCCAGTCCATGTTCCATATTACTACTAGGAAGGGCTCTCTAAACACAAATCTGACAACATCAGTCTCCTGTGTAAATTCCTCGGTGCTTCCCCATTGCTCTCTGCAGTGGTCCTCCGCCTTTCTCTCCTGCTAATGTGCTTGCTGACATGCATGCTGGATTTGGAAGCCATCCACTCAGCTAGGTTATGCATGATCTGAGCATGCCAGCTGTAAGCTCTCCCCTGTCACTCTGGAGTGTGCAAGCCCTCAGTGGGGAACCCCTGGCTTACAACAGAAAGCACAAGCTTCTTGGCCTTGCCTACAAGGTTCTTCCTGGTCTGGCCTATCCACATCTGCAGCCTCATTTATTCCCAGTCACCCACGTGTGTCCTGTGTTCAGCCTATTCCAAATTGCTCACAGTCCCCCCAGAGAGACCACGCCCTATGCCTTTGCACTCACTGCTCTTCTTTCCTTAAATGCTTTCTCCTACCCTTTATCCACCCGTTTAGCAACTATAAGCCCTTCAAGACACCTCTCAAGAACCACCACCACCTCCAGGAAGCCTCCCACGTTGCATTCACTCCCCCAGCTCTACAGTATGTTTCTTCCTACACTCATTTACAGCTCCATGCTTATTTTCAATTAATAGAGCATTGAAGTTTATAGCTTGTCTTGTGTGCTGGAGGGTAAGCTCCTTGAGACCAGGGACTTCGAATTATTAATTTTTAAGGCCTCACTGTGTTGCAAAGTATTTTGCATCCTAGGAATTTGGTAATATTTGATTATTTGTGGAAGGAAGGGAAGAAGAAAGAGCAGGTGGAAAATCAGATCTATGATCCTTTTCTGTCCATCAAATCAGTAGAAAAGACATTATTTTTAACATCCACTTAATTAACTTATATGAGGTTTTATTGTTGATTCCATGCATCTTAAAAGTCTTTAATAAAAGGTATTTTTCTGGTTTCTACATTCCCACTTTTGGTGATTTGTCTTAAAGTACATAAAGGAATCATAAGAACCTGCAGTGGTCCCATAACCCAAAAGAGAGTCCTCTGTAGGACGGTAGCTGAGTGCTTGGGTTCTGAAGTGAAACAGACTTGTGTTTGAATCCCTCTCAGCCACTAACCATCTGTGTAGCTTTGGCAAGTTACCTACCCTCTCTGAGCCTCAGTTTCCTCATCTGTAAAATGGGGATAATAACAAATCCACAGCATTAGTTTGAAATTTAAATGAGAAAATACACATAATTGAGTAAATACACATAAGCGTTTTATAAATTACCATAATTTTCATAAGGACAAAATCTAATGTATGTGATCTTAAACTATGGCTTCATTAGCAGGTGACTATAAAGTGGTGTGTTCTAATAAAGGAGAAACAAATGATTCATTGGGAATTTAGAAATATAATGAGATGATGAAGAAACCATTTTTTTCTAATCTGCTTAGCTCATTCTCTTATAATTAAGCTACAAAATACTCTTTCACCTACAAAATGGATAAACTCTTCAATATATTGACTTGTTTGAAAAGATATCATAGTTTAAATGGAATTAATTTTCTTTTAATATAATTTTCTGGCAAGATTAGATTTTAATACAGATTAATATCCTAAATTAAGAGCTCTAATTTAACACTGTGGGAACCATGAGTGAGTCAAAGACATCATCCCTTTACAAATGCCAGTTGCTGAGGAGATGTCCATCGGTGTGTCGGAGGGACCCCATAACATCAACAGTGATACACGGTAACTGGCATTGAATGAATGGTGGCCACATGTCAGCACCCAAGTCAACGGGAGACCTGGAAAGCTATTTGCCTCACATCCTTTCTTCCGAAAGCCCTTCTGTCCTTCCCCCAGTCATCCTCTACATTTTTTTTCATAGTATTTATCTCCTTCTGAAACTTTCTTGTACTCTTGTTGATTTTTTAGTGTCATGCAGCTTCCATAAACACAAGGACCTTTTCGTGGTGCTCACTGAATACCCACTACTCCTACCACTGTGCCCAGGACAGTGCATGGTCCAGAGTACTGCTCAATGGACATGTGTTGAATGAAAACAAGGAAGGAGGGTGGGGAAGAGAGGAGGACGACACCCTCTAAGGGCCAAGATTCTCACACCTCCGGGCCCTGTGCTTGCTTGCCCAGACCCAGTCACACTCCACCAAAGTCTGTCTGCAAGACTCTGGGCTCTCCAGGTTTATCCAGCCATTCCCCCCTCAGCTAACCTATTCTTCCCTTTGAGCCAAACTCGCTGATTAGCCTTCAGTTTCTTTCACTTTCAATCATGGCAGATCCTGTTCTTTGTGCTTCACCCTTCGGGAAACATCCCTTCTTTGACCACGATTTCTGCAGGTGGCTAATATCATCGATTATTTTACTCATTCAACTCTCAGAGGGAAATCTTTCCTTTAATCTAAGTTTCAAGGCCATCTCACTGTGGGCTCCTATACATCACTGATTATGCTGGGCAGAGTCAAGCAGAGGTGTTGGAACTGCTCTTTACAGATTCACGGGGAAGCCAATGGTGCTGTTAATCTCTCCTGTGTTCATGCTAATAGTGTTTGCCTATAATCAACCTCGATCTACCCTTCATATGCCATAAAGATAAATGCCAGACTACAGGAAACGAACTAAAGGTAGCCCTCAGGCCCCAGAAAATGTCCTCTTCCACCTCGGCTGGGCCTAAGAACTCCTGATTTAGGAGGTTGATCTCTCCTCTAATTCCTCCTTAGACTGTATTCCAAAACCAAAAGCCAATAGTTACATTTCTCTGCACGGAAGCAGACAAAAGTGTTTTTGTTTGACACAGTAGCAATAGAAACAAGACCATATTTCTATTTTACGAAGCCTCTGAGGGTAATTTATTGCGATCTTGACATTTAATATCACCTAATCACCTCTCTAGCAAGATATTTTCTTTGGCTCTGTTATCCCCACACACAGGCAGAGCTGTTGGCACTTACTGGGTCCTGTCGTTAAGTGGGCTGCTTTTAATACCCAAGGCAGGATTTGGCAAGAAGAAGCGGCACCTGCTTTATTGAAAGACATCTTCATATTTTGTCCTCTAAAAGAGAAATGTGCAATGTAAATGTCCTTAAAAGATTATTATCTTACATCAAGATGTCCATTCCAAAAGGCACTGCACCAGACACCCAAACATACAGTCACCCAGAATGGAGGTGACAGATGGAGACTTTCAGCTTTCAAAGAAAACAAATCTGTAAACTCCTAAGTGTCTGCAGCTCCTGGCCAACTCACACCCAGGTAATTTGAGTAGTGCCCATTGGCTCGAAGATGAGATTCATGCATCAGAGAGACTTGGGGGAGAAGATGACTTACAGGTCCCTTGTTGCCCAGAATGTGTGAATCAGTACACACAGGATATACCACCTCAGCCCACAGGTTTTCATGCACTGAGCTAAAAGAAAGGATTGAGCACCCAATGTCAATTGACACATTAATGTTGGTTTCCTGGAATCTGGGGAGACATTAATATAGAGGACTTTTCCTCTCCACTTTACAAAAATTGGGACAATCATTCCAGCAGTGAGAGCAAAGAAGTATAAAATTCGTAATGCTTAGCAGCTCAGGTACAAAAAAGGAAATCAGAAATCCAGTGTTTTACTGTTACTGCCAAGGGCCTATATTCAGTATAACAGCAATCTTCTAAATTTCCACATAGTTCGACCCCTGCAAGTCTGATGGGGTCATTCCCTATCTAAAATCCTTGTGTGGCTCCCACTACCCGTGTGGCTTTCAAATTGCTCCATGGGGCCTCAGAACTGAGAACGAAGTATATGACTCTCGGGCACATCCCTTTCAGCTCCAGTCAGAAGTTCTCCATTCCTCTCCTCTACAAGTTGAGCTTACAGATGAGATTTTCATCAAAGAGTTTTGAAACTTAGAAACAAAGTTCGAAAAGGACTGGTCTGCAGGATAAAATCCAGACCAGATCCTCCATGTTCTTTATCCTATCTACGTCTGAGCAGTTCCCAAGCAGCCCCTGTCATCCAGTCATGCCCACCGACTTCTCTGTCTCTTACTGTTTCAAGCCTTCTTTCTGATCTCTTTGCCTGAAATGTCCTCCCTTCCTTCTCTGCCAGGCAGATCTGTATCTTGTTTTAAGATTTTGTTCAAATTTTGCCTTTTGAGTGCTCCTCTTCCTGCTCTCCCGTGATTAGCCTATTGCATTAGTGCATGTGCTGATGCACATAGTATTATTATGTGTATCTGAATCTTGGGCCATTCTGCACACTCATGGAAGATAGAGTCCCTGTCTTTTTTCTTTCCTCCTCTGTCTTTCTCCAGGGCCTGGCAAGTGATGGGTGTTCAATAAATATTTGATGGATGGATGTGTAGCTGTTTAATTCACCACTAGATAGCAATTTGGCATTTTTCCCAAACAGCTTTATTTAGAAGGAAATCAAAGACACAGAGCCATAGTCTCATAACCGATGCAAGCAGCTCTGTGTTAAGAAGATAACTTCTTTCAATTACTTCTGTTTGGATCTGAATTTCATTTTTGTAAAACTAATGATTACAACAACATTAAAAGAAATCTAGTGCAGAGGTCACACATTGAGAGCTCATGGACAACAGCATTCTTTTAAATTGGCATAGTTTGACCATGCTAATCTGATTGGGTCACTTCTCCATTTAATATCTTTGTGAGGCCCCCTGTTGCTCATGGCTTTCAAACTGCTCCATGGATCTTCAGGGATTCCCAGGGCACGCCTAAGGCTGCTCCATGGAGGTCTGACCAGGAGGGAAGTGGCTCTGGGCCCCACACATTTTGCTGCAGAGGTTCCAAAAATCAAAGTATTTTGTATTTTAATTTTTTTGTTTGAGTGCCTTTGGCTGAGCCTGACTCTCCAGTTTGCCATAGTCCCCAACACTTGCTATTTTTCCCATCCATCCTCACCTGCCCAGTTCCTGATATCATTTGAGTTTGCAACTCAAAACTCACAGTCCTCTAAAACTACTTTCATTTTTATGGACTTCTTTCCGGGTATGGAGCACATGCATCCACATTTTTATATAGTTGCAATCATATTGTATATACCATTTTATATTCTACTTTCTTCACTTAACATCATATCATAAATATTTTTCCTGTTTTGTGAGACACAGTCTTTCAAGGTTGCCTTTTTAGATGACAAATTTTTAAGCTGGTTGGCTCTAATTTATTTAGGTCTTCCATTATTTTTATATCAAATTTTATATTATGCTCTTAGAAATAATGCTGTGTTGAAAATTTGCATACCTATGATTTTTTTCTAGCAATAAACATGTTCTTGATTTTAACAAGTTCCTTATATGTTATCGATTGTACTATTTTGATGCAAGTATTTCTCAATATGTTTTATTGTCTCATTGTTTATATTTTTATGATTAAAATATATTAAATCTTATCCAGTGGTATCTTTTGATCTCTTCCATTGTTAGTCCTTCTATTGCTTCAAGCTATTGAAAGTGTTCCACAGTTCAGTATTAATAGTTCCCAAGATCTGATGCAATCTTGATTCTCTTTTCCTTGGGTTGTTATGTATTTAAAACTTTGTATTTATCTTTTTAATTCACTTGAACATATTTGTTACATGTTTAGATGATAAATCATTTTTAAACTGATAGCATCATCATTATTAAATAACTTCCCCTCACCCATTATTTATCACACTTCATCAGATATCAAATTGTCATATATAAATAAGTTTATTTCAGTACTTCAAATTCTCGTATCTCATTCAATTTCCTTAGAATTATCACTGGAAATTCCTTGTCAGTCATTTCAAGGGCTTCTTGTTCTATAGGATCTAGAGTTTGAGATTTATTAACTTTCGGTGGTGTACTTTCTTGATTTTTTGTATTTCTGGTATCTTTTCTTTTGGTTTTTTTTTTTGTCGTTTTCGTGACCGGCACTCCGCCAGTGAGTGCACCGGCCATTCCTATATAGGATCCGAACCCGCGGCAGGAGCCTCGCCGCACTCCCAGCGCCGCACTCTCCCGAGTGCGCCACGGGCTCGGCCCATGGTATCTTCTTTTTTTTGATGTTTATTCATTGTGGCAGGGGTTTCACAGTCCACTGGTTTGAGACTATTGACTAACTAAGATGTTGCTGTGGTTGCCAATTTGGTATGGCTACCTCTGTGACTGCTCAGTTGGCCTCTAGTGCCTTGTGTGTGTGGTTGCCTCGGGTCTTGGGCCTCTCCGGGGAGCCACCTCTCTGGTCAGCTTGGACTCTGCTGGGCTAGTGGATCACGTACCACAGGGTGTGTGGTCTCTGCTGAGCTTCCACTTCCCATGCAGGACTTCTCCCTGTTCCGTGCGCTCTGGCCCAGGCTGTTGGATCGTGCAGTGGCGACCCCACAGGGCGTGTGGTTTCTGTCGAGTCTCCACTTCCCTAGCCGGACGTCTCCCTGCTCTGTGCTCACTGAGCTGGGCTGGGACATGTCTTCTGCAACCCTCTTCTATCAGCTGGGCCTTCAAGACCCTGCTCGGCACTGCCTCACCCAGGAAGTCTACCAGGTTTCTGCTAGGCACAGACGACCAGTCACTTTGGGTGCCTTTGTAGCACTGTGTAGATCTTTCTCGGGACTTATCACCTTCCTCCTGGTATCACGGTTATTTGTGTACTTGTCTTATCTCCCACACCAGAGCGTGAGCTCCTCGGGGGAGGAGCCCGCAGCACACGGTTCACCTTTGAATCCCCCCGGCGCGGACCGACTCTGGTGCCCGTCTGCAGTCAGCTCTCCGGCAGGTTCATGCGAACTCGGGAACTCTCCAACCACACTATTCCTAACCAGAAATCGGTTAGGCGTTTTTCAGAACTGGTGGCCGCAGAGATGGTATCTGCCTCCCGGTAACAGGAAGTTTACCAGGGGCCAGAGCCCAGGGTGCGGTGGAGTGACAGTTGGCCCAGCCTGTACTTCCTTGCCCTCCTGACACTGGCCGGGACACCCCACGCCACCAGCCCCGCCAGAGAACCGCGGAGGGGATGGGAGGGGAGGCCGGCCCACAGGCCCCGGGAAGCCCCGCGCCGGGGCAAGCAAGTGGGAAGGCTCAGTGAGGAGCCGAGCCCGGCAAGGAGGACAGGCTTGGCCGAGCCGGGCCAGAGCCGCCACCACCTGAGAAAATGGAGGCAGCCCCGGGCCGGTGAGTGGCCCGGTGGGTGGCCCGGTGGGGCAGGCGGAAGCCGGGCGGGCATCCGCCCCCGAGCAGGGCCAGGCCGGGGGTCACTCACGGGGCTGTGCCGGGCCGGGCGGCTCCCTCTCTGCCTCTACGTAGTCGCTGTCCCCGTCTGCCGCCGCCTCGGGCTGCTCACTCAGTCCCGCGGCGCGCTCGGGTGCTCCCAGGAATCTTCTTTTATGCCGGCCTGAAACCTCGAATCTTGAATAGGGCAGCTGGCCGCCTTCAGCACAGCCCCAGCCTCCGGGGTCCTGGCAGCGTCAACAGCAGCCCGGCGCCGTGTTCCCTATTTAGAGACTCGCTTTTGCAGCTAAGAAACAGTTCTTTTCCTGCTCCATACTTCAAAGCTGTTGCCTGTAAACGAGGCAGCCTCTCCTGCCAAGGGCAAAGTGGCGGTCAGCCCCCACGACCGGCCACCAGCAGCGGTCCTCCTTTCCAGTACTTCAAATTCTCTACTGTTCTGTATGTCTGGTTTTGCACCAGTACTACCTATAGTTTTAATTATTCTTGCTTTGTAATATGTATAGTGTATTAGTCCGTTTATGTTGCTTATAACAAAATACCTTAAACTGAGTGATCTATAAAGAAAACTGAAATTTATTGCTTACAGTTTCTGAGGCTGAGAAGTCCAAAGTCCATCTGGTGGTGGCGACAGTGACCCAGGGGTCTCACATTGCAAGATGGTGGAAGCCAAGAGGCCAGAGAGAGAGAGAGAGAGAGAGAGAGACTTTCTCTTCTTTCAAAGCCCTCAGAACTACACCCCTGACCACCATTTTTAATCTATTCACAACTGCATGGTCCTACAATCCAATCACTTCTTCAAGGCTCCACCTTTCAATTACCGTAATAGGATTTCCCACTCTCTTAACAGTCACAGTGGGGGCTAAGTTTCTAATACATATAACTTGGGAGACAATTCAAGCTTCAATAGTTTTGGGGGGACATAATCCAATCCACTACAATAGAATTTATAGTGCTAGTCTTCCCCAATCGGAGGTCTTCTTTTTCAAAATAGCGTTTTATATTCTTGACATTTTGTTTACTTAATAAATGTTAAAGTAATTTTGCCAAACTCTTTTAAAAAATGGTGATTTTGGTTTCAAATGTATCAAGTTAGCTTGTCATTTCATGCATTCAAAGCATCTTTCATTCTTATGTTATTATGCATGTATGTTTTCCAGCAGTTTACTGCTCATGTATGGTAATGTGTATAGTAATATAGTGTACAAGGGTCCTCAAAAAGTTCATGGAAAGATTGGTATTCTCTTTTAATTCTCCTTTTCCACAAACTTTTTGAAGTAACCTCGTATATAGTGAGTATGGTATAAAGTAATATGTACAGTAATGCTACTGATTTTTGAATTTGAATACCAAATCTGCCCTATTTCTAAACCTGTTACTTTAGTTCCAAGTGTACATCAACGTCTTTGTAATATTTCTCTCTATCTCTTCTCTAATAGTTATTGTTCTTTATATCTTTTGCAGTTTGCCTAAAGCAATATTAAGTTATAATGGTAGTAACATGCTTGTTTGGGATCTATTTTTGAAAGAAAATCTTTTAGTGTTATTACACTATTGTTTCATTATTTAAAATAGGTGTCTTTATCAATTATTAATAATAAATTATATTACTCCAAGTAAATTAAAGATTTATCAATTCCTCTTTTGATATATATTGAAATGAATTATGTCAGTTAATGTTAGTTAATATAATGTTAATCTTTTATTGATTTTTTTTTTAATCTCTTGAGATTAAACTTTATTAAGACCAAACTTGTCACACGGAATGAATTAGAGGGAGTCCGGCCTTGTCTGTGTTTTGATACAGTCAGCATAGCTTGTCACACAGAATGAATTAGAGGGAGTCCGGCCTTGTCTGTGTTTTGATACAGTCAGCATAGCTTGGAAATTATCTGTTCCTTGGAAGTGTGAAGGAATTCATTAGGTCTGTGTGCCTTGCTTTTTGGGTATTCTAAAATTTTTAAAATTTCTACCTCTGCTACTAATTTAATAGGGTTTCCCAACTCATAGTTTCATTTGGAGTATTTTTATTACAAAATGTCACTCATTTATTGAGGTTTTTAGTCAATTAGCATGTAATCAGGTATAGTATTCTATATAAATAGCTCAATTCCTTTTTATATTTCACATATGGAATCAGACCTGAATTCTCATTCAGGTTCCACCACTAATTTAGTCTGTGACTTCGACCATGTAACTTGACTTCTGACGTCATTTTCCCTATGAATAGGGGTCATCTTTCTTACATCATAGGGTTGCTGTAAGGATTACAGAGGTTGTATGTAAAGTTCTTAGCACAGTGCCTGTCCTCAATGAATAGAAGATGTTACAGGGTTATCTTTTCTAATGCTGTTTGTTTATCTCCTTTCTCTGTTGTTCTTTAATCATATTTACATGAGCTGTCTATTTTTCAAAGTCTTTTCAATATTTTCAGAAGCAACATCTAAGCAATGGGGAGCCACCGAAGGTTTTTGAGGAAAGAGCACCAGCTCTGGTAGAGTGTCTGAGCTGGATTTATGGACAGATCTACAGAAGATAGCTCTGTGCTGTGAGAAATGACAGAATTGACAAGGGGCCAGCTAGACACTGCAGCCAAGCGGGATGTAGAAGTGTAGACCTTATATTCATAGTCAGTGAACAGGCTGCAGAGCTTGGGAGAGCCCCTTTCAAGGGCTCCTGGGAGTGGGAAATTGACCAACTGGCCCCCAATTGTCCTGCTCCAGCATCCAAGGCTTCAGGGCCTGGAAACAGAGATGCTGACAAACACTGTGACCCAGACTGAACCCAGCTTTTGAATGGGACAACAAAACGGGCTTTGTTCATCTTTTTGAAATGAGGCCCAATTATGTTTGATTAATAAATGAAACTCTGTGTCCAAATAGGAGAGACACTGTAGAAAAATGGTTAGAAAACACTTTGTGTAGGAAAAGGCTGATGAAGTTTTCACAGGGCATTCATTTGCCTAGAGTTGGTCTAAGACAGAGAAATTTCAGCCTCCGAATCCTTCTCTTGTTTCTCTATCCCTTTTTTTTTTTCTTCTTAATTACAAGTATGTTTAACTCTTCTGCTTAAGATTTATTTTTGGCTCCTTGGTGATGTATTTCTGTGTTTATTGTGTCATTCAGAGAAAAATGCACTATTGAAAACATTCCTAATCTGTTTATATATGTCAACAGAAAAATAAGACAAATGGTTGACAATAATATTTAATCAAAAGGTATTTATTGGGCACTTTTTATGTATGAAGTACTGTGTTGTATGCTATGAAGGAAGAGTAAGTAACAGTCCCTACCCTCAAAAGTCCTTCAATCCAGTTGGAGAAATAGCCAAATAATTGACTAGCTGTAATACAGGGAAAACTGAAATAAACACTATAGTGAGGTCATAAGCCACACCCTGGAGGAGTAAAGATCCATTGCATGGATTAGCAAGGACTTCATAAGCAAGCTGCATTTAGGTTGCATCTTGGAACAGAAGTAGGCTTTTTATAAGCACGTGTTCCCTCAGATGTTTAGGTGAGCCATGTAGTGCACCTATGTACCATACCCCAGATGTCAGCAAACGCAAGCAGCTACTCTGGGTTATTCCCCCAGACCCACGTGCACACACAAGTGCACAAACACATTGCTCCCAATTCACCTGTGTTTGCTTTTCCAGCCCTCATTGCATTTGTCCAGCTCCAAATCCTTACTCCCAGACATGCCTCTGGACCTCTTCAGTTTGATGACCTCAAAGGTTTGACTTCTTAGATCTGATTTTCTCCACATGATTTTCAGTTCTACTCCCTTCCTTGAGTTTTAGCCCTTTCTATGTTGTCTTGGAGAAGAACTCTCAGCTGCAGTCCTTTGCCTGTTGGGCCTACGTCTCCAGCCAGACCAAACCTTGGGAAGGGGAAGCTGCTGGAAGAATTCCCTTTATTATCTATCCAGGTTCTCCTTTACTCCCTGGCCCCTGGTAAGGTGATGCTGCAGAACAAAAACTTGATCTTGAATAGACATGTGATTCCCTTCACAGCCAGCTCATCACTAGAATGGAAGACAGTGCTTCCAGCGTAGAGATCAGAGGCTTTCCATATCTGCGTCCTTCTCCAAAGACATGAAGAGGGGAGAAAAGATCCAAGTGAATTTCCAGGATTTCTCCTACATGTGAAACTGTACATTTGATTCTTAGCCATCTTGAGGAACATGTTGCTCCATCTCTCCCATACACTAGAAGGTAAAGGGAAGGCAGGTTAGATGATGAAACATGGAATTCCTCCTGCTATGGCAGCCACCAGGCTGGAATAACTGGAGGCTGTGCATCAAATTCCAAGAGAGTCTTAGACAGCTGCTGCAGGATAAATCAACCAGGGTGGTTGGAGCCTGGCACCATTCCCAACTGGTAAATTTATTAAACTCATAGTACAGTCTCAAGTCCAGCCAAATCCTTTTGCCCCTGTAACAAACATCCTGTGAGAAAGGACATGAGGCGATGTATTTGTTAGAATGCTTGAAGGCCATGAGTAGCAGAAAACCTAACCAAGAGTGTCTTATGCAACATGGACCTTTACTATCTCATCAAATGAGAAGTTTGGAGATAGGTGATTTCAAGGTTCATACAGTAGTTTATTGATGTCACCAGGGGCTATGACACTTCCATCTTTTCACTCTGCCATGTTTAATGTGTGGCCACAAGATCAGGATAGTGATTCCATACATTGCCTCCTCATGTGACTTCAGTGATCTCTTCTTCTCAGAGTGCTGTTGGCCAGGTGACTTGTGGTATTCAGCAGACAAATGGGCTGGTGTGAAGGGTCCAAGATGGCATTATTTATATGCCTGGAAGCTTGAGGGGTATCTAGAAGGTGGGACTGTTGACTAAAGTGCTTTTCCATGACCTCTTTAGCATGGTGGTCTCGGGGAGTCAGACTTCCTGCATGATAGCTCAGGGTTCCCAAAGACAGTGTTACAAAAGACAGAAAGTGGAAGCTGCCAGTTTCCTAAGGTCTGGACTCAGAAACTGGCCAAAGCAGTCATAAAGCCTCCCACATTCAAGGGGAGGTGACATAGACCTCCTACCTCTTAATGGGAGGTGTGCCCAAGAATTTAGTCATCCTTGATCCACACACAGGTTATAAGCTAAGCTATTGGTATAAAGAGACCAAAAATATAGTAATTTAAACAAGATAGAAGTTTATTTCCTTCACACATAACGGTCCAGGGGTAAGCAATGCAAGGCTGGTGGTCTATTTCTGTCAGGATCAGCTCCCATATCTGGCTCCAGGACAGGTGCTCTGGTTGCTGCTTCTCAAGTGGAAAGGGAAAATGAGAGTGGAAGACAAGCTGCTTCCTTGTAAAAGGTGATTCAAAACATCCATTCTGTTCATATCACATTGGCTAAATATTAGTCACATGGCCACACCTGGCTGCAAGTTAGAAGGTAGGGTGAATGGGTGCTGGGAACAATTATATCCTGGTCTCTCTTAACAGCCCAAAAATAAATAGTTGGTGGTGGATGAGATTGAACTCTAAATAATGGAGTTGGTATGTGGGATGGTTTATGAATAAACCCTGTAAGGGCAAAGGGTCTTCACATCTGGGGCTGGATAGTGATTCAGGGTGCTCTGAACACACCTGGAAGTATTGGGCCATCCACCCAAACAGGAGCAAATGTGCAGATGTCCCTATGAGGAGCGGCTGCTTCCTTGAATCTCTCTGGACAGTCACGGAAATTATCAGTTGGGTTCAATTGGTGAAGTCCTTCCCTTTAGAAATATCTGATGAGGTTCCTTATTCTGAGCTTTACGAAGACCATAAAAGAGCTGATTAATAAAGAATGAGCCAAATGGTTCACTAAATGGCTTATCAACTACAAATATAAGCAGCTCTGACTATAGTGTTAAAACCATTGCTATGAGGCAGGCCTAGCAACAGCATCAGCCTGATCTAGCCAACCAACCCCACCTCACTGGGATACTGGGAAAGCCCTTTCCCAGGAGAAGGTGGCATGTGTCGTGGGTGCTTGCTGGGATTCCTTCTGCCTTCTGCCTGCTTTTGAGAAACTCACTGGCCCACAGCTGCACCCGCTCCAAAGCAGGGCGGGCGGTTGTCCTGCTTGTGTCAGAGCTGATGCTTCCGTGGGACGAGCTCTCAGCTCCTGCCTGCAAGTGCTCACATGCAGCTGATTCAGCCAGCTCCAGCACTAAATGCAGCCCTACCCGTCTGCCTTATATACAGAGGTTCTGAGCACACTCTTGTTTAACAAAATGTGTTCCACTACTTTAAAAGAAGGGTTGATAGCTGTTGGCTTCAGAGGTTCCCTGGGCTGAGCACACAGCCAGCTCTTGCTCACGTGTATATTTTTTACAACTATTTTCAAGAAATAAGTGGTCTTTCCACTGGCTCTTGAGGGATAATTTTAATAATATATTTGGGGAACTATTTGAAATGGAATAAGGGTATTATGACTCTGGATTTTACTCATTTATTGTTGAATCTCGTTAACTTCCATATTAAAACAAAAAAAGGAAGAAAGAAAAAACACTTCTCCTTTACTGAAGAGGCAGAATAGAGTGGCAGAAAAAAACATGGATTTTCCACTCAAAAAGACTTGGGTTTAAATATCATCTCTGCCACTTATTAGCTCTGTGGCCTTGGGCAAAATATTGAAATCTCTGAGTCTCCATTTTCTCATGTATAAAATGAAGATGGTAATAATTCCTGCAATATAGTGCTATTGTGAAGATTAACCTGGCTAATGTATGTAAAGCACTAATCACAGTGCCTAATACTATTTATAGCTATTATTTATTTGAACTCTTACTATGTGGAAGGCACAGTCTAAGTCAGTGGTTCTCCCTTGGGGACTTGTTAGACCTGCAAATTCTCTGTCAGACCCCACCCCATGCCTGCCGAAACAGAACCTCTGAGGATGGGGGCCAGCCATCTATTTTAACAAACCCTCCTGGTGATTCTGATACATTTGCAAGCCTCTGATCTAAGTGTTCAAAAAATGGATAATATGATTATCACAGTCACATTACACTACAGCTAAGGTGTGCTGAAACAAATGCAGACAAGCCCTCTTCCGTTTTGTCTGATGACGGCCCCAGGTTCTTCACTGATTTAGTTAATTCTGTGACATCGGTGGCTCTCAGAACCACTCCTTACAAGGAGATAGAAGATAGGAGACTTGGGAAAGCCAAACATCTTCCCTCCTCCTCCCTCCTGGGTCCCCCAGAGGGTCTGCATCCTGTCTATGTTGAGCAGTTTGTGTAACACCTGGTGAGAACTCAGCCACTCCAGAAGGAATGAATAGCTTCTACTAAGTGCAGCCCAGCACCTGGGCCCTGACTTGTCACTATGTGTTCCCGACTGTCCCCTTGATAAAATATGAGGTCCTTGAGGGCAGGAACCATGTCTTAGCCATCTCTGTGTCCCCAGCACCTGGTACGTGTAGTAGACACCTAATAAATGAGAGGTGAATGAATGAAGTGTCAGCCCCATATCAGAGGGTCATTTGTTCCCGGAGCAGTCAAATGTTATGCACGCGCCCTAGCAGCCAATATATTTCTGGTCCTGGTGACAAGTAGGCAACAGGATTACCTAGAGCCCCATGAAATGTTGCCTGAGCTGTGCCTCCTCCATCCATCCACTCAGTTCAGTGCCACAAGGAAAGCTGTGTGACAGTCTCACGTCAGATCAGAACTGCATTAGGAACCACCTAGAAAAGCAAACTGCAAATATCCATTTTTTTCTCTGTCATAATTTGTTTTCCCAGTTGCCAGAGAGGTTGAAATGAGCTCTGTCTGCTGACAATTGGGGTAGAATAACTTTTCTGTTTCATGAATTGTGAACAGTAGAGGACTGAATGCTGCCGTGGGCTGTGGAAAATGAACGAAGCCCTTGGTGAGATTGGTGGGAGCCGAGCAGTCTTAGCTGAGGAAGAATTTGGCCCTGCTCTGGGGCTGTCTCTGAATTTATTCCTGCTTTCCAGGCCTTTTCATGCTGGGTGGGTGCAGAAGGCCATCCTGCTCACTATCCTGTCCCCACCCACTGCCAGCTATGCTGGAAGCCATTCATCTCACCCACTCAGAAGAACCAGAATGAATATAGACTTCTTCCACATGTTAATTTATGGAACCTTCTTATTTCTTCTCACTGCAATGTTCCTACCTGCTGCAGTCATGTTCAACTTTATTGAAAAATAGCAAGGAATTCATTTAACAGTCAAAAAAACTTTGACTTCTAAATTTAGACTATAGGGAAAAAGTTATCGTAGTTCCAGTCCCTAAGTCATGGTGCAGACAGCATTATCGGGCTATGGTGAGGTGTCCCTATGATGAGGAGAGCAGGCATCTTCTAAGAGTTGAAGGGGGAAGAATCGGTACAGGAGGTCTAAGGAGTGCAGAAGTGACCCTCAGATTGGGCTTATAAGTGGGTGATAGCCAAATTCCAATCACAATTAGGATGTATCCTCTAAAGTCAAATACTTGTTATAAAACTGCCACCTGTTTGTGTCATACAGTAGCCTGGCTGCAAGAAGAAGCTGTAGATAGAAGGGAGTGGTCTTCATGGCCTCTAGAAAGGGCAGTCAAAGAGAAGGAATTTGTCAGCGCCTTCTGTGCATTCCAAGAGAGAAGATAGCATGACCAAATGACATGATGTCTTCGTCTGCAAGGCAGGTCTGTCCCCATAATGGAGGTAAATGCGTTTGACTTAAATAAATCCACGATTCTGTCCATTAAAATCATTCAGCTAAACCCTTTACATCAACTGTGCTTCCCAGACAATATTCTGTTAAGATTATGACTTCTCAAAATGACTTTCCTGCACGTGGAGGCTGTGCAGCCCAGCACCCGTGCATTTACACAGAGTCCCCTTGGCTTCCATGTTTCCCACGGTTGGCATGTCGTCTACTTTGTGAGGGTTTGGGTAGTGTGAGCCAGTTCCTCTGGCTGATCCCCTTTGCACATACCATCAAAATCAAGGTCCCAGACCAGGAAAGGACAGAACTACACTCTGGACATGGTCCAGCCAACGTCCTAGGTGAAAAAGCTCTTGAATTCAACTGTAGGAGGGTATTTTTCTTCCCCGTCTCTATCTTCAGAGGGCCAGTGTTAAAGTTAAGTAACAATCTTAGTCTTTTCTTAGTTCTTACTAAGGTGACATTGTTTGTCTGTTTTAAGCAATCCTTTGAAGTAGTTTTCCTCCCCAAATTTCTAATTTTTGTTCATTATATATGTGAAGAGGTATTCAAATTGCCTGGTGATAGAAAATGAAAACATGACAAGCTATCAACTTTGACCTTAAAAACGTCTACAATATAGCATCATAAAATATAATTAGAAATCCATTTCAACATCACATTACACATCTGTGACTTAAAGGTAATTTCTGTCATTTGAATGTGATGGTGAGCTGATGGCTGAATTGGATTCTTAAGAGCAAAACAATTTCTCCTGCATTAGGGATTATTACTTTAATTGAATAATATCTGGATCATGCTGGTGGTAATGTTAATGTAATGTTATTATCCATTATCTTGGTGATGTTCACACCACTGTTTCCAGGGAAAATATAGCCCATTAAATGGACAGAAGGATTAAAACAGAAAAAAAGCTGCAAGCTTTTCATGGCTCATTATGCCAAGGTCAGGACAAAGGAATGGTCCTGACCTTGAAATGGGAAAGAGGACCCAACCCGATCTAAATGCTTAAAAGAATCTCAAGAGAAGTCCTTTTAGCCATGGAAGAGTGCATTGGGTTTTTCTCAACATGTCATTCTGAAAATAAGTATTCATTAATTAATTCATTTATTCGCTTACCCATCATTCATTCACCCAACATACCGTGTTTTGTGCATCCTCGTGAAACCATGAATGGTGACAGATCATGGAGAAACAAAGATGATTTACTCAAAGAGGGAGGGTCAAGGCTTATTATATCTCATACATTATAGTGGGAGCTTCCAGGCAATATATGATTTATTCTTCTCTAGAACTCATGAGTAGGTAGAGTTATTGTGCCTGTTTTATACATGAAGAAACTGAGGGTCAGACAGGTAAAATGACTTGCCCAAGGCCTCACAGCTGGAAAGGGAGAGAGTCAGAATTCAAACCTAGGCTTGTCTTATTTCAAATCTAGGCTATTTCCACTATGCCTGGAAATTGGACTTAAGACATAAACACATTTTTTTCTTTAATTGTAATAGAATGTGATACATGGGGCAACTTAAACAATAATATGGAGCAAGACCGCTGCGGTGGCAAAAGCCAGATCCCCACTGTGGGTGGATTCAGTGACATTTTGGGGTAATGAAAAATGTCTGTGTGGTCCCCATGTGTCCTTCAAAGGTCCTTTCCATCCTTTATTCCATCACACATCTCTCCTGCCATGCCCTCCTTGTCAAATACCTGTTCTTTGCTCCACCTCAGTCCTCTCAAGTGAAGGGCATTTGTTCTTCCACACCCCACATAACTCGGGGCAAGGGGAAGGGTCAGGCCCCACCTCCTCCCATCACCTCCTCACATCTCACCTAATGGAAGGAACCCTGCTCCTCTGAGATTTCTACCACCCAGCCATACAGGCCTCTGTCCTTCTGATCTCTGCCACCTACCAGCCTGGTCACTCCCAGCCCTCACTGAAAATTTTGGCCCTGAGATCACTGTCTTGTCCAACCCAAGTCAGCAGCTCTTACTGGGACTAGTACCACTTTCAGATGTTATGGGTACTGGAATCATGCTGGGGCCATGAGATATTTTATTGTCCTGTGAAGTCACTCGGGAACTCAATGGCCTAAGCCCATTTCAAAGGAGTATGTCTGATAAAGCTTTGTATAAGCACACACAAAAAAATTTAAACCATGCCTGTTCCCATTATAACATTCCAGAATCCATTCCTTGTTTTGTCCCTGCACCACTACCTCCATCACCATCATAACCCAGATCTCGTCAAGCTATGACAGGTAACAGTGGCATTACATGACAGAGGTCCTGTTTAGGAAATTTATGTTCTCACAGACCCGCACTTTATCATCTTCTTCCCAAGGTGTCTTAATATCTTGAGATACCCAACAAAGATTCCCATATGCTTTGTCATTGGCCAGACCAAGTTGAAAACATTTTTAAAAGCATTGATTTCTATGCCTCACTTAGAGATTCTAATTCAGTATCTTTGGGGTGGGACCTGAACATAAGTAGACTTAAAAAGTCTTCACCTGATTCTAAAGCGCAGCTCGCTTGGGGAGCAGTGGCTGTATGTCCCATGAATCTGGATGCTCCCTACATCTTGACACCGAGTGAGTGGCCTGAGTCCTCTCTCCTTCATGCATTCACCATCATTAGGTCAGAACAATGCCTTTCACCTCCATCTTAAAGTCTCCCCCACCCCTCCCACCACCAATAATAATGTTATAAATTTCTCAGGAAAAAGAAAAATATCCCTGATTTATGTCTGCCAATTTCCATGGTATAAATACTCCCACCGTGGCCAATTTCAAGCTACTAATGTGATGTCACTGCACATGGAGTTGAGAAAAGATGCATATCACCAACTCTCATGAGCCAGATGAGTCAGCGCCAGCATGTCACTGGACCACCCACCCTGTACCCATTCCTGAAGATCAAACTGCTGCCCAAGAAACAGAGGGCTCACTCAGATCACTCAGCCAGAGCCTCTCAAAAGTTGAGTTGCCTCCATTTTTTAAGAGCTCTTGCATATTAAAAAGTGGAAAAATGTTGTTATAGGATTAACAAAATTGGGGCAATGCTTTAACACAAAAATACAATGCAAGAAAATTGTGCTAATCTCAAGATAATTTACAAAAATTATAAAAATATTCATTTATGCTTCACTGTAAATAGGACATGCCAAAAGTTGTAAGATGAACTTCTTCGTTCTGTTGGTACATCTCTGTGACTCTGGAGAGAATGCCAGGCTCTTCTCTGAGGCTTTTGTGAGTGTGAAAACTGGGGCAAAAGTCCCCCAGTCCTCTCTACCCTTCCACCTCCCACTCTCACCCCCACTCCCAATCCATGATAGACCCTGGACATAATTTTCTTGCTTCTGCCTCCATTCTTCACCTCCCAACAATTTCCAAAGCCAGGTGCCCTGCCCTGGAACTTATCTGGGTCACAAAATAGCCAAGTGATGAGAATTAAATGTAACAAAAAAACTCTGGGGAGTCCAGCTCCCTTCTGCCCCACTGAGGATCAGCAGTTAGTTACAAATGACAAGTTCTTTCATCTGGCTCCAGTCAGGCAAGGGATCTGGCGGAGAAGAATTCTTTCTGGGTTTTATTTTCCTTATTTCTCTGAGCCACTTCTGGCAGGAACATTACAAGCAAATCAAGTTTTGATTAGTTGAAGCCTATTTTTGAAGGCTCTAGGAGCTGCTGCTGATTCATTCATTTATTAAACAAACATTTATTTAATTCCTCCCTTGTGCCAAATCCTGTGCCAGACAGTAAGGAAGAGGAATGTGAAGATGAGATGAATAACACACGATTCCTCCCCCTGAAGCACTCATAGTGGGGAAGGTGGTAAATGACACTTGCGGGGATAACTGCAGTTCAAAGCAGATCCCACTGACAGAGACAGAAGTCAACACCGGGCACCTCGGAAGCAGCTACGCTAAACTGAGTGGTCAGAAAGGCTTTAGCTGCATTTCTAAGGACAAATAGGCATTATCTAGGTGAGAAAGGGTTAAAAGGCACATCAGGGAAATGGTGGTTTATAAAAAGGTGCAGAAGCTTAAAAAAAAAAAAGCTATCTGGTTCACAAAACTGCAAGTGGTTCAGTAGGGTGGCAGGAATCCTTATGAGTATGCTTTGGTATCAGAGGACCCTAGACTCATATTCTTTCTCCTTTGCTTATTAGAGCAGGAATGAATTTTTTGGCTTCTCTAAACCTCAGTTTCCTCATTCTCAAGCCCCACCTTATAAGACTTAGTATGTAGGTGAGTCTAACATAGGTAATGTGTGCTCACACCTAGCATATAGGTCACACCCAATACTTGGTAGCTGGTTTGGTGATGAGGGTGAAGATAATGCTGGGGGTGGCTGGAATAACGGGTACATGTACAGGCGAGGGTAGGGGACATAGGAGGCTGGAGAGGTAGACAGGGCCAAAGGGTGAACCCTTGTGCTCCACGCTACAAAAATTTGACTTTATCCCTAAAGCCAAAGGAAGAATTTCAAGAAATTGAGTAGTCTGATCAAATGTATGCTTTAGAAAGTTCCCTCTGATGGATTTGACAAGGGACTGGGGCAGCGGGGAGGGGAGAGGATTAGAACTGGAGCTAGTAACTGGGATGAGAGGCTCTTGAACTGATATAAAGGCATGATGAAGCCAACATGGTGGGGATGGAGTGACTGGGGCCTCTCCAGAGCCATTCCATATGATTTCTCAGACTTTTGGATGTGAAATTCCTAAACCACATCTACTCACACACAGCAGGGCCCAAATTATAGAGGAATATAGAGTCCAAGTTCCTATTATTATTGGAATGAAGCTGCTTTGGTAAGTCCATAAATATCACACTCAGGCACACCAAAGTGTCTTTTCTTGGCTTAAAAGTAACAAGTAAGAGTGGTAATCTGTGGGTGGTAAGGTTATAAGTTGTTTTTATATTATTCTCTATTTTCTAAATGTTCTACAATGAACACATTTTGTAATAAGGAAAAAGTCCATTATAAAAATGTTTTTAAAAAACAAGACTGCACATAGTTTCAATCAAAACAGCAATCCTTTCCTAACTACCTGAGTAAGGAAATACTCAAGTGAATTACAAATGGGGGGAAGATTGTTGATAGGATTCAATTTCAAACTTCCAAGCTATTTATTTTCTTCCTTTTGCTTCGGGAGATTGTGCTGTGCCAATAAAGATAGACTGAAAACGTGTGAACAGTCTTGAGCTTGAAAAATAATAGTCGTTTTTCTTGTTATAGCTTCAAGCATGGATTATTTTCATGATTTATATTTCAGGAAACTTCAAGCACAGGAAAATTGCCCAATAGTTAGAGATGAATGGATTATTGATATTCTCTTTTTAAAGAAAATAAAACATCTTATCAGAGAGAAGTCCAAGTTAACAATAATATTACCGTACTTGGCCTGATTGTAAAAGTAAAGAATTAAAGGTGAGCCCTGGTTTAAGGTTGTGAAGTTTCGAGATGAATACAGACAGGAGTCTAATGACTGAGATTTTCAGATGTTCCAAAGCACTGAATCGCCATGCCCAAGTCAAACGTTCATGGAGTCTTCTTAGATGTAAATCTCGTTCTTCACTAGGCCATCTGCCTAAGAGATAGCATCTTGATTACAATCCTCAATTTGGGTTTTTTTTTTTAAGTGGTAATAATAATGACAATAGTTCACACAGTTTTATGGTTCATGAACTTCATATTGGTTTGAGTTACCTTTAGTTCCATTTTAGAGATGAAGTGAGGCTCAGAGAAGCTTACCGACTGGCCTAAGGTCTCATGGCTAGGAAGTAGAGAGGCAGGATTCAGATTAGCTCTTCAGACTTGAATAGCTATGCCCCTTCCACTCCTCCTTTCTAGCAACTGGTCTTTGTTATTTCATTTTCACTAGACTCACTAATCCAAAGGGCAAGTAGGGCCACAGGAGTTATATTAGTTCCTATAGCTGTAGTAACAAACTACCATAAATTTGGTAGCTAAGACAACACAAATTTATTCTCCTACAGTTCTGAAGGTCAAAAATCCAAAATAAGTCTAACAAGGCTAAAGTCAAGGTGTTGTCAGGACTGGTTCCTTCAGGAGGCTCCAGGAGGCCTCTTCCAGCTACCAGTCAGTGGCAGCTGCATTCCTGGGCCTGTGGCCACATCATTCCAGTCTCTGCTTCCATCCTCACTTTGCCTTCCCCTCTTCTTTGGTCAAATCTCCCTGTGCCTCCCTCTTATGACACTTATATTTAGGGTCCACCTGGATAATCCAGGATAATCTCCCCATCTCAGGATCATTAATTTAACCATAACTGTAGAGTCCTTTTAGACATATAAGGTAACGTTCACAGGATCCTGGGATTAGGATGTGGATATCTTTGGGGGCCATTATTCAGCCTACCATGCGAATATTTATTTCATTTATTGAGTGAACCCTAAATTAAATTCCCTGAATTTAAATTTGGGCCATAGTTCTTCACAGTTTTCTATTTTTCACCTTTCATTTTTATGTGCCTTGGGGCTTTAGTATTTATGTGTTTGGTTGCTAGCTTTTAAGCAAATTTAACTCTGATCCCTGTTGGAAGTAACTTACCTAAAACTCCATCCTCCTGCTGTCTGTCAGGGACGGATGCAGACAACTGGGGTTTTTCTAGGTCAGGCTTGGAAGGAGCTTGCCGAGAGGTGCATTCGTCACTGTTAGGCCTCTTCTACCCGTTGCCATTTATTGAGTACTTACTATGTGTCAGGAATTGTGTGAGCATTCTGCATTTATTTGCAGCTCATTTGTATATTGCAACAAACTTGTAAGATAGATATTGTTATCCCCATTTTATAGATGAGAAAACCAAGCTCAAAGAACTAATTAACATGCCCAAGGTTACACAGTTAAGCCACAGAGCCTCTAAAACCCAAGCTTTGAATACCACGCTATTGCAAAACTGGATAATTCCCAAACCTGAATAATGTATGAACCTCTTTTAAGAGCAAATACAAGCTCACAAACCCCAAAGTTGACTTATAATTATTTTCATCATCATATTATTTAAATATATGCAAAGATAACTAGATATTAACTCCTTTTGCTTATAACTCTCATAAGACTATAAAAGCAAAATAACGATACTAATAACACAAATTGAACTACAAACCTTTTAAAATGCTAATTAAGAGCATTGCTTTAATGTGGTGTGTGATGCTGCTTTGCTGAAATTGAATGACTGCTCACAATCTAAATGTGATGCTGACCACCCTGGCCTGGGTCCTTCAAAGTCTGGCATGCCTGCATATCTGGGTCCTTTGGGCTAACTCATTTCTCCCACTATTCTCCCAGCCACTGAAAACACATTCTTCCTGCAGCAACACACATATCCTTTGGGCTTTACCTGGCAGAATGTCATTGATTTGTTAACCCTACCTCTCTTTTGTTCCACTAACTAGAGCAGCTGGGTCTCTCTATGAAGCAGACTTTCAGTCAAAATTAGCTTGTAGGAAGTATCAGGGAATGTTCTTGGGACCCACAGCTTTGGAAAGGAACAGAAGGAAGCAGGAAGGGGCAGAGGGAAAAGCTGAGCTATGTTTCAGGCCCGGAAAAGGCCTCTGTCAACTCACGGGGCTGGGGTCGTTCTTCAGAGTTGTCCTGCCTTGGGGACAAGGGGCCTGACCTTTGTGCCAGGGAGGAGGTGTGACCTCACATGAGGCTGGTTTATCCAGCCAATGCAGAAGAACTGACAGTTAAGAGCCACATTTTGCATCATTCCTGCATCTGGGAAATAAGTACATTACTCCTGAAAAGGGACCGAGTAGGCGCCAGCATTCACCCCACAAGCCTACCATAAAGTTGCAAGGAGGAACAATGCAATGTAAACACAAATGCATCCTGGCCACGGAATCTGCCTGGCAGTGCTTGATTCGAAGATCTTAGAGATGATCCATAATATGCATACATTGATTTTTTAAATTCTCATAAAAATATAAAATATTTAGATTCCCATATAGAACTAAGAAGACCCTAATAATATATTCACGGACCCCTACGTTTCCTCAGACCTAACGCTGGAAAAGAAGCGCTTTAAGAGGCATCTGCTACAGTTACCTCTGCTGCAAATTGCTCTATAAACCTGTGATCTCCCTGTAGTGTGACAATCACAAAGTTTTATGAATACTTCTTTGGGTGGCAGTAATAACAATTTCCAGATCCTCTCATAATTCACATGTATCATTTGCCAATGAAAAACTTTCCTTTATCGAAGATTCATTCAATATGTTTAATCAAGCACCTGCTATGAAAAGGATGCTTTGCTAGACACCTTCTGGAGGGGAAGACCTGTGAGTGAACAGAGAGTCGTGCAAATAGAAATGCAGCATGATGGAGGTCATGGAAAAGATGACTTGAGAGTCTGGGGGCATTAAAAAGGCTTTTCAGAAGGGGACAAAGAACAAGAGCATTCCGGGCAAGGGGATCCAGTGCAAAAGTACAAGCCTTGAGACACCTGGGCATGACAGGTAATGTAGGAGATTCAGCCAAAAGGTAGGTCGGGCAGTAGTGAGAGGTTACTGTGAAAGAAGGGGGTGGAAAGACTGTGAATATACCTAAGCAATTAGAGCTACCCTTTTCCTTACGGTTCACCTTTATGTACATTATCCCACTTCACCCACACGCACTGTTGTGAACCCACTAGAAGACAAGCTTCACAGGGCAGGACGTTGTCCGTCTTGTGTACTGCCCTGCACCCAGTGACCAGCACAGTGTCTGGCCCATAAAGGAGCTCAATAAACACATTTTACAGATAAAGAATCAGACTCAGAGAGGATAGCAACTTCTCCAAACTTGCACAGCGTGTAAGTGGCTGAGCAAAAACTTGAACTCCGTCTGCCTCATCCCATCACATTGCTCCTTAACTCCTGCTCCGCGATGTCACGATAACCAAAGAGGAATTTTCGCAATCAAGGCACCCTGGAAGAGGCCAGCCTGTGGATGTAATCTTAAATTCCTAGTAGGGACACTCCTTTAGTGTCAACCAGCAACACAAAATTTCTCCTGTTGTCTCCCAAGTCTCTTCCCAAGCCTCTCCCCAAACCTCGAATACGTGGGAGATCTCAGGAATGAAAAGAGGTAAGCTTTTACAGCTTTTGAGAGCTGTTGCTTTGCATTTAAATAGCACCATTTAAGAAAGCAACATTCCCAAGAACCTTATTCGATACTAACGTGCTGAGCACCTTAAGGCACACTTACTTCTCCCCCGTCCAGGTCCTTTGGAGCTTCATTACTTAATAATTTGAAAGCTTTTTATGGAAATCAGTGGATAAAGCGAGATGATGAAGCGAAATATTATTATATTTAAGGACCCAGCAAAACAGGTTGCCGGCATAATACCTGGGTCAGAAGCTTCTCAGTGGGGAAGGAGAGGAGGAGGTCTTGGTGTGCAAATGAATTCTCATTTCTTTTGAAACTGCTTTTATTTTAAAGATACTCCTTGCCTAACAAAGCCTAACAGGCTTCAAAATTGTCAAGTAGAGAACCCATCAGATGTCTCAGGAATTCTACCCCTACAGGGGCTCTTCTGTCCCTTCTGCCCATCCTCTGGCTGCTGCCTCAGCTCCAAGCCCATCAGCTCTAGGCATTTGTCCTCTCTCCACACACAGCTTCAGCTCCACAATGCCCACCTCAAATGCCCTCATCGCTATCCAGTTGACAAAACCATGGGAAACAGCCTTGGTTGTGGTCTTTTCTTTTTTCTTTCCATTTTTCTTTAATGACAATATATTGGTCCAGAACTCAAAAGATGTAATATATGGTGGAAAGTCTCATGCTTTTCCTTGCTCCCCGGTTACCCAGTTCCCTTCCCTTGAGGCAACCCATTTTTATCAAGTTCTTATATATCTTCCCAGAGATACAATTAGAAATTCACACACACATATTTTCTTTATCACTACCATTTCTTTGCACAATGGTAGATAGATTACTGTACAAAAGGATTACTATACAAACTATGCTGTACCTTGCTTTTTTTTTTTTTTTGCAGCTGGCCAGTACAGAGATCTGAACTCTTGACCTTGGTGTTACCAACACCATGCTCTAAGCAACTGAGCTAACCACCAGCCCTTGCTTTTTAAATTTAATGTATTTTAGAGAAAATCTCATTTGTGACATGGTACTTTAAACGATGAACGCAAAGACCAGGTAACAAGGTTAAAAAAAAAGAAAGATACAAAAGTATATACATGTTTATGTGTACATGTGTGTGTAAGCCATGATCTCAACTATGTAACAAAGACACAAATGAATATACCAGTTGGTGATAGCTGCTGGGTCAGGATGGTGGGATTACAGGTAATTTTTTTTTGCTTTTTTCTTTCTCTTTCACTTCCTAAAATGTGGTTTTATTATTTTTTTAAATTCTAAAGAGCTCATTGTATTAGGTACAATATATTTTCATTTTGATAGAGTTCTTTCCTGGCCCATATGCATTAGCATCTATAGCTTAATATACTCAAGTCCCTTTACAGAGGAAGCCTTCCTCCACCGCTGTATTTAAAGTTGCAACATCCCCTTTCCCGCCCTTCCCTGCTTTATTTTTCCCAGAGAACCAATCAGCATCTGACACAGCACCCACCACAGGGTAACTTCATTTGCTCATACCTACCTCCCTGCTCTGGAGTGAAGGCTCTGTGAAGGGCAGGGATGGTTGTCTCTTCTACTCAGGGCTCCTTCTGCTGCACTGACAGTGGAGCCTGGCATGGATCAGGGCTTTCAATAATCGCTGGGTGGATGGCTCCTTGCTCTCTACCCCCAGCAATGCCCATACCCATGAGGTCTGCAGCTTCCGACTCTGCTTCCTCTCCCCTGCTCTTGTGACGCTGAAGACCACCCCTCCCGCTCAGGTCTGCATCTCGCCTCTTATCTTTTCAAGGACTCCCCTCCTGCAAACACATCCTTTCCCTCTCCTGTGATACAATTTCTCTTCTGGATTGAATTATACCTTTCAACATACAAACTTAGACTAGTATCATTCATCTCTTATTTCTTCTTCTTTTTTTTTTTTTTTTTTTTTTGGCAGCTGGCCAGTACAGAGAATGAAGTCACTCATTTTTTCAAAAGTAATCACCTATCCTTCCTGCCAGGGCCATTTATCTCAACTGTTTCACAGCAAATGCCTGAAAAAGAGTTGGCTGGGCTTGCTAGCTCCACTGCCTTAACTTTTTGTCTTTCCTGAAACTCGGGGGCAGCAGGGAACCCTAGGGACAGCAATGGGGCGGCAGAAGGGCTCTGAAGAGGCCCCAGCAGGTCCTGGTGTCCTCCTGTCTCTCTGGCCTTTCCCTCTTAGGCTCCTTGGCTCTTCCCCACCCTCTCCACTGCCTCCACTCACTCCCCAGGTCATCTACCCATGACTCTAACACCTCTGTGCTGATGACTTTCAAATTTATATCTCCAGCCTGGACTTTTCCGTTGAACTCCAGCCTCATATATCCAACTGCCTACATGACACCTCCCCTTGGAGTCATCCTTGACCCTCTTTGTTTTATACCCCACATCCAATCCATAAGCAGAACCTGCTGAGTCAGCCTGTAAAGTATGACTTGTATCCCACACCTTCTTACCCTTCCATGGCTCTTCCCTGGCCCAGTGTCACCTGGACACCATGATGGCCTCCTGACTGGTGTCCTTGCTTCCCCCCTTGCCCTACTACAGTTTACTGTCTCACAGCAGCCAGCAGAGTCCTCTAAAAATATAAATCAGATCATGTCACTGTCTTGTTCATAAACGCTTCAGCCTCATCCCAGTCCCATCGCACTCAGAACAAGAGTCCTTAAGACCCCCTGGGAGAGCAGCAAGGCCAGAGGCCTCCTCCAGCTTGTCATTAATTAATTGTTTAATTAACTAATTCATTATTCATCTTTGAATATTCCCTGAATACCTCCCACAAGCCAGGCTGGTGCTGGGGATATGGGAGGGCATAATCCTGTCCCTGCTCTAATGCTGGCTTCAGGGTCAGGACCTGTCCTTAGGATGGAAGGTGGTGATGGGGAGACAGGGTTGAGTGTTGAGTGTTGTGCCTTTGAGACCACCAGAGGCGCTCCCACGGGGCAGGGTTAGGGCTGCTGCCCTTACAGGTCGAGACACCTTCAGCCAGACCTGGCTTCAGGCTGGGCTTCCTTGAAGCCCCCTCCTGTTGGAAAGAGGACAGCCCCTGCTTAGCGAGTTCCCTCCCCTTTGGATCTGGTGTCATCCAGCCCAACGCCCTTTTCACTTCTCTGCTCTGGCCTTGGCACTGCAGGGTTTTGTTTTGTTTTGTTTTGTTTTGTTTTGTTTTTTTCTTTTTTATATTGTAACATAGTTGATTGTACATATCTGTGGCACACAGAGTTGAACATCAATACTAGTGTGCAATATGTGATGCTCAAATCAGAGTAATTATTATATTCAATAATATACACCATCATTGCTATTAGTGGCCTTTTACCGATTCCTCCTTCACTCTTCCCTTCCTGCTTCTAGTAACCTCAATTCTCCTTTTGAAAGTTCAGTGTATTATTGTGAATGTTGTATCTTTCTTTATTTATTTATGTGTTTATTATTTTAGCTCCCACTTATGGGTGAGAACATACAGTTTTTCTCTTTCTGTGCCTGGCTTATTTCATTCAATATGGTTTTCTCTAAGTTCATCCATGTTGCTGCAAATGGCAATATTTTGTTCTTTTTTGTGGCAGAGTAATATTCCATTGTGTATATACCACATTTTCTTTATCCAGTCATCTGACGATGGACATTTAAGCTGGTCCCAACTCTTGGCTATTGTAAATACCTCTGTGATAAACATGGGAGTGCAGGTATCCCTTTGACATGATGATTTCCATTCCTTGGAGTATATACCCAGCAGTGGGATTGCTGGGTCATATGGCAATTGTATCTGAAGTTGTTTAAGGAAACTCAATACCATTTTCCATAATGGCTGAACCAACTTGCAGTCCCACCAAGAGTGTAGGGGGGTTCTACTTTCTCTGCATCCTCGCCAGCATTTGTTGTTCTGTCTTTTTGATAATAGCCAGCCTAACTGGGGTGAGGTGGTATCTCAATGTGGATTTGATTTGCATTTCTCTGATGTGGAGTGATGTTGAGCATTTTTTCATGTGTCTGTTGTCCTTTGTCCTTTTGTATATCTTCCTTTGAGAAATGCCTATTCAGCTCCTTTGCACAATTTTTAATCGGGTTATTTGTTTTTTTACTAAGTTGTTTGAGTTCCTTGTATATTCTGGATATTAATCCTTTGTCAGATGCATAGTTTGCACATATTTCCTCCCACTCTGTAAGTTGTCTTTCCGCTCTGTTAATTGTTTCTTTTGCTGTGCAGAAGCTTTGTAGTTTGAAATAATCCTACTTGTTTATTTATCCTTTTGTTGCCTGTGCTTTGGGATATTACTCATAAAGTCTTTGCCCAGTCCTACTTTCTTAAGTGTTTCCCCTGTGTTTTCTTTTAGGAGTTTTATCGTTTCGGGTCTTATATTTAAGTCTTTAATCCATTTTGAGTTGATTTTTGGTATATGGTGGGAGGTGCAGGTCTAATTTCATTCTTCTGCATATAGATGTCCAATTTCCCAGCATCATTTATTGAAGAGGCAGTCTTTTCCCCAATGTATGCGCCTTTTGCCCTTGTCAAAGATCAGTTGGCTGTAAGTATGTGGGTTGATTTTTGGATTCTCTATTCTGTTTCATTGGTCTGAGTGTCTGTTTTTATGCCAGTACCATGCTGGCACTGCAGTTTTTCTAATTGCTAGGGTAGAAGGTGGGGAGGTGGGGAGGCAGAAGAGCAGGTCATGGGGGCTGTGGGATGGGAGAGACAGACATGTCCCATCAACCTCTGCAGCTCCTGCCACTCACCTGTTTGACTTGGAGGAGAAGCAGACTTTCATGAGCATTACAAAGATCACAATAAAAATACAGAAAATGAGGTTAAACCCTAGATTGGTAGTTTGGTCACCAAAGGACAAGCTAAATGGATGCCTGTGGCCAATGCAGCCATACGGAGGTCACGTGATGACAGCCGTGGATGGAGGGGCAGAGGGGCGGGCCCAGGGCAGCTCTGATGGGCTCTTCTTCAGCTTCAGAGATGCCAAACTGCTTCACACAACCATCTCAGGGGAAAATTGTTATCTACAGGCATTATGCAATTTTCCCATCGGAATTACAGGCTGTATTTGAAAAGAAATAAAAAGAAATTGAATTTGAAATGCTTTTGTGCAAACGCATCATCTTCGTGTGAATCTGTTAATGGGCTTCAGATACCTTCTCTGGCTTTGAAATAGCTGATCAGACAGCGGCTTGTGATGGCAGTTGCATCCCTGGGGACGAGGCGTGGAATGAGCTCTCATAAGTGGCCAGCCAGATGGCTGGGGTGGCCACCTAAGGAAGACTCAAACCCATGAGCTCTGACCACGGTTCCTAAAGTGGCCTCTGTGTGCTGTCCCTTCCCCTTCCTTCTGCTACCTGGCAGTTCTAGCATGTTCTGTGCTAGCGCTCTCACCTGCTGTCCCAGAGCCCGCCAGCTAACGCCAGGGTTGATCTGGCTCCATCCTAGGCCAGTGGGGAGCTAGTGGACTGGGGCTCAGCTGGACACCAGCCCCTTTGTCATCACAGCCTCTTATTCATTCAACAAATATTGAGTGAGCACATTCCCAGTACAGTTCTCAACACGGATAGTATAGTAGTGAGCAAAACAGACAAAAACCCTTGCCCTCCTGGAGCTCCCATTCCAGTGGGGGGACAGAGATGATAGAAAGTAAATAAGCAAAACACACAGTAAATCAGTGACAAGCATTATGGAGAAAAGATCATCAGACAAAGGGATGGGCACTCAGATGTCTAGAGGAAGTGCAGAACAGTCGGCAAGGACACTGAGGAATGCCACCGAGAAGGGCAGGGGCTCCAGAGCCAAGCAGAAGGTGTTTCAGGAAGAGGGAGTGGTTGCTGCATCAAGCACTGCTGAGGGACCATGGGAGCCAGGGGCAGAGCACTGACCCTGGGCTTGGCACAGAAGGTTCACTGGTGACCTTGACAAGAGCAATTTCAGAGGAGAGGTGAGTCTTGTGACCTTGTCTGAGAAATAGGGACCATCTGCCTGCCCAGCTCAGAGGGCTACAGTGCGGGCCATGTGAGCTTACAGGCAAACTGTAAAGTGCCACTAGCTATGAGCTGTCTGGTTCTATTTATGACCTGATAAGCCCAGAGCCTGTTGAAATGATCAGAGGCAACAGCTGAGCCCAGTTGATTTTAAAGATACTTGTAGCCCTGTTATCACCTCATGAAATGGCTCGTTTCCTTTTGCTCATCACCAGGACACTCACCAAGGGATGACAAAGTTACCTTCAGAGGTAGAAGCCATCAGGATTGATATTTTTTGTGGGATAAGTGGGAATTCTGGGAAAGGGCAGAAGAAAATACTGGGCCCACACAGTGCTTCCCGGGGTCTCTAGTGAGATTCTTGGCGCTGCCCTCCCCGAGGGAACTGGGTGAGCCAGGGCCTCAAGGCAAGGGCTCCTCTGAGAAACTAAAACCGCCAGCCAGGGTCAGCCTCACTCTTGCTGAAAAATGAGCAACATGGGTAGGGAGGACAGGGAGGGAGAGCAAGAGTAGTCAGGGAAAGTGGAAAGAGCATGAGTTGTGGAGTCAGACACACCTGCATTGATCGTGGTTCCCGAAGGTCTTCAGCAAGTCACTTGACTTCTCTGAGCCCCAGTTTCCTTGTCTGCCATGGTGAGTGTGATAGCTATTCTCAAAGGTTTTTGTAAGAAACAGGTGATGAATGGGGAAATGCACAATGGTGGGTGGGCGTCTATGTGCATGCATGTGTGTCACTGCGTGTGCATTTAGTGTCATCGGGTTTCCCCTCTTCAATAGCAGACAGTTTCTCTCCTACTGTAGGAGCCTCTGCCTGCCCCGCTCTTGAGCACAACAGCACCAATATCGTGAACACAGTCCGATAGTCCTCCCAGCTCGGCTATAATATGCAGAACTCGGCAGAGGCTAGGACATGCCCTTGAGGGCAGCAGAAGCTGCAGGGGGCCATTTCTCCAGGGCCATAGCTCACCCTTCCTGCGCCCCTCTGCCTGGGCTCACAGTGACCACGAGTGTGGTCTTACAGTCAGACTGAGCCTCAAACCCTAGCTCTCACTGCGAGCGGCCAAATAAATGTGTTTCTGAGAATGGAAATGTATGTACCTACCTTGTAAATGTGTTGTAAGGGTTAAATAAGATACCTACATATATATATATGGGTAATTAGCAAGGTGCCTGGCACATAAAAACTATAAACAACTGTTGTTGTTCTTTCTCCCTGTTTCCATTCCTTTCACTGTGTACCCGTGGACTGCATCCCATTTCTCTTCCTGGTGGGGACATCAGACAAGTTGGCTGAGCTGACTCCAAGCCTGCAGGCCTGGGGAGCTGAGCCTCAGTGCTGCCAGGAGCCAAGGGGGCCTTGGGATGAGGAACCAGGTCAGGAGCCAGGAAGTTGCGGGAACAGAGGAGGGGGTGAGATCCGAGACAGGGAGGAGGTGATGGTCCCTGGCCTTTTGTCCTGGGCATGGCTGAGATGCCTGGAGCTCGGTCACTAGGTGCTGGCTCTGGAGCACGTGGGAGGCCAGTGTGGGGAGAGGATGGTTCAGACACCAGCCCCCGCCCCAGCCCCGGAATCACTTTCTCCCTCTTCTGACATTAACATGATTTCTGCCTCCGCCTGTCTCGGGCCTGTTTTCGCTCCACATGACCCTCCTTCCCCCAGCTCTGCCCTCGGCCCCTGGCCTACTCGGGCTATGCTGTCCCCATACAGTACCAGTAGCCACGAGCTGTGAGCACAGCTGTCACATCTTCACCACAGTGTTTACCACAAGCAAAAAGAAAGGTGGACATAAGTGACCTGTAGTTTCTTCCGGGTGTTTTCTTTTAATTGGCATATCTTCAGAAAAGTGTTAACATCATCCAAACGAAGCATGAACTGTGAACGCCCTGAAACACTTTGTTTGAAAAGGGTCCTATGGGAGATGTAAAAGGGCTCTAAGGATTCTGGAAAGATCCTGTCTGTGCCTTAGAGACTTGTTAGTTTAAAACAAGCTTTTCACTTACGTCCAAAGTGTGAATTGCTTACTGTGAATTTAAGTCCTTCATTCTTCAGAATGTGAAATGCCAGTGCTCCAGGGGCCCATGCAAGGTGCACCCAGCCACATAAACCTCCTGTCACGTGCTCCCCGAGACTCAGAACTTGGCTTTAAATGAGGGGATGTCCTCCCGAGGCTTTGTGGGTTCGTAGCTGCAACTGTGTGCTCCACTCTATGTACTCAAGCAGTGCAAACCAATTCTAACACCAGCTCAGTCTGAACATTGAGTAAGAGTAAGAATACTAGCTAATACTTAAAGAGCACTAACTATGTGCCGGGCAACATAATAGCCCATTACGTGAATTATGCCATGTAGTCCCCACAACGATCACAGGCAGTAGATACTTATTTAACTCTATTTCACAGATGAAAAAATGAACAGAAGTCAAGAGATTGACAGGGAGGACACAGAGCTAGTAAATGGTACAGGCAGGATTTGGCCCCAGGTATGATTCTAGAGCCTGTGCTCTCAACCACACCAGTCTCCAGCATGCCCAGAGTTGAGAGGACTTGGACACATACACATTCTTTCTGAGAGTATAAATTGGTACAGACATTTGGAGAATTATTTGGTAGGCCCTACCATCGTTTTAAATTTGCGTTATATTTCGATCATTCCTGGGAATTAACAGCACAGGAACCCTTGGATGTGTGAACAAAGAAAAATATGTACACAAGCCTTCATCATACTATCATTTATGGAGACAATGAAATATCCAATTAATAATGTTAGCTAAATAAATTAGAGAACACCCATGCTATGGAGTTCTATACATACATCAAAAGGAATAGTGCAGCTTTGCTTTTTCAACAATTTACTGAGCATCCATGGGCATTTGGATATGGCCATGAATAAGCCAGACTCTCTTTGATTCTGTAGGCTTAGGATCTACCAGAGAAATTTGATGCTTCAACAAAAAATATTTAGCTTTTTAAATAAATGTTCCAGAATGCTTCTGCTTTCTTATTTCATTGAATAACACAAATGATCACAAAAAGGCACGACAAGCTGTGGATTGCGCAGATGCTGTGTCACCACTGGGTACAATGATTTACAGCAAGAAGCTGTAATACCCACACGTATGGACACTCTGTCCTTTGAGCCTCCATAGATCTTAAAAGTACAGATGGAATTTCAGCACCATAAATAAATGCCAATGGAGGGCCCAAATTATTTTTGTTGAGTTATATATTGCAAAAGCAAAATCAATATGTCATTAGTTGGGACTTGAAAACCAAGATTTAATTATAAAACAAGGTAAATCTGCAAAGCCCACTAACTTGGTGGCCACCTTAACTCCACCCACACTGACTTTATTTTTTAGTGAAATATTTCTTCAAGGGCAAAAGGATTGTCATCAGACAGTATCTTATTCCTTGGATCTCATATCTTGGATTTCCTTTTTATAAGTCTTGAACTGGCTTGCCATAATTTGAAGACCTTCAACACCCAAAAAATTTTTTTAAAAAGGAGAGCTATGACATATAGTATATTCTGTATATAGTATATAATATGTGCTGACAGAAAGTTTCCCATGTTACAATATTAAGGAAGTGTTTTAAAGTCATGGTACAGAGCAAGATATTCAGTATGATGCAATTTTTCTTGGAAAAGCTATACATAATGCTCGTGAACACACACACAGAGTTGCACATGCATAGTAAAAGGTCTGGAAAGATACAGACAAAACTGCAACATTCTGGAGAAGGAGAAGAGGGTAGATGCTAAAGAGAGGGCAGATGCTGAAGTAGAATGTGCTCAACATTTGCATTGGGTGCTTCTGTGATGCTAAAATTTTCTACAATAAGTGTATATAATTCTGGATTTGAAAATCAAAGAAAAAAACTAAGTGTACAACAGAGCTAGATGATGAGGGCCATGTCAGCAAGACTCAGGAATTAAGAAGTCATCATGGAAGTTGCAGGGAGCTGTTGATGGGTTTAGGCA
This sequence comes from Cynocephalus volans, assembly GCF_027409185.1. Lineage (NCBI taxonomy): Eukaryota > Metazoa > Chordata > Mammalia > Dermoptera > Cynocephalidae > Cynocephalus > Cynocephalus volans. The sequence continues at coordinate 114,295,551 of NC_084463.1, forward strand.
GGGAACAGACATGGTCATATTTGCCGCACATGGACGATGGACTTGGGGAAGCAAGAAGATGCTGGAGACGGGATGACCAGAGAGGAGACTGTGGAAGGACATGAACGGGGAAGCTCTCAGAGCCTGACTGGCATGAGGGGCAGGAGGTGGAGGGAGCCAGCGATGCCCCCTGTCTGGTTCAGGCCGCTGGTGGACGTGCCTTGAACACAGGCAGGGCCACTGGAGGAAGAGCAGGGTTCCAGGTCAGATGAAGGATTCACTGTGGGATTTGGAGCCTATGAGATGACAACAGGAACACCAGGTCATGGGAAATATGGAGCTGGCATTTGGGAGATGTTGCACATGTGAGTTCACGGTGAACAGCTTTTCTCAGTCATTCAGCACATATTTATTAGAAGTGAGTGAAGGATACATTGCAAACAAACAAATCTATGAGAGATGTAAGTGCTCAGTTGGGACTGGGAAATGCTCTTCCTGCAGATGTGTGAATGTGGGGTGTCAACACATCTGAAGATTCTTACCTCTGACCAAAAGAGGGACACCAAGGAGCCTGGGCTCAGGAGGAGGCTGTGAGCTCCCTGGGTGGGTTGCCTCTGCTGGCTTGTACCTGGGGGCCCGTGCCTACCCTTCACCCTCCCTTAGGCCCCTCTTCAGGAGCCTAGACCAAGACTGATCTGGCTGAGCCCCCTTCCTCTCTAAGGCTCACCACCCAATGACCCCTTCCCCTCATTGCGGACAAGGAGCTCTGAACCAGAAAGCTTTTTTACTTGGACCTGAGCCTGGGAGACACCTCTGGCCTCCTTTTTTCCAGTTTCCTCAGAGCTGTGGGATTTTCTGGGCAAGGTACCCAACCAAAGAGTTCACCAGTTTATCCCGAATATGTCCAGCTACCTACTGCCAGGCGCAGCTCTAAGGACCGGGGCGTGGCTGCAAGCCAGCTGAGCATGCCCCTGCTCCCTTGGAACTCAGGCATCTGTAGTTGGCAACAAAGCTCTTCCACAGCTAGTGACATTCTGGAGTCTTCTATGCATAATGGACAATGGTATCTGAGCACTGCTGGGCCCAGGCCGGGGGCAGGGGAGATCCAGAGCCAGCTGACTCCACGCTGGGGAAAGACCCCGCCAAAGCTGAATTTGGACCTGTGGAGACCTGAAGCCTTGCTAGGATTATGATACCCCTCAGTCCCAGTGTGTAATTGAAAATAAAAACCCAACCAAACCTCAAAGCAAAGTTGAGCAAGATCAACAAAGTTCTGTTTTTTGCCCTATGATGACCAGTTAATGCTTTCCTTCAAAATGTTAATTATGAAATCCTTCCTCAAAAAATTATTTTAGGTTCCCCATGCTGTAATGGTGCTCTGCACACTTTCCACAGCAAAATAGAGCATAATATCATGAGTGGCCCAGGGGATGTGTGGCCCCAGGCTTTACTGGCCTCCTCGTCCAAGAAATCTGGTCCAGTGTGTGGGTCTTGACAGCAGGAGCCTCCTCAGCATGACAGTCCTCGGGCTTAGGTGTTGGCTGCATTGCAGCAGGCCCCACTCAGTGCCAGGACACAGAGCACGTCACTCAGACCTCCTGGCTGGACATGATATGGAAGTCTGGCCAACCAAGGCAGAGTCCAGCTCAGAGCTCTGGCTCCAGTGGGGAAGGGATGGGCTGAGCTGGAGACCAAAGATGTGGCTCAGTGGGCTCATCAGTACCCAAGACACACCAGGCACACTGGCAGCTCAGTCCCACCGCCTGGTATCACTGAGACCCCAGGGTTCCCCATCCCTGGCAAGGCAGCTCCATACCTGGGCAGGTAGAACCTCCAAAGCAGGTGAGGGAGTGGGGATGGACACTGTCACCACGTCAAAGTCCTCTTGGTCTCATGAGCTCAACTCTGCTCACTAAATATTTGTGGTCCTCTTTTGCAGAGTGATGAGGTCCTCACCGTCATCAAAGCCAAAGCCCAGTGGCCAGCCTGGCAGCCTCTCAACGTGTAAGTAGCACACAGACCCTGGCCCTGCCCTGCCCCAGCCTAGCCTTGTACTCGAAGCCACCTGCCTAACAGCCACCACATACCAGTTATGCCGTTAAAGTCAGTAATACCTCTCAGGTGAGCAAGCAGGTGAGCTGCTGCCCATGTGTGGAGTATCCCAAGTGCCCCTGTCTTCTCAGGAATGCAGGCTTGGTCTCTGTACCCCCACCCACCCCGATGGCTTTAACACAACAGAGGACTCAATTCAGACGTAATGATCAACCTGTGTGTTCACTCATGCTCTCAGCACAACAAACTGATCACACGTTAGCCCTCAGAGCACACACATATACTCACTGTAAGCAAGTCTGACTCATGAAAGCCAGATTCACCCTGGGTCCCACTCTCAGTCCCCATCTCTTCTCTGTCTACTCCATCCTCTGGAGATTTCATCCACACTCAAGTTTTTGGTGGCAAGGGGTATGGTGATAGTTCCCAAAATTACCACTCCCCCAGGTGGATGGATGGATGGATGGATGGATGGATGGGTGGATGGGTGGATGGATGGATGGATGGATGGATGTATGGATGGACGGATGGACAGACAGATGAATGCACAGACACATGGATAGATGGATAGATGTTATGATATACCCATCAGTTTCTTGGACATCTCCCTATGAATGGCCCACAAGGACCCTGAACTCATAGTGTCCAAAATGGAATCTGTCGCCTTTGCACAAACCTGCTCTTCTCGCTGTTGAGAAACCTCAAAAGTATAGTGAGCCACAGCGTCCTTAACATCTCACATATCAGTCCTTACCTGGCCATCCTCCTGCCATGAGTCCAAGCCACTGTCCTTTCTCACCTGGACTACTTCACCTCCTTCTCTTCTATAGTCTTCCCCCAACCCGATTCCTCATCCTCACTGTTACCAGAGTGATTTTTTTAAGAATCCAAATCTGTTGTGTCCTCCACTTCTTAAAATCCCTCCACGACCCCCCTTGGCCCCATGATCCAGTCCACACTGCTTAGTTTAGCCTGTTAGGCCTCAGTGGGCATAACTCACTGGCCCCTGCCTCCTGTTCCTATGGGCTCACCTCCCATGGCTCCCAGCTCTGTGCCTCAGTCCGGCCACCCTGAATCCTGTGCAGTTCCTTGAACAAGCCTTGATTTCCATTCACCCTTTAAGGATGCCAGGCATGGAGTAGATGACGTTCCCAGTCAACCACAAGGAAGGGGCTCATGAGGAACGGCTTGGCCAGCCCCTCGATGGAGCTGTCTGCATCCATTAACAATGGCACTGACGAAGACAGCAGCAACCCAGGGGTGTGTGAGATACTGCTCAGTGGGAGAAAATCAAAGCCAATGTGATAGGAAGGGAAATGCAAGACATTCAAAGGAAAGAAAGAAAGGCTCCTCGGGGAAGCTCAGGAGGGGCTGAGCACAGCATTCACCATGGCCGGCTGGGAGCAGGGAGGCTGTCGTGGGCACCTGGTGTCTGCCTGCCTGACCATTCAGCAAGCCGATGGCTCATCCCCCACTGTGTGCCAGCCCTGTACACGCAGTCCCCACTCTTTGGAGCACTCAGCCAAGAGGGGAGACAGACAATAAACAGAGTTCTACCACCCCAGGTCTGCCCTCTGCACAAGTCCAGGCAGCATTGTACATACAGAATATATAAACTATAATGGCATCGTGGTAGCCCTATACCCTCCAAAGGGATAAGTGTTAGGATGACAATATGAGTGCCTCTGGAAGCCCAGAGAAGGATCATAACACAGCCCAGGGTTGGGGAGAGGGCGGGGAAGGCTTTGTACAGGAGGTACATGGGCTGAGTCTAGAAGGATGTTCTTTGCCCTGGTCAGAACTGATCCTGGTCTCGGTGGAGCTGAGGCCCTAAGTTGAAGCCTGAGGAGGGAAAACGAGGCCGAAATGTGGACAGCTGGACAAAGGCACCTTCGCTAGCTGTACGGAGGCCTTCTCTAGCCTGTTGTGATCACTAAGCCTTGCTCTGGATCTTCTCTGAGGAAGCTCACACCAGGGCAGTAGAAAACCTAACTGGCCCAGGAAATGCCTTTCTCTCCCATGAGAAGCAACAGGAGGCAGGGCCTGCTGCTCTGAGCTCTCTCCTGGCAGGGGGGCATGTGCTTGACTCGTCCTTGTCCCACCAATACCACAGATGTGAATTCACAAAGCCCCTTGGGTTTCTTTGCATAATTAACATCAATTAGCAGTCAGGTCACCCTGAGTCCTGTTTGCTCAGGCTCTCTCTTCAGCTTCTCCCACTTCCCAGGCTCCCAGAACCTATATGTGGAGAACCCCTCACCTTTGGTCCTCTAAGAGGGCACGGGCTCCAGGGCAGGTGGGGGTTGGGGGCATCAGGGCCACAGAGTTTGTGGATGCCAATTTGTACACCAGTAAGGAATCCTTACACCAGTTTTCCGTTGAGGAGCCTGGGTATAGAAAGATGTAAACTACAAAGCAAGGTGCACTCAGGAAGGAGAGAGGAAGGGAGGGAGAGGGGAAAGAAGGAAAGACAGAGAATTCCTTTTACCTGAAGCATCCACTACATGCCCAGGTACCTTAGGAGGCACTTACATTTGTTACCCCACTTAATCCTCATCATAACCCCATGAGGTAGAGATTGCGATGCCCATTTTGCCAATGATGAAACTGAGACTGGAGGTTACATGGCAGGTCCAACATCATCATCTGATTCCATCAAGAGTGGAACTGGAAGTCCACCCACACCCAGCTGACTCTAATGCCTATGCTCTTCACAAGATCAAGGCCTTCCAATTAAGAAACAATTCATTCATTTTTCCATTTTTTAAATTAATCAAGACATATTTATCTGCCAATCAGGCTTCTGATCAGCACAAAATGACCACACCAAATTGTCTGACTCCACAGACAATCTGAGTCAGCTCCACAATAAGATAAAAAAATCTTGACTTCACTTACCCTGTATCCTTCTATCAAGGATGACTGAAACATTTATTTCACCCAACAAATATTTAGTGAGGGTCTCCAAAGAAAAGAACTATGAAAAGTACTTGGGGATACTCTGGTGAGCAAACAGAAGCTCTGCTCATGGGGCTTCCAGTTTAATGGGAAGAGACACTTATTAAATGATCATGCAAATAAGTGTGACATGTCTACAAAGGAAAGGCATAAGGTGCCATGAGAGTGTGTGAAGGGGACCCTGACCCAGCTTGACCTCTCTGGAGGTCAGAAATAGCTTCCCCGAGGAAATGGCAATGGGGCTAAGATCTAAGGAATCAGTAGGAATTAACTAGGTAAAGAAGCAAAGCAAGGGGAGAACATTCTAGAAAATCTAGAGAGACCATCATGTGCAAAGGTCCTAGATAAGGAGGGAGTAGAGCATAATTAAGACACTGGAAGGCTATGGGGTAACTGGTTCCAGAAATTAAAAGACAAGCTTGCTGTGGGGCCAACTCATGTAACATTAAAAATTTTGATTTTTACATTAAAAGTAATGGGAAATCATTGAAGGGTTTTAAGCAGGAGGATGGTATGATCAGATTTGCATTTTTTTAAACAACAGTAACAACACTCTGGCTCCAACGTGAAAGGGTAGAAGAGGCCAGACCAGCGCGGAGGCTGTTGCAGAGAGCCAGGAGAGAATTAACCATGAGTTGGACTGGGCTGCTGGTGGTGGTTGTGGCAATGGAGAGAGGTGCAGAGATGAGAGATATGTGTAGGCAAGATTAACAGGCTATGTGATGGGTTGAATAAGGAGGGTGAGGGAAACAGAGCCATCAAATGCTTCCCAGGATCTGTCTGGTTGATGATCTAAGGGGTTGAGGGAGCTGTGCATAAGACTGGGAACATTAGATGGAGTTTGATGGGAGAGATCATGAGTTCAGTTCTGAATGTGTTAAGAGATCTTCAAGATGCCCAGTTAGAGGTGTTAAGTACACAGTTAGCTATAGAGTTCTGAAGCTCAGGACTAGAATTCTGCACTGCGATATAAAACTGAGAGACACTAAGGAATAGGAGAGGATCTGGGCCAAGGGCATAAAAGAGAGAGAGCCTGAGAATGAGTCAAGGGCCTGTGACTGGGCCTCTAGGAGCTCCAACATTTGATGCTCAGGACTTGCCTGCAAAGGAAACTGAAAAGAAGTAGCAAAGAGGTTGGGAAGGAAGCTTGGTATCTGGGAAGCCAAGGGAAGAAAGTGTTTGAGGAGAGTAGTCAGCTGTGTCTAGAGCAGGTGAGAGATCAAGTACTGTGAATTGCCCTTTGGATTTGTTGACATGCAGGTCATTAGTGACCTACTGAGAATCCTTTCTACTGAGTGATGGGGGTAAAACATCCCCGAGGAGGAGAAATGTGAAAGTGTGGTAATAGAGTCAGACCGGCAGCAGGTCCGAGGGATGAATGTCAGTGGAGCTTTTCTTGTTTCTTTTTCTTTCTTTCTTTTTTTTTTTAAGATGGGAGGAACTTTCTGAAAAATTGAAAGAAATATTTTGCGACACCTTCCCACACTTCATGCATTCCTCAGACTTCCTGAGACCCCAGTGGAACAAAATTAACTGACGGCAAACACTCAGACCTCCCAAATACCCAAAAACTCTCCACTCAGTGCTACCAGCTTGTTAAGGGAAAGGAATTTTCCTTTGATTTTCCCATAACCCAGTCTCCCCTTTCCTCTTCCAAATCTCATTAGGAAGTCAAATTAGGAAGCCTACAGCAGCCAAGTTCTGTTTTGCAGAAACAGCTCTCCCCTCCGCACAGAGCCTGCTCGATTGAGGTTAATGGGATTCCAGCCTCCCTCGGCCCAGTGGAAAGCCAGGGTGACCTACTTTGTGAGGTCCTGCCCGTGAAAACTGACTTGTTTTTCAATGATCTTCATCTTTATCCCCAGGACCCCTTCTCAAAGGACAGCTATGAATGAACAAATTAGCTGCTGACTTGTTTAGCTCAATAAATCAAGCTTTGGCTCCAACAGCCCAGAGTGCAGGTAGAGACAGGACAGACAGTTTCTGAAAAAAACCCACATCCTTCACTAGTGCCTCCAGCACCTAACTAGAAAATGCTCAAGATTCCTGCAAGTCAGTTCTGATTTTCCATCACCCAGTTCCTCCAGTTTAGTCTGAATGCTAAGAATTACTGGAATTTTTAAAAAATAGTTTTTATTTCCTTTCTTATCATGAATCCTGGAAAGAGCTTAGTCCTCTTAAATCATTACCACCACTCTGCTTAATTAACATTTGATTAGACAGTGGTCCATGTTTATGAGGCCAGTGAAGTACAGACATGGTCACCCTCTCCAGAAATCCAAAGCCATAGTTTCCTGATCTTAAGATGAAAAGGCATCTTTCTCTTACATCAGGGCTGGAAGTTTCGGGGCCCTCCCTGCCTCCTGCAGCATTTGCCCAGGCCCATCGTTGTCCTCAGGGCTGTAAAGGAAGACAGGCGTTGGACTAGAGGAGCAGGTGGTAGATCTAAGCATCCAGATGGGCCTGGAGTCCTAGATGCCTTCTGGTTATAAACACAGAGTCCCCCCCCCCCCCCCCCCCCCCCCACTGTAGGAACCTCATGCAAACCTTTCTCCACCCACCCAGGACTTCACCGTAGTGAATGGCTTGGGCGCTCCCTTGTGGCTGATTGAGTTTCTGCAACTTTGAAAACATTATTTGAAATACATGAACATGATGAGAGACAGAACGCAGCGGTGGTTTAGGAAACCCTCCTGAGACTCACTAGTGTGGATCTGTAATTTAGAAGTGGATAATGGATCTCTAGAAAGGCGTAAAAATCTCCTTTCTTACCTCTTCTTTTGTGATGTTTTGGAAGCTTTGAAAAAGTTGAATAAGAAGGAGATAAACCTTTACCAAGTCCTAGCATGTGTCACTGACAGTAATAAACAATTTCCTCACCATAAGACCTTGGGGTAGATATGATGATGTGCCCATTGTGCAGATGTGGTAACTGAGAACAATGGTGTGTTAAAAGCCCCTGTCACACAGCTAATAAAGAAGTGGCTGGACCAAGGTTTGAATCCAGCTCTGTCTGTTCCAACGCCCTGGGTTCTTCCCTACACACCACGTGCCTCTGAAGGTAAAAAGAGGAAACATTTCTCCATGTCCTCATTTGTTTTTCATTTTTCTGATGTGAATTGTCGGTTCATAACTTTCTCTTATCTATTGGGACTGTAGTCTTTTTTTTACAGATTTGGATTTGCTCTGTCTATAGTATAGATGTTAATACTTGATGGACACATTTTTGCCAACACATCATTTTTCTCTCCAGTACTGTTGTTTTCATTATACAGATGCTTTTAATGGATGCATAATTCAATTAGTTAATTTCTTCCTTTATAAATGCTTTTGTTGTTTCCAAGCTGAGAAAATTAGCATTTCTCTAAAAGATCTGAAAATCTGATTTTATCTGTTTGACTCTGGATTTATTTTTATTTTTATTATTATGATGATTATTGCTTGGTATATGATATCAGATGTGAGTCCAGCATTTTTTATTGCAATTAACTTAGCCCAACCCCACTTGTCGCGCAATCCTTTCTTCCCCCTAATTTGAGGAATCTATTTTGTATAAGTTCTTATATATATATATAGTTTTGGGGATCCCCAATCTGTGCCACTAATTTATATTTTTGTTTTACCCTGAATATCACACTATTTTGATTATCATGCTTTATCATACACTCTGGTATATGGTATGGCTGATCAACTCTCTTTGCTAAAAAACTGATACAAATTTAAATCCCAGATAGAAAAATGAAACCAAATTAACAAAATATCATATCTTGGAAGACATGGCATATAAGAAAGTGTGAATAAAAACTTAAATTACAGTTTGAACATATTAAACAACTCTAGTCCTATGGAGCATTGCCTAAGGAAAATTCATATATATTCTTATCCACTTCATTATCTTTATTATAGAAGTAATAAATACTTTGAAGTAATGTTTAATTAAATTTGAAGGTCAAAGGAAGTACAAAAGCTCCACATTCATTTCTTGGATTAATTCATTTATTTCAACAAACATTTCAAGAGAACCCACTTCATGTCAAGTCCTAAGCCAGGCATTGGAATATAGCTGGGAAAAAAATGACAAAAATGGTTCCTACTCTCTTGGAATCTAATAGGGAAGATGAATATTAAACAAAAAATTCCAAGGAAAGAATGAGTTCTGCATGCTGTGAGAAGGTAGAATAGGGGTCCCAAGCAATTTGGAGTGAGGTCAGGAAATGCTTCCTCCAGGAAGCACTACATAAGTTGGGGGTCAGGGAGGAATTTTCCAGTCAAGGATAAGAGAAAGCAGCAGGATGTATCTGCAGATGCTAGAAAATTGTTCCTAGGCCCTTATAGATTGATATTTACCATATTACCCAAGATAAGGTCAGGCATTTTGTGCAGGGATTGGTTGCCCCAAATTTCCCACCCCCTGAAACACTTACCAGGGTCTGGAGGGTACCCAACTCAGGCTACAGATTTGGTCAAAATGTATTTGCTGTAAGTTATTTGCACAGGGCTTCATTCTCAGATGGTTACAACCATGGGCTGGGCAGAGTATCGGGATCATGTGTTGGGGTGGGAGTTGGTTTGGTTTCTACAGCTCTGGACTCCTGAGTAGAGCTCTTTTTGTCCCCTTAGGTTGTCATCATGAATAATGTCACCTGTGGGGTACAGGATATGAATGACTAACCTGACCCAACATCACATACTTAGGGAGACAGGAAAGGAACAGGTGGAACAGTCGGTCTCCGTAGCAGTGGAAGAGGAAGCCTGCCTCCCAGGGGACTGCTGGGCCCCTGGGGTCCAAGGGCCAAGGTGGGCTGGGACATACAGCAACCCCACCCAGATGCCAGTGCTCTCTGCCTGGCAACTACTTCGAGACAGACCTGAACCATGTCCTGTGAGTCCCTAGGTGAGCAATGCCAGAGCTCCCTGGACTGCAGTCCTTGTAGAAACCAGGTCTTTAAGGAAGCTGCTAAAACCACTGACCTAGTGTCAGAAAAGGCACACGTGGGAAAAGGAAGTTAAATCCCCTGATTTGATCCTAACTAAATAGCAGACTATGTCAGTGTGGTACTTCAGCAATTTATAAAGACTTCCTAATAAAGCATCTCTTTTGATCCTCAGAGCAACACTGCAGGTAGTTATTGTGAAATGACGACACTGAGACTCAAAGAGGGGGAGTAACTTACCCAAGATCTTGAGCTGTGAGTGGGAGAGCTCTAGTCATCATGCATCGTTTGTTCAGTCGGCCCACTGGGCACCCAGGTCCTGGGGTGCAGCTGTGAAACTTAGGTTTCCTGCCTTCAAGGAGCTCCCAGTCTAGTGGGGGAAACCTAACAGTGAGGAAGTGATTATGGTCATAGGGTGTGGCTACAGAGACCTGCACAGAGTGTGTGGAAATACAGACCAAGTGCCTTGGCAGTGGGTGGCAGTGGGAGATCAGAAAGGCCCCTGGAGGGCCGGCCCGTGGCTCACTCGGGAGAGTGCGGTGCTGATAACACCAAGGCCCCGGGTTCGGATCCCATATACGGATGGCCGGTTTGCTCACTGGGTGAGCGTGGTGCTGACCACACCAAGTCAAGGGTTAAGATCCCCTTACCGGTCATCTTTTAAAAAAAAAAAAAAAAAAGAAAGGCCCCTGGAAGAGGTGACACATAACCTGAAGCTTGAAGGATGAGTAGACTAATGATTCTCAAATTTGAGGTGCATTAGGATCACCTGGAGGGATCATTAAGATAGATTGCTAGGTCCTACCTCAAGATTCTCTAAATCACTAAATCTGGGGTGGGGCTCAATAATTTGCATTTCTAACACATTCCCAGGGATGTGACCTTGTTGCTGGTCCAAGGACCACACTTTTCAAACCACTGAAGAAGAGATTCCCAGCAGATGCTAGTGCAGGTAGGACCTGAAACTAGGCTGGCATGCCAGGGAAGGACAGAGGGGGAGGCAGCATGAGGCCCTTGTCACCCTGCTGAGGCCAAAGTCAGGACTCAGGCCAGGCTCTTTCTCCACTCACATGCCAGACCTAGACTGGCATCTGGCTAAAACGTGAAGTCCATTCAGGAAGGCCTCTCCTGCCTCCCCTCTCCTTTCTGATCTCCATAAGACCCTACAGCACTTCTCTCAATAACAGTAATAGTAATAATAGTTCAGGTGCCAGCATTGGGCTAAGTAGTGTATGCATGCTAGCTCATTTAACACTGACTGAAACCCTTTGGAGTAGACATATGTGATCCCCATTTTAAAGATTTGGACACTGAGGCACAGAAAGGTTTGGTAATTTGCCCAAGGATATATACTGGTAAGAGGTGGTGCCGGAATGCACACCCAGGCTTCCCTCCCTGTCTGCTCGTTTGGTGCCATCTGGCTGCCAGAGCCCAATGGGGTCCAGTTCCACAGGGCCCAGCCAGGTCTGGAGTCATCGCTTTCTGGAGCCCAGTGAAGGCATCCAGAGCAACTGTTCCCACAGAGGGCACAGGGGCTCCCAGACAGGTGAGGTGGACCAGCTGCCAGCTGGACTGAACAGACTAGATTGAACCCCAGCCAAGGATTCCCCACAATTAGCAGGGGGTGTAGAGTCAGGCCAAGCTGCCTTCAAGCCTCAGCTCCTACTAGCTGTGTCTTTAAGTTCATTAACTTCTATACACTTTCATTGCCTCTCTACAGAGCAGCGTAATACTTCTAACCCCACAGGACTGTCATGGGGGGGAAATGAAATTATGTGGGTCTGCCACCAGGTGTGTGCTGAGGGAATCTGACTCTCTTTGGGCTGCCACCATCTATCGCATGCGGCCCCAGCCACTCCTGATACTTCCTAGCAATATAGAAGGTGGAGCTTGAAGAGCTGCCTCTTGTAGCTGTAGACTTGGGATGTCATTCCCCGCAGCTGGGAGTTGTCTCTGGCTCTATAGCTGGATCCCTGCTCCCAACTGGAGGAAATAGCCAGGGAACCAGCTATGAGTCAAAGGGTGGGCCCTAGTGCCAGGGCAGGGCCTGTATAGGCAGCCTCTTGAGGGCAGTGGCGGCAGCAGGCTGGGGTGTCGCCCCCTCCTGATGGCACAATGTGGATCTCAGTGAGTGAAAAGGGAGCAGGGAAGAGGAGTTAGAAACTGGTGAGGGAAAGAACATGGACCTTGAACTAATATTGACTTGGGTCGTCGTCTCTGTTCTGCCACTTAACTTTGTGACTTTGGATGAGGTACATAACTCTCCTGAGCCTCAGAGTCCTCATCTGTAAATCAGAGTCAATAATCCTTCCCCCAGGGGTGAAAATTAAATGAGAATGTGTAAGGAAGGGCTTGGGACATTGTTAAGCAGTTTTTATTTGTGAAGTTCATCTCGTGCCCCACACAGCTGGGCACACAGAGCACGGTGTTTGTTCATTTATTTACTCAGAAACTCTTACTATCTACTCTGTGCCAGGCACTGTTTTAGGCACTGGAAATGGAGCCATGAAGAAGGCAGACAGAAAAGCCCTGCTTTCTCAGAGCTTACACTGCAGTGAGAGATGACATTCAATAAACAGCTAAACAAAAAAATAAGCAAGGAAATGCAAAATAGCAGTAAATGCTGTCGATCCACTAAAACTGGACAGGGTGTTAGTGTATGGTTCTCTCCATGTTTGGCCGATGGATGGGCTCAGGACAGAGAAGGGTATAAACCAGTGGTGGACAAAGGCAGGGTTCAGTGGGAAAACAAGATTCCGCCTCCTCTCTGTCCCTCTCGTCCTTTAGCTCTGCTCTGGCCAGATGTCCCTCAGAATGTACACCCCAGATCCCCTAATGTAGTGGTTTCTGTATTTGATTCCCAGGAGAGCAGCTCCTTCAGCTGAATTTTCAGTGGACAGGACGCGCCACTTGATGTCCTTCCTGACGATGATGGGCCCCAGTCCCGACTGGAACGTGGGCTTGTCTGCAGAGGATCTGTGCACCAAGGAATGCGGCTGGGCCCAGAAGGTGGTGCAGGACCTGATTCCCTGGGACGCCGGCACCGACAGCGGGGTGACCTACGAGGTAAGCGAGAGGCAAACTTCCCGGGCACCTCTTCCTCGCCCAGCCCTGTTCTAAGTGTTCTGGACACAGAGGTGAATGTGACCCAGGCTCTCCCCTAGATGAACTTACAGTCTGGTGGAGGGGTAGAGGAGGCAGCATGATCTCATCATCACCTATAGTATGATTTGGGTTCTGGGAAGTATCCATATAGTGACCAGGAGACTATGGAGAGGGGATCTGCTAAAGAGCAGCTCACGGGTAAGTTAGGGAACAGCACACCAAGGGCATGGAAGCAAAGAGAAAGAGTGAGCAAGAGAGAGCGTGGGAGACAGCTGGAAGTTGAGGTGCATAAGGCCAGACCAGATTCCGGAGGTTTCTAAACAGCCAGGCTCAGGAGTTTAGGTTCTGTCCTGAATGTTAATATTTCTCAGATACGGTCAACATACAAACTGCCTTGAAATCTGGAGCCATCAGAAAACCACTGGGAGAACAATCTAGAATAGGCATCAGCAAACTATGCTTCACAAGGCCAATCTGCCCTACAACCGGATTTGTAAATGAAGTTTTTGAAGCCAGCTACACTCGTCCAATTACAGATTGCCTGGGGCTGCTTTCCCACTACAACAGCTAAGTTGAGTAGTTGTAACTCACAAAGCATAAAATATTTACCATCTGACCCTCTACAGAAAGAAGTTTGCCAACACCTGGTCTGGTAGGGGGAGCTTTAGATTCAGGCCAACCTGGCTCAGCCATTTCCTAGCTGGGATGACCTCTCTGAAACTGGTTTCTTCATCTGGCACAGCCCTACCGTGTATGCAGAAGAATTTTAAAGTATGGATCTACAAATTTTCAAGTACGGCATATGGCATGAGTAGAATTCCACAAATATAAATAGCAGTTCCACCTGTTAAATTTCTATCAAGGCTTTTGTTCTGATCCATATAACAAATTGCTTTTGTGAGTTTTACCAGTTTTCTCACTCTCTGTATCTGTTTTTTCCTGCAGTCACCCAACAAACCCACAATTCCCCAGGAGAAAATCCGGCCACTGACCAGTCTGGACCATCCTCAGAGTCCTTTCTATGATCCAGAGGGAGGGTCCATCACTCAAGTAGCCAGAGTTGTCATCGAGAGAATCGCCCGGAAGGTACTGGGTTAGAGCTCACCCTAGCACAGACCCTTTCCACCAGGAGTGCCAAGGAGACTGAACACCTTTCTGCTCTACAATCATGGGGTCCCTGGCAGAAAGCCTCTCAGGATATGGAATTCCTAGGCCTCCCAGGGTTTCCAGTCTGCAAATTATTTTATAAGATATCAGTGAGCAAAATGAACCCAGCTGTGAGGCCCAGTGCTCAAATAAGTGCTTTGCTCCAGGCAAATAGTTTTTGTCGGTGAGTTCCACCATTGATTACTAATGTCTGCCTTGAGCCAGGCTCCCTGGTTAGCCAGCTCCGCTTTCTTGCATTTCTTTAACAGACAGATTGTAAACGTTGGCCCAGAACTCAACCATGGCGTAGGATTTGTATACAGAGTGGGCATTAGATTTTATGTCCTCCTTCACCTTTCCCCTACATGTTCTCTTCTTTCTTTAATGTGAGCCCTCCAAGTAAAATTCCTTTTGCAGGGAGAACAATGCAATATCGTACCTGACAATGTCGATGATATTGTAGCAGACCTGGCTCCAGAAGAGAAAGATGAAGGTATGTTGTTTCCCTTTGTTGCAGGTGGCAACATAAATTGGCATGACCCTTTGGGAAAGCAGTTTGTTAACATGTTTTAAGAACCATAAAAATATTTATCTCCTTTGACTTGGTAATCCCATCCCTGAGGATTTCTCCTCAAGAAATAATCAAAAACAAGGGCAAGACTAGGTACAAAGTATAAGGAAATTGGAGAAGGCAGACGTCAGAATATGTACTCAGGAGCATCAGACCTTTAGATTATTGTGTAGGTGGCATTTGAATAGGCTTCGCAGTATTCAGACCACGCTCTGCTTTGATTTTCACACTGGCCTGTGAGGCAGGTGCGGGTTTGTCCATTTCCCCAGCGAGGAAAGTGAGGCCCAGTCAGGAGGGAGTGGCAGAGCCATGGTCTGAGCCCAAGTTTTCTCCTGGGATCTGGAGCCAGACAACCTGGGCTTTCGTTAGTCCTGTGACCTTAGCCAAAAAGCTAACCTTTCTACCTCAGTTTCCTCCATGGTAAAATGGGGATACTCACAGAACTCACCTGAGAGAGTTGTTGTGGGGATCGGATGGGATAAAACATAAAAGGTTCTTAGAATGATGCTAGCACATCGTAAGTGCTCAACGAACATCAGCTGTCCTCAGTCTTATCCTGACACCGGTGTACGGGATCACTGGGAAGATGAAGCCGCAACACTAAAAAAAGCTTTGTGCTTCCAAAACTGCCCGTGAAATGCCTGCACGTGTGTGGAAACGATGTCTGCCAAGGTTAGAGGCTGGAAATGGAAAGACGTTTATGTACTGGGAGGAAGGGATAGAAAGAGAATTGTTCCTAGCTTTAGATATTTATTAGAAGGATGTTAACATATACTTTTTGAAGAGAAGTGAGTGGCTGCTTCCCTCCCAGGAGCACCCAGCCTCACTGAGGCTGCTCTAGCAGCAGGGCTTCCCTCGTCCCAAATGAGCTTGTCTGGGGAGAGGGCCAGTTATAGCTTCCATAGGCTCCCACGGAAAACACGTCAAACACTCTTTTCAGACGACACCCCTGAAACCTGCATCTACTCCAACTGGTCCCCGTGGTCCGCCTGCAGCTCCTCCACCTGCGACAAAGGCAAGAGGATGCGGCAGCGCATGCTTAAGGCGCAGCTGGACCTCAGTGTCCCCTGCCCTGACACCCAGGACTTCCAGCCCTGCATGGGCCCCGGCTGCAGTGACGAAGGTGAGGAGACAGCCCAGACGAGCAAGGGGCTGGCAGAAGCTTAGAAAGGTAGGGTCTGCCTGGCAGTGTGGGCCCCTCACTCCAGGTCAGCCAGCATCCCTGGTGGGGGCAGTAGGACGCTGACTGTAATTGTCAGTGGGGTCCACTTATGGCAGACGCCCATCTGCAACAGTTTCTTGAGGGCTCTGAACTCAGAGCATGTCTTATGACATCAAAAGAATTCTTGAGATTGACCACTCCCCTTCCTTCCCCAGCCATGGAATAAAATAAACACATGTTACTAAAGAGCTAACGAACATACATACATCTTATGACAAATTACAAATAACACATAGCCTGCTTCTGGGCCTTAACTCCAGTCTCTTTCTAAGGAGCCAGTGAACAGGTTGGCCAAGGTTGAATCTAGATCCATTGTCCTACTTCTGTCATTCAAGGCCCTTATCTGTATTCCACCCCAGCCTGAGTCAGAGCGCTCACTACTTTGTGTCAGGACCTTCAGGCTATTGCAGAAATTCTAGTCTATCTACAACTGCCCAAAGGTCAGGCTTGAAATACAAGTTTGCAATACATATGTCATGATGATTCAAGCTTCAAGATTGCAGTAAGCTGATTGCTGTGCAAAGGTCAGCTGCCTGCTTCCCAGGGCATGACTCCTCTCTCTGCCTAGAGGGATCTGTACTCTGTGCTTTGATCTTACTCCCTGGGAGGGGCAGTGAGGCAGTGGGAAGGGATGTATAGGCTGGACTGGTGTAAGGCAGGAAGAAAACTGCTTCCAAGCTGAGGACAATAAAGAAAGCTTACACCCCTGCAGGCCAGTCACTTTCTGGCTCTTCCTGGAAAGTAGTCATAAATATTTCTCCTGGCTGCACTCCCACAGTGGTTTACTGTTAACTGTTTTTGCTCAAAATAAGGTACTTTGGAGGGGAGTATAAGCTCTGCCATAGACAGGTCATTCCTACAAACAGGCAGGGAAAAAGTTGGGACTCGCCTGTCAACGTTGAAGGCTCTCTATCTTGGGGCTAGGGCTGGGGAGCTGAGGCCTGCAGTGGGAAGTCAGATCTTTAACCTCTCTCCCCACAGGGAGGAGTCTGTCCTCAATCCAGTGCAGGTGGCTCCCAGGTAGTAATGACTGCTCCGAACCATGCTGGGCTGTGCATGTTTTTTGTACCTGGGGTCAATGCTCCCTAGAAGCTACCCCACCCAGTGCCAGATGGAGTTCTCTGTACCCACATCAAGTTCCCTTTTCTACTGAATTATTTGGGGGAGTGGGTGGAATAGGAAGGAAGCAGAGACCTCTTTGGACATTCTGAAGGAATTATTTTTATAAGACAAGATGAATGTATTTCATCGTATTGTAACAACTGCATTTTAGTTAAATTTCTTCCTAATTATCTGGGCATAGCCTTTTAGCCCTGGCTCTGTCATCCCTCCCCACTTCTGTCCATTTTCCAAGGCACCACTTGAGAGATCTTTTGCAAACAAACATCTGATCATGTCAGTCCCCGTCTGAAAACCCTGCAGTTCTCTATGGGCCTTAGATGTATGATACGTTTTAGACCATACGAATGGATTGTGTTTTATCTTAAATTATATGTAGATTAAAGTATATCTTATACCATATATTTATTTGCTTATTTAAACATCATTCTATCCATCCAAGCATCTTTCGGATGTATTTTCATGGGATGAGGAGTAATCCTCAGTGCCCCATGCCCTTGGAAAAGGGCATTTCCTCTTAAAGAACAATTCCTGGTTTAAAGGTTTAGACGTCTAATGTTCGCTTCCATCCTCAACTGCCTAACTCCCCACCTTGAATGCCGGCGGGTTCCCTTCTTGGTTCCTGCGCGTGGGAAGGTCCCCTGCAGCGTCGCTCGGTGTGTTGCAGATGGCTCCACCTGCACCATGTCCGAGTGGATCACCTGGTCGCCCTGCAGCATCTCCTGCGGCATGGGCATGCGGTCCCGGGAGCGGTACGTGAAGCAGTTCCCGGAGGACGGCTCCGTGTGCACGCTGCCCACCGAGGAGACGGAGAAGTGCACGGTCAACGAGGACTGCGGTGAGCGGGGGCGCCAGGCGGGCGGGGGGCACGGGCGGCTCCCGAGGGGGCGGGCGTGGCTCCAACTCCGCCGGACTCCCCAGCTCCCAGCAGCTGCCTGGTGACCGAGTGGGGCGAGTGGGATGAGTGCAGCGCCACCTGCGGGATGGGCATGAAGAAGCGGCACCGCATGGTCAAGATGAGCCCGGCAGACGGCTCCATGTGCAAGGCCGAGACATCCCAGGCGGAGAAGTGCATGATGCCGGAGTGCCGTGAGTGGGCGTGGGACAGGCTCGGGCGAAGGGACTAGGGGCAGGCGTGGAGGACCACAGCACCCCCTACTACCACCATCGGGGTCAGAGGCTGGGCAGGAGCTGGGGGAAAACGTGGCCCACCGTCCTTGCAGAGCACTGCTAGGAGCAAGATGAGACACACACGTGTGCAGACTTCAACCAGACCAAAGACTGTGGCCTCTTTTGGGGGAAAGTCTAAGCTATGCTGGGATAGCAAACCGGTGGCCTCTAGCTAGAATCTACCTACAGTTGTGTTTTATAGGAGCTTCTTTCTTGGGGCAGTGGGGACAGGTAATACATTTAGGCAGTACATATACTCCCCAGGTCCAGTCCAGTCCTGTTCTACATTGGACCTGTCTGGCCTCATAAAACATGACCGTCCCCACTCCATGCACAAATGCATATAGCCCACACATCGGCATACAAATGTACATAGGCACACAAGTACATACACATGCTAGGGATTTCAGCACCAAAATGTCCAAAATGCAGCATTGAGCCTATCCTTCAGTGTGTGATTCTTTCCGAGTGTGGGATACTTTTTTGGTAAGACAGACTCTCAGTGGTATGGCAGGTGGGGACTTACGTAGTCACATTACTGAGCCTCATCTGATGTCAGACCATGACCATCAGCTGGGCCAGGTGAGATGCAGGCGAGGGACAAGAAGAGCTTCAAGGAGTTCACTCTTATTTGAACCCATGAGCCAATTCCACTCCGCTCCAGGGGCCAGAGCAGGGAGATGGGTGGATGGGTGGGGGCACTGTGGGGCCAAGGAGATCAAAGAAAGCAAAGGGAGCCTGTTTTCAGTGGCAAACCTGACTCCTGACCTAGATACCATCCCATGTTTGCTGTCCCCCTGGTCCGAGTGGAGTGACTGCAGCGTGACCTGTGGGAAGGGTATGCGGACCCGCCAGCGGATGCTCAAGTCTCTGGCCGAACTTGGAGACTGTAACGAGGAGCTGGAGCAGGTGGAGAAGTGCATGCTGCCCGAATGCCGTAAGTCCTGAAGCTCTGGAAGCCCACCACTTCTCTCCTTCGGTGTTCCTGAGTCCAGGCAGCCCCAAACCAGCACCCCTTCCGTACCCCTCCACCTTGGGCTGTGATAATACTGCTAGATCACTATTTACTGAGAAGGAGTATGCAGTTTGAGTCTCTGTCTTGGCAGTTATTTAAGCTCCTCAGTCAGTCTCCTTACTAGTAAAGTGGGGATCCCACTACCATCTACAAAAACACAAACTGCAAGTTGCTGTGAAGTCTAAACAGGAGACGTACATGAAAAACACTTAGCACAGGGCTCAATAAACCTTAGCTCTTTCCCTCCACCTTCTACCACCAATTAAGGGCTTGTCTGAGTTTTTAAATTCTCTTTCTCCTCCCGTGACCATTTAATTTACCCATGACCAGAGCTGGACATGAAATCAATGACTGCTGCAGCCTGGCAAAATGACCAGCAAGAAAACAAGCCAAGTTCTCAAAACCTTGCTGCCTACCCCCATCTCCTCCAAAATCTCTGTGCTCAGCTGTTTCTATTACATGGGGAATAATCTCCAAGCAGAGAGTGCCAGTTTTTCTGGTTACTCTTCTAAGAGAGCTGCTGTCTTAGGTGGTGCAGACATGCTGAATGTGATCTTTTTGCTATCATCATTTTCTGGCTTCTTCCAACACACACTTTGCAGTCCCTCCCCTTGTTAGTACTGAGGCTGTCAGCCCCAGTTCAGATCCCAGCTCTGTTCTTTACAGGCAGATTACTTATCAGCCCTGTTCCTCAGTTTCCTCATCTGTAAAATAGCAGGAAACACTCCCTAGGCTGCTCTGAGTATTAAACCAAGTAGTTGGCACAAAATGTGAGCCCTGGACCTGGCAAGGAGAGGCCTCAATTGATATCCTTGAGCTGTTTCAGCTAGGCTCAGTTACATGTGCAGATAACCTAGACTATCAGCTAAAGAAAGCCTGGTGTTTTTAATAACTAAAATTGACCCATAGTTCAAGCCAGCTCACGAGTTCAAGCCCCAGAGCTCTCTGAGACAGTTTCCAACTTAAGTCTCTATATCCATGGGGGTCCACTGAAGAAAGGGAGAAAATAAACATTTATGGAGCACTTACTAGGCTGGGAGCATTATCTCATTTAATTCTCACAACCAAATGAGAAAAATACCATTATCCCCATTTTGCAGATAAGAAAGCTGCCTGAGCTCCCACAGGGAAAAAAAGGCCTGAAAGTATTGAACAAAATGAGTACTTCCTAGATCCAGCTTGTCCCTGGCTTTGAGAGGCCAATGGAGAGTTTGGAATCATTTGCCTCCCTAGGACACATCCTGACAATCAGACCGATGTTATTTCCCCTTCACATTTGTTAGATACTGGCTCAGTAAGAATTTGCTAAGTCTCATACTGTGATAGATCATAAAATACCAATTGCTCCTGACCCTCTTCTCCACTGAATTTCCCATTTCTGGCTCCTGTGTTTTTTGCACAGACCACCACATATAGGACACAGGATGATGTCGAGAACACGAAGAACTGCCTGTGTCTGTGAGAGCCACAGTGCCCTTGGTATTGGTCCATGGGGTCAACCACCTGTTAGCTTGTTGACTTGTCATAACCAAAGGAGTCAAGCAGCAGGGGTCTGTTGGCCTTGCTCTGAAAAACACCTCCGGTGAGCTGTGCTTTTCCTGAGAAAATCCAAGTTCTTGAGATTATGAGGCTGGGCTGTGCCACTTAGGGCTGGTTTGACAGTATTCTAGGAGCTCAAAGATCACGGCTGGAGGCTCTGAATACATCTTCAAAGTCCCCCAAAGCCTTCTTGAGCCAAAGACGGGTCATAGAATGTGGGCTGTGACCTGGCACCAATACTGCCCCTATTGCTTACCAACCACGTGGGCTGAAGTCTGCCTCTTGGAGCCTCAGTTTCCTCTTCTGTAAAAAGGGATAACAGAACCTGCTTTGTATTCCTCATAAGCTTGTTGAGGTTCAAAAGAGAGTGCAAGTGACTGGATCTTGTTTCAGATGTGAGATACACTCATGCCCATCTGTGTCTTGCCAGCCATTGACTGTGAGCTCACCGAATGGTCCCAGTGGTCTGAATGTAATAAGTCATGCGGGAAAGGCCACATGATTCGAACCCGGATGATCCAAATGGAGCCTCAGTTTGGAGGTGCACCCTGCCCAGAAACCGTGCAGCGAAAAAAGTGCCGTATTCGGAAATGCCTCCGAAATCCATCCATCCAGAAGCTGCGCTGGAGGGAGGCCCGAGAGAGCCGGAGGAGTGAGCAGCTGAGGGAAGAGTCTGATGGGGAGCAGTTTCTAGGTATCGCTCCCAAGTGTGGGGCTGGGCTGGTCTCTAGGACAGGCTGGGATTGGCACTGAGCTGTCAAAAGGGACAGGGCCGAGACTTCACTTTCTGGAGTCTTCAGGCCACATTTTGATTTTTTACATACAAGTTTATTCCCAAATAGTAAGCAAGCACAATTTATAAAGGAGAAGATCAGGGTGGGTGGGATCTTTACCCAAGAATCTTTAGGTAACATAATTACCTGCCTTTACGGATTGCATAATTGTTTTCTTCTACACTTAAGTAAAACCAGAAGTCTTGTCCAACACTGCTCAAAATCATAATTATGACTTAGTAACCCCATTCACTCCTTGCGGAAGGAGATAATAATGATGCGGGTGTGTCAAAGAAGTCTTGATTGTCATTTAGGGAATGTTCCCAAGGACCTCCCCAAATAAGTCAGTCTCCATTTTAAGAGTGTGGCTCAGACGAGGTGGCTCTGGCCTGTGACTTCATGATTATTTTTAAGGTTAACCACAAAGTTTAGCAGTAGTGTCATATCGGTCTTGAGTTTTATTTCCCCAGATAACATGGATCCAGGCAACCAAGTGATAAATACTCCAATAGAGCAATAAATCAAGTGCTAAGAATTCAGAGAGATGTCAGGGCAGAGGAAATCAGAGTGGATCTTGAGGAACTTGTAGGAGTCTGCCAGTCAAGAGAAGTACATCCCAGGCAGCAGGCACAGGGTAACCGAAGAGCATGTATCCAAGCAATAAATGGAATGCAGAGCACAGAGCGTGAGGAGGGGAGGCAGGAAACCAGGCTGGAGAGGCAGTGCCAGACCAAGAAAGGCCAGGGGACTGCTGAGGATTTGAAACTTGATTCTGTATGTGAAGGTTTTAAGCAAGAGGGTGACTTTAATAAGCCTGTGTTGAGTGCTTTGGAGGTGGCAAAAACAGAGGCCAGAGGCCAGTTATTTTGTTTGTAACCCAGAAGAAAAATTATCTGTCCCCCTCCTCCAGCATAACTTGAGATCCAGGATGTAAAAAAAACAAAAACAAAAAACAGGGCTGGCCGCTTAGCTCAGTTGGTTAGAGCATAGTGCTGATACCACCAAAGCCCAGGGGTTGATTCTGGCCAGGCACAGGGTCGGGGAGTGAATCCCTGCCTTGGGCTTCACTGCTGAATCAGCTGGCCCACACCAAGAGTGCAGTATCCTCAGCAAACTGATGAAACAGTGGGTTGGGGGAAGACTCGTGGTGAAGCCTTAAGCACAGGACAGTTGGATACTCTGGAGTGGGTGAGAAAGGTGCCCATGTAAAAGTGAAGGTTAATGGATACGTCAAGTTTCTGATTATTTGAAAAGGCACAGCTCAAATGACCCCTTTTCTTCTCTCTTTGTTAAGGTGTTCCCCCTCCACATGGGACAGTGAGAGAAATGGAGGTGTGTGGAGCTACCTGACAGTTCACTATTTCATTTAGGGAGCTGTTTGCCTATCAAAATGTTGGTTGCTCTTGATAGTCAGTCAGCCAATCAATAAACATTGTCGACTATGTTGTTTAACTGTGGTGTGGTGAGCAGATATCTAATGCATAATCACAAATGTGATGGGTTCTACAAACAAGAAATATAGAGTGCTATGGACACATGTAAACAAAAGATCTAATCTCTAGGGGTCAGGGAACTTTTCTTTGAGAAAAGCAGTGTTTGTGCTGAGAAGGAAAAACAAAGTTATACTTCAGTTTACTTAGTATTTGAGAGGCTAAGTACTTGGGGAGGAAGGGATTTTAAAAAAGGGGGTGGGGGTTAGTACTCCTTGAATGGTTGCTGCATAACAAGCAACCCCAAAACGGAAGCTTTTTAAAACAATCTATTATGAACATGTTTCTGTGGGCCAGTGACTTGGGCTGGCTTAGCTGGACGATTCTTCAGAGGTCTAGCTTGGGCTCATTCATGTGGATAATCAGCAAGGAACTCACCAGGGCCTGCAAAGGCCAACACTGGCCTCGGCTGCATTTCTGGGGCCTCACGGTATGGCTAGGGCCTCTCTCCACATGGTCTCTCCAGTAGGCTAGCCAGGCTTGCTCACATAGAGCTGGAAGGGTTCTTAGTAGCTTTTTGCCAACCATGTTTTTGCTCGTGTCATATTGGCCAAAAAGCAAGTCATGTAGCCAAGCCCAGATTCAAGAGTGGGAGAAAAAGACTCCATCCCTTGACAGGAAGAGCTGTAAAGCATTTAAGGCCACTTTTTTGCAATCTATCACACATGAGCTTACAGTCCCTAATAAGGACTCTAACTATTACTTAATTCAACAAATCACTACATACAGGAACAGAGGAGAAGCACAGACAACTAAATTAGACAGTTCTATTAGAGTTCAGCATCCCTATTGTCCCCAATTTCTGCTACCTAACCTGGCATTCTCATGCTTTCAGGCTGCAGGATGCGCCCATGGACGGCCTGGTCAGAATGCACCAAACTGTGCGGAGGTGGGATTCAGGAACGTTACATGACTGTAAAGAAGAGATTCAAAAGCTCCCAGTTTAGCAGCTGCAAAGACAAGAAGGAGATCAGAGCATGCAATGTTCACCCTTGTTAGCAAGGGTACAAGTTCCCCAAGGTTGCACTCTAGATTCCACAGTCACCAATGGCTGGATTGTTTGCTTGTTTAAGACAATTTAAATTGTGTACACTTGTTTTCATTTTTGCAATGTGGTTCGTCCAGTAGTCTTGTGGATGCCAGGGACGAATACTTCTTGGTGGGTACAGGCTGTGTGGGGCTCCATTACCCTCAGCCAGCCCTCCTGCTGCACAGAAATGAGTAGTGTAAACCACCTTGTACTAAACTGAAACGTGTCCCTCTGAAGCATCCACCTGGCCAGGCAGGACAGAGACCCTGGCCGCCTCCACACGGAGGGGCAACCATGTCTGAAAATGACAGTGCCTGGGTCCCAGGAGGCAGCAGGTAGGAAACATTTCTGATCAGTTGTAGGAAGCAGACTCCCCTCCTTCTCATCTTTGGCCTGCTCACTCTTACAGAAAACGATTGTTTGCCCATCCCTTTTCATCAAGTGGAACTTTAGGTCTCTTGTTAAGTCTCTTCAGTCATCAGTAGTTCTCGGTGAAACGGAGCTGGTAGACTTGAAGAGGAGCATTGATGTTGGGTGGCTTTTCTTCTTTCACTGAGAAATTCTGGATCCATTTATCTTACCCCCTAATATTGGTTCCTGATATCCCAGAGGAAAACAATGATGGCTGTTTTATTTAAATGTAAGGTAACCACACTCTTACCACACCCGAGATAAACCACACCTGAGATAATGGGTACTAAATGTAGAAATATTTTTCCCTTGCTTTTTTGTTTTTTTTTTCACAATTCTTCTAGGAAGCCAACCTTATAAACCTGTTGGTTCAAGACCCTTATTGGAACCAAGGACAAGGCACCAAAATTGGCCGCTCGAGCAGTCCCAAACCTGAGTTTTAAAACCTTCCTGTACATATCTAGACTTTCAAGTTTTCAAATCTGTTTCTAACATGAATTCATTATGTAAACATTTTTGCTGTCTGTCCAGAGTCCCCAAATCATTACTTCAACAAAAATACTATCTTTGTACTTCAAAGTCATTTTCTAGTCATAAAAATTTTTTATGTAGACAAGTGTTTCAAAAACCCAGACAGACAGAAAATCTAGGAGAAAAGAATATTATGGAATCAAGCTGAACAAGAGATTCTTTTGGAAAGTCAAACCTGTGTGAGCTCTCCACACAGACATCCATAGGGAAGGCCAGGGGTTTCCATCCTCGTCCAAACAATCACAAGCACACCAAATTCAGGGAGACTGACAACCAACCATTAGTATAAAAGGATATTTTTCTCAGTTGACTCCATCAGCAGTTTTGCTCATGCATTTATTACTAAAGCTATTGTTTCATTTCTTTACTGCTTAATCCAAATATGTACCATAGGGGAAATGCATACAGTGCTTTGAATACACTACTTAGAAAATCTGCACAAATGACATCAAGGCTATTTCCAAACACAACACATATATATATGACATAGCCTTAAATATGTATTTTCTTTAAAACAAGAGAGACTGTTCAATAAAAAACATATTGGATCTGTCCTTACTGTTTTTAAGCTAATTAAGTGTACAGAAGGTTGGGTATTTTTACAATTGTTATCCACCACATTTTCATTCAAAGATATGGCTTTGGCTCCCTTACTCTGGAGCAGCCATTATTGTGACCATATGCCTGAGCTACCTGGAGCTTTGAATTGTTTCCAACAATTTTTTTAATCTTTAAATGAATTGATTTCACCCCCCAAAGGAGCATAATATAATATAAAGAAATGAGGTTTAATTTCCTACTCAAACAATAAAAAAGCCCTGATACAGAATCTGTCCATTTTTACAACATTGTTCTAAGTTATCTAGATGCATACTTATTCTTAACCATGAAAATCCAAGTTCCTCAAGATGGTGATTTCTAAGTAACTCTAAGGACAAGCCACCCTAGTGTCTCATGGTATTTGGTCCCTGTTGGGTACATTTTTACTCCTGATTTTGGAGACTTAAAACCAGGTAACTGGTTAATGGCCTAGAATGGGTAACGTGATTCTTGTCACATGTTATTTTTTGTTTGCAATGGGGAATTTATAAGAAGCATCAAATCTCTTTCTTACCAAAGTCTTGTGTTAGGTGGTTTATAGTTTTTCTGGCTAACCAATCATTTTGGAAATAAAGACTTTTTACTATAAAAATGAAATGTGTTTGGATTTCCACTTTAGATAGTAATCATAAGACACCTACTAAAAGCTGCCATATAAAGAACAGCTATAATTGTTGTATATTAATGCCAAACCAGCTGTAATTCAATTTACACCCACATTTTAAGTTAAAAGTAACACATTCAGAGATATATTTCCCAACCAGACATTGGGTCACTCACCTGTCACCCTGCCAATGCATTTTATTTGAAGGAAATCTGTTGTAGTAAATAAGAATAAAACCTGGGCTTCTTCAGACCCAGAATTGAAAAAATTAAGAGGATTTTGTGCTGTTTAATTTGAACTCTGTTTAATTTGAACATGTCTTAGGCATACTCAAAGTCTATGTACTTCTTCCAAGAATTAAGGGTACATTACACATTCTCACATGGCTATAACTCTCCAGAAACTTAGTCCAGGTCAAGTCCTTGGCTAAAATGTCAATATACAAAAATTCTCCAAGTCAAATTATTTCTGTGACATATTTCTGTTTAGCTCACATGTTTCAAGGAATACTTACGTAAAAATAAATTTTTAAATCAAATCACAAAACTCAAAAAACTGCAGAAAGGCTTCTCCAGATCACTTTGACCTGGAGTGAAAGAGCTCAGCTTTGGAAGTTCAGCTAGAGGTCAGCTACAAAGGAGTTAAATATTTACACCCTACCCTAAAGAAATGGACACATCCAAACAAGACTAAACATAAATGTTTAATCCTTAATTACAACACAGAATCAAGAAAACACAGCCATTTCCACTGCTTTATCATTTAGTGCTATTAATTTTAATCATAGAATGATTTTGTTCTTCATATTACCCAAAGTAGGGAGAATGAATGAAAATAAATCCCTTCTGAAAATGAGTGAGATGCAGTAACAAATTATAAATAGCAGCTGAATGCTAATTAGCATGAAGCTAATTCTTCAATATAAATCCTTTGAAATCTGAAAGCAAAAGATCTGTACTAAAATGTCAGATTCAAATAATGGCATGCCAGCTTTAGAAACCCTGTTGGTTCAGAAGCTTTGTACAATCTATGGGATGGAGAGGCACAGATTGTGTACTGGTGGAGCATGGGGAACCTAAGTTCAAACCACTGCTGCACCTCTCAGTAGCTGCGAGAGCTGGGGCCAGTTATTTTACCTCTTCTGGCCTCAGCTTTGACACAAGCTTTCTCACACTAAAGGACCCCACATCGACAATTAGCCAATTCTCATCTGGAGAGCAAGTCCTGATGGTATGCCATCCTAGGTACTCACTGAAAGCCAGCTCCACCCTTCTCATTCCTCACTTCTTCATAATCCAGTAAACACCCACTTTATGCTGAAGCTGGTCTGAGTTGCATTTCTGTCACTCACAACCGAAAATGTCAGGACAAATAAAATATGCATGCACAATTTTTAGTTATCGGAGCAAAATGCAATTTCAGGCTGTTTTCACTTAACATTCATAACATTCATAATGTCTTAACATAAGTAGCATTCATTAGCATTTTCTCATATTGCTCTAAATACTTCTGTCTTTAGAGTTGATTGGTAATAGTTCTCGTATTTTAAGCAGTACATGTTTAAACAATTTTCCTGCACCTCAATAATTTTTTATGTATTAACATAAGGGGAAAAAAGGCAAACGTCTTTCCAATATTTGGAGTTTATAAAGGTAGAGTCCCTATTTTTCCTGGTATTGAGATGCAATTCCTACTGGCTGATCCTAATCCGAATTACTAGCCAATCTAGGAAATCAGAGGAGCCACTTGTGAAAAATACCTCAATCTCCGGCCCCCCCTACACTACTCAAAGCTAAGATTTGCAGACTGATAACATCCATAAATGAGATACAGACATCAAAAGCAAGTGTTTAGAAATTTTTATAGTCATTTGACACTGCCATGATATCCAAGAGAATGGTTATTTTCCTAGTAATTCATTTTTATTACGTTTAGCAAAACTATCAGTCCACAACACTGGAGATTAAAACATTTTTAAGCTGGCCCTTCAGCACAGATAGCGTGAGAAGTGCTGTGCTACACCACCCTCACCATTCAGAAGGGGATGCTAGCCTGCAAACACTCGGCTTTTAAATCTCTCAAATGCTTAAGTATCCATATGACAATACCTACTTCCAGACCTGTATACCAGTGATTAAGTACCTTGCACTGGCTCTTACTCCTCTAACATCCTACCCTATAAAGCAAGATAACTGTTCCATCACCCCGATTTTGCCACAGAATTTCTCAAAATAGCCCACATTTACTTTCTCCACTTCCTACCCTCCAATTACACCTCAACTCACTGTTATCTGGTTTCCACAACCAAATGATGACTGTAACAAATCTAAGGAAGCCATTAGCAGCCTGTACATGATCATTGCTGCCTCTTCCTCCCCATCCTCTGCACGGCACTCGATGCTTTTTACCTCTCCATTGGCTTCCTTCACCATATAATACAGGCTCCAGTTTCTGGCTGCTGCTCTTGATTTTTTGCTGCCTCTTAATCTTCTACCCCCCAAATGTTTGTTTTCCCCAAAAAGATTTACCCTTGGAAGTTTTGTCAAACACATTCATTCTAGTGGATATTACCCACTTCTATCTCTTCAATCACTAGCTCAAAAAAGATAAATTCCAAATCCGCACTTCCCAATCCCCATTCCCAAATGCCTCCTGGGCTAACCCTGTATGTGACTATAACAAACATCATGTATTTCCATCCCTAGAGAGTTGCCTATGCTCCTTATTTTAATTAATAGCACCACCACCTTCCTGGGCACCCAGACTCAATATTGGAGACCCTAACTCTTGGATATACCCTGAATGTTCAGTCCCCTTCTCCCCATGTTACTACAGTTCAGGTCTTCACCATCTTTCTCTGAAATCATTCATTCATTAGGTGATTCTTCTGCACATCCCAGGCAATATGGGCAAAGCAGTAAACATAACAGCTATGGTTCTGTCCTCACTGAGTCTGATACTAAGAGGACAGACAACGTGATTCCAACCACCTCTCACTGGACCACCCTTCCTTAAATTTGTACTTCTCTGCCATTCACACTATCAGTAGACTAGATCCAGGCACCTCCTATTCAGAATCCTTGGCAGTTTCCCATTATTTGTATACAGGAGGGCTACCCTTCTTAAAGCCCTACACAACCCCATCCCAGACTAATTTATCATATTTTTTCCTATTGCACTTAGAACCTTTTCAGACCAAGGTTCCAATTCCAGAATACACCCTACATCCTGCCAGTGCTGTACCTTTGCCCAGGCTTTTTCCAGCCTCCCCCACTTCACTCTTCTCCTCTCCTCCCCATCTCAAATCCTACTAATCTGTCAAGCTCCAGCTGAAACATCACTTCTAATTAAGAAGCCCCTTCAGAGTTTCCAGGATGAATATAAACCATCCCTTCTGCTGGACCTGACAATCCTTTTTGCATCCTTCTCACCCTCTGCCTTGAAATACAGGGCCTCAGCATTTGTTTGTGACACTCTTAATCTTCCTCCACTAGACTCTAAATAATTTGAAGGAAGGAAAATCTCAACATGTACCCATCTCCCCAGAACACCTAATACAGCCTTGCACAAAGATATCTGCTCAAATTTTTTTAATTAAAATACCTTGAAACTTTAGTAATAGTCACTAGTTCAAAAGCCTTAAGTGGTCAAGTGGGTAAGAATGTGACCACTTGATCATCATCTCCTATTTACCAGCCAGTTATCTCTTCAATGGGATCATTATGTATAATGGTGAGAAAATAAATAAAATTAACAAAAGTCCAGTGGCATTAAGAAGCAGTCTAGACCTTAATATGTACAACTTTGTTACAGCAAAGTTTAGAAGTCAAACGATAAGGAGCCAATTTATATTAGAAAATTCTGAAGCCTTAAATTTAGATAGTCATCAATGTAACATGTATGTCAATAAAAGCATAATGTCCAACTCTGAAATACTGTAAATCTCTAAACAAACAATATAAGGAGAAAACTCCTAATACAGAAATTCATGACCATTCATTCAGGAAATCTTGTATGAAAGAATTTCCACAATAATAAAGAGGCATAAGAGATTCTAAAGTTAGGAATGTTAAATGCTAAATGAACAGGGTTGGCAAATCATGGCCTATGAGTCAAATCCATTCCTACCATCTGTTTTTGTATAAAATGGTTTTTAAATGGTTGAGAAACAAATGCAAAAGTAGACTAATATTTCATGACAGATGACAATGATATGAAATACAAACTTCAATATACATAAAGAGAAAAAACTGCCACACAGATAAGGACCATTCATAACATGAGACTGGCCACCCTTTGTGAGAAAAGTTTTCCAGTCAGAGATTAAGAAGGCTATAAGGCACCTGTGATTATATGGAAATCAAATGGGAGAGACTTCAACTTCTAGTCATGCTGCAGTAATAGGAACCAGATTTACTCTCCTACCTTGGACAATAAAAAAAAAAAAAAAATGGACTAAATAAATGAAACAACTCTTTTCAGACATCATATAGCAGGCAGCAGGACTACAATCCTTGATGGAAGGGAAACAGATCAAATAAGCCTTAAGATTTCCCTGGCTTTCAGCATGGAGGCACATTCCAGATTGTAGAGAGAATGGCAGGGATTCCAAGTAGGGCATTCCAAGTAGATTTCCCTGAGCCGAAAAGACAGGCATTGGAGATCAGGAAGTTTGAAGCAGCTGGAATTTGCAGGACAAAGTTCTGGAGAAAAGACAGCTACACAGAAAATGAGCTCTAAAAATATGGGTTAAGGAGTCTCTGCTGAAAATTAAAATACGTATTGGGTGAAACTGCAGGAAGTTGGGCAAGGAATGACCTAGAAGCTGTGAATAGAATGGACCCCCCAGAACTCACACAGGGCTGAGAACTGCATTCCCACAAACCAAATCGGACAAGTATAATTACTGATCAATCAAGGCATTCACTAATGATCCCAAATAAGCCATACTTGAGTAGTGCAGACAAATTACCCTGGAAAAAGGCTACTTTGAGACTGCTTTAAGCTTAAAAAGAAGACTTGAAAGTATCAAACTGAACTACAAGTAAATTCCTGACTACCAGAACAAAGCCCAAAAATCTTCAGATGAAGACAACAAAATCTAGACACCCAACAACATAAAACACACGATGTCCAACCAAAACTTACTAGACATGTGAAAAAGCAGGAAAATATGACTCATAACTACAGAAAAATCAGTCAGTAGAAACAAATCCAAAAATTAGAGAATGATGGAATCAGCAAAGACATTAAAACATTAACCATGCTCAAAAATTCAAAGCAGCCTTTTTCGGCTACGGTTCCGTGAGAGAAGTAAGCCCTACAGAAGGTTATGAGTGACCATTTTCTCACCTTTCCCAAGGAGACACACAACAGATAAGGCAAGGCACTAGGGCTCAATTATCTGGGAACCCAGTTGAGAAAGGCTGGTTAAGTGGAATACATAAATACAATGAGAGGGGAAACAGAATATATAACAAAGATCCAAATAGAACTTCTAGGGGAAAAGGCCAGAAATGAAAATTCATTGGATAGTATTAAGAGCAGATTAAGAACTGCAGAAGAAAAGGTTAGGGAACTTGAAGATGTAGCAATAAAAATAATCCAAAGTGAAACACAGAGAGACAAAAAGTAAATTGAAATAAATTTTTTGTTTGTTTTTTTTTCTTTTGGTGGCTGGCCATTACGGGGATCCAAACACATGACCTTGGTGTTATAAGGCTATGCTCTAACCAACTGAGCTAACCAGCCAGCCCTAAAGATAATAAAATGTGACGGCTTTCCCATTTAATCTGGATATTATGCAAGCAGTCTCTTGTTATCTGAATAAATGACAAGTAAAATACTTTTCCAATTGAAAATACTACCAAGGACATGTGATAGTGCTAGGGTATCAAAAGGCACAGGACAAACATATCTTCCTGAGCAGTAACTTTACTAGAAGACTTGAAAGGAAAGCTATTTCTGTATTAATGTAATTATATGATGAAGTACAATGGAAAATTATGTAATTCTTATTAGTCTTCAAATAAATGTATTGCGTGCTTTGCTTCAACTGTTTTAGGCCTCATGCTCAGAGGAGTATATGCACATATATTCACCCTCCCCTCTCTTCTACAGTTGGGCTTCTCTGTCAGCACTTCATAGAAAAAAATTAAGAAACACTAACTTAAGGGAACATTCAAGAAATCACTAAGAACCCAAATTGTTTCACACCAAGTTCACCTGCTGAATGACCAATGATGATTTGTTTCACACCAAGTTCACCTGCTGAATGACCAATGATGATTTTTAGATTCAAATCCTAAAGCATTGTTGAGAAAAGGCATACAGCTACTAAAATAGCTTCCTTTAACACTCATTCCCTCAAGAAACCCCTAGAATAACAAAATGAGTAACTGAGCATCATCTTGTGGTAACAGATCACTTTTAATTCTAGCACCTGAAGCTATACAAGGGTATGTTGTACACATTCAATAAAGTGACAACTGTGCAATACCACTTAGTATCTCAAAATCAGGAACATACTTTTGAATTGTTTAAACACAATCCACAGAATTAAAAACAAAACTAGAAGCCATCCACACTTATACTAATAATTGTCGATTTAAAATTTTACATGTAATACTTGACATAACAGTCAATATCTAGGAGGGGATATTGAAAGTGATTTCAGAGTCTCATCCTGTTGTACTCTTCTGGGAAGCTGTCTTGAGTGACTGGCCAAAGGTGGGTACAGCCAGGACCAGACCAACAAGTAAAGGTTCTACCACAGTTTCTGTAGTTTCCACTTTTTTTTCTTTGTCAGTTAAAAGTGAACAGTGAGAATTAAATACTTATGTTTACATATACACAAGGTATGCTGTGAAAGCATATTTGCTTACAAACATATAAAAATACTTGTTAACTAGTTTGATAAGAAAATAATGTATAAAAGTATATAGCAAAAACATTAATCATCTCGGACCCTGGAAAGATCAATTCCATATTTTATATTACATCAAACAAAAACAGTTTTAGTTTTTTTGAATCCCTTATCCAGAAATACTTGAAAAGGAAGACAGAAATTATTCATTTTTACACTTAGCATGGTTGTGAAAAGAATTTCAAAATCAAGTACAGTGAAATGCCTAAGTCCAAAATGAGTCCAAATATTTAGCCACAGAGAATATTATCATCTTAAAGAGTAGGAGTAATAACAATGCCTTTTTAAGCAGTTTTTAATCCATAAATACAATAGGCATTTTGGTATTTTGGCCACTGGTAAACAAAAGCTGTAGCATCAGTAAAGGTCTGAGATGTCTCACTTTTGTAGATTCGATTCAGTGTATTTAAGGTTAACCAGAGTTGACATTGAAATTTTAAAGACAGGTTAAAATTCACATTTTAAAAAACTCCCTATGTTTCTATTTAGAGTAACAGTAGGCAACATGATTCCAGAAGTTAAAAATTATTTCACAACCTATGACTTCAGCTTGGCAAATAGCTTAGGTTCCAAAACTGATTTGTGTCTATTAAAATGAAAACCCTTAAAAAAAGAATGTGTCTCTGAATATAGACATATATCTTAAAGGAATCAGATAATTTTTGAGGCAGCCTTAGTGTTTCCTTTAAATTTGTTTGGAAATGACCATTGTATTAGCTTCACAGAAAGAAATAGCCAGCTTCTTGGTCTAAGGCTAACATGGTGATCACTGTCTAAGGCTAGAAAGGTACCAATATGATGTAAACTGTAAGGAGAAAAGGAGACAATGTGGGCTTTTCCCGGCAGTTGATAGCTAAAACTCAAGGGATTCTTAGAAAATGACACAATGGCAGCCTTTCTTGTCTTTTTCTTTCCGCGTTGGTTCTGGTGAAGGAGGACATTCCTGCTCTTGAAATTTCCTGTAAGATAGAAAAATCTAAATATAATTGCCTTCTTGGTAATCTACTATTACAAATACAGGTTATTTTCAGACAAGTCTAGTTTAAGTGCATATGCTTTTCAATGTTAAACTTTAACTAGGAGTTAAAAAAAATAGTTACAAAAAACAAAAGGGGGCAGGGCACACATGCTTCAACAGCAGCAATAGCAAAGCTGTCTGAGTTGCTTTAGTGGGTGAGTCCTGAATCAAATGAGTTGCTGGACTCTGTAACCTCTAAGTTCCCTTCCTAATTTGAAATTCCATGACTCTATAATACACTTAAGAATAAACATCCATCACAAGAGTACAATATAAAATTACCCTTACGAGGTACACAGTTCTTATCCCTGTCCTGCCACTTTTTAAAGTTACTATTGGACAAGTTAGCTGACCTCTCTGAGCCTCGGTTTTTTAGAAGGGAATAATAAAAACCTCCCTTTCACAGTTGCTGCGAAGATTAAATAGATCTTGTCATGTTAAACTTTTCCTAACAGTGCCCGGCATAAGAAAAACCCTTCTCTACTCCCCTCCTCATTCCTTATCAATTGAGGGAAAAGGACAGATCCTAAGGATCAAAACGAAGGACAAAATACTTCAAAAAGGCAGTGATCATTATTTTTGAGAAGGCACTGGATCATGAGCTGTTTAACACTAAAATGAAACTGGAGCGGGGGGGGGATAAAATACATATAACATACGTTTTTCCATCTTAACCATTTTTAAGTGTACGGTTCAGTGGCATTGAGCATATTCATATCGTTGTGCAACCAGCACCATTAGCCAGCTCCAGAGCTCTTTTCATCTTGCAAAACTGAAACTGCACCCGTTAAACAATAATAGGACTGGGATTTTTAACAAACTACACAGTCATGCATTGCTTAAGGACAGGGATACATTCTAAGAAATGCATCCTAAGGTGACTTCATTGTTGTACGAATATCATAGAACATACTTACACAAACCTAGACAGTAGAGCCTACTACACACCTAGGCTATATGGTATAGCATACTGCTCTGACCACTGTTTTATATATGGTCCACTGTTGACAGAAACATCATCATGCAACACACAACTATACCAAAAAAAAAACCTTTACTATTTTTTTTCTCCACAAAGAGAATGCTCTGGCAACAACCGTCTAAAGAATACAAGACCATACATAGGCCAGGTGTCAATTCACCTTAGATATACAATAAATAAGAGCCCTCTCCACATTCCTGTCAAACTATCTAACTAGCAGAGAATCCCAGGAGAACTAGAGAGCAGAGGGGTGAAGTAGAAGCCAATCCACCAAGACACAAAATAAGTCAAACCCTGCCCACTAAAGCAACTTAGTCTTTTTCAGAAGCAAACACATATAGTAACTCCAGCTGACTTCACCACCCATCACCTCAAGGTTCTTGGAACCCATCAAACACTCTCTAAACCACAGAGGCCTCCTAGGCCATCTAACAGAAAAATTCTTTGTAGTTTGAAATGTTACACTTCGCATCTTATGGGATTATTGAACCTCTACTAACTGGCTTACTCTTCACCTGGGCTCTGGAATCAGAGATTTGGATTCATACCCCAGCTCTGCCGTTTAATACGTTTAAACCTTGACCAAGTTATTTAACTTCTCTGTACCTTTGCTTTTTCATCTGAAAGTGAGGTTAAAAGAAAGTATTTAGCTTACTGGGCTGTGGTGAGGATTACATGTAATAATACATGTAAAGCATTCAGCACAGTATCTGGCAGAGATTACCACTCAAATGTCAGTTACTATCACTGTCTTCATACCACCACCACCTTTGGAAGCTGCATTCATTTTCATTTTCATTTCCTTTCATTCATTCATTCATTCATTCATTTTTGCGGCTGGCCAATAAGGGGATCCGAATCCTTGACATTGGTGTTATAACATCACACACTAACCAACTGAGCTAACTGGCCATGGCCAGCCCCATTTATTCTTTACAAAATCCTTTTGTGTACTTTCTAATTAAATATAATTAAACTAGATTTTGTATGCAGGAAGTGCCTAGAATATAATACATACTTAATTAAAATTTTTAACACACCACATGCATCAACACCTAGAAAAGAATCACTCCTATATAGACTGTCCTCTTTCTTACTAAAAACATTCAATGGTAACTTATTAAAATATACTTCTAGAATGTGTTCTGCTTACCGTATAACCCGGACGAGTTCATGAAAAGCTTGATCTACATTCATCCTAATTTTTGCTGATGCCTCCATGTATGTTACCTTAAGTTGCCGTGCTAATTGCTGCCCTTCTTCCTGTGTTACCTGAAATTCCAAGAGTTGTGTTTAAGTTACAGTATTAATAACTGGATTTACTCCATCTCATCCTGACCACAGACTGTGTTGATAATCCAGCCAGAGGTCAAGCTGTTTTATCATAAGATAAACCAACAGACTTAATATTAATAGCTCAACACAAACTGAAGCCCACCCTCTGCAGAACAATGCAGAAGAACATGCTTGTGATGGAAGTACTACCAGACAACAAGATTTCAGTCTAGAGATTACACAAATAGTATTAACTATAATAGTAATACATCCTGGGAAGGCAAGTTACAAGATGCAATGAGAGTACCTAACCTTGATGGGGATGTTAAGAAAAAATTCCCTGAAAAAATGGTACTTAAGCCAAGAACTAAACAGAGTATGGAGTTAGGGGTGAGCTGACAAAGGAAATAGCATGTGTGAGGCCATGAGAGTGAACAGGCTTTCCAAGTTTTAAGAATTGAAAGAAGCCTAGTATGGCTGGAACACAGCAAGCAAAGAGAAAACGGCAAGAGGTGGGTTTGGCGAAGAGTGCTTCAGAGGCCCTAGGTCTCGTCATCAGCACATTCCCAGTACTGGGTACAAAGGAGACCCTCTTAAAAATATGGGGAAAATGAATTATGAAGAGATCACAGGCCCTCAGAATGCCTTATATTTGGAGGTGAAGGAAGGCAGGCAAGGAAGGGTGGTACAGCTGACTGATATATGAAGTGGTACGCCAGAATAAGAAAACATTAATTGAATGTAAGTAAATATCCTATATATTTTAAATGTAACGGGTCTGCATAGTGTTATTTCCATAAAACTATTAAACTATATTACATTTATATAACAGGGATTAAAGTCCTATTTCTGGGAGGAAAAAAAGGCCTTTTATTGCTGTCGTTATCACAAAAGTAAACACTTCCAGAAAGGTTAGAAAAGACCGAGGAGAAAAAAAAATTTAGGAATCTATCACCCATAGAGAACTATATTCTTCTGGTCATTTTTCAATAATGCACATTCTCTACACTACAAGAATAGGATCATGATTTTTATGTATTTATCGTATACCCTGGAAATATTCTAAACTCACTTACCTAGGAGTTATTTTGTTAATTCCATAGGCTTTTCTACATAATTGTGTCATTTGCTAATAAGGACATTTTTGTATCTTCCTTCTGATGTCAATGTCTTTTACTTCTTTTTCTGACCTTCATTCTCTGCCTAGAACCTCCAAAACAATGATAGAAGTGGTGAAAGAGATTTTTTGGGGGGCAGCTGGCCCGTATGCAGATCTGGACCCTGACCTTGGTGTTATAACACCATGCTCTAACTAACTGAGCTAAACAGTCAGCCCTTTCACTTGTTTCTGATCTTAGGGACAAAGCATTTAGTCTTTCACCATTAAGTATGATGTCAGTTATAGGATTTTATTGTAGATGCCCTTCATCAGGTTAACAGAGAGTTACTCACTATTCAATTTGTATATGATGTCTATCAGGAATGGATGTTGAATTTGTCAAATGTTCTTTCTGCATCTATTGAGATGACTATATAACTTTTCCTTTTTCATTCTGTTAATATGATGATGTATTGTTCTTTCCAAACATTTTGAAATTTTATTCACTAACATTTTATTAAGAATTTTTACACCTATGTCCATGAGAGATATTGGACTGCAGTTTTCATATGTCTTTGTCTGGTTTCGGTTTCAGTGTAATGCTTGTTTCACATAATGAGTTGGAAAGAATTCTCGCCTCTTCAATTTTCCAGGACAGTTTGTACAGAATTGGTAGTATTTCTTCCCTAAATGTTGGTAATAATTCACCTGTGGATACATCTGGACCTGAACTTTTTGTTGAGGGAAAATTTTTATAACAAATTAAATTTATGTTGTAGATACAGTACTACTCAGGTTATCTATTTTTTTCTTGAGTGAGCATTGGTAGTCTGTGCATGTCAAGTAATATGTCCTTTTCATCTAAATTGTTGAATTTATTAGTATAAAGCTATTCAGAGTTTTTCTTTATCTTTTAAACATCTGTAGATCTGAACAGATAGTACCTTGTCTCATTCCTGATACTAATTTGTGTCTTCACCTCTTTGTTATCTGATCTTTCTGGCTACAGGTTATCAGTTTGATTGATCTTCCAAAAGCCAGGTTTTGGTTTTTCACCTATTTCTTCTATTTTCAATTTCATTGGTTTCCATTTCTATCTTTATCATTTCCTTTCTACTTACTGTTTTTTATTCTAGTTTCTTAAGGTAGAAGGTAAAGTCATTTAACTGAGATGTTTCTTTTCTAATACAAATATTTAGTGCTATAAATTTCTCTATACATACTTTTATAGTAGCATTCTACAAATTTTGATTTGCTATGTTTTAATTTTCACTCAGTTCATACAACTTGGTAATTACCCAATTTGATTTTTTTTTCTTTGACCAAAGGCTTAGTTAGATTTATGTTAATTTCCCAATGTTTAGAGATTTCTTGACATCTGTTATTAATTTCCAATTTAATTCCATTGTGTTCAGAGAAAAACGTTGCCTGACTAGAATCCTTTTAAATTTATTGAGGCTTGTTTTATGATCCATTCACATTTCAAAAAAATCTGTATTCTACTGTTGTTGGGTGGAGTGCTCACTAAATGTCACTTAGGATAAGTTGTTTGATAATGTTGTTCAAGTCATCTATATCCTTACTGATTTTCTTTCTACTTCTCTATCAGTTATCGATAAAAGAGTGTTCAAGTCTCTGACTGAAAGTGTGAATACGTCTACTTCTTGCAGTTCTTTCAATTCCTGCATCAAGATTCTTTAAGCTATTATTAGGTACATGAACATTTAGGATTGTTATGTCCTTTTGATAAATTAATCTCTTTATCATTATAAACAATCCTCTTTATCCCTGGTAATACACTCTTTGCTCTGAAGTCTACTTTGTCTGATATTTATACAGGTTGAGTATCCCTTATTGGAAATACTTGGGACCAGAAGTTTTTCAGATTTCAGATTTATTCAGATTTTGGAATATCTGCAGATACTTAAGCAGCTCAGCTTCTCAAATCCAAAATCCAAAATGCTCCAATGAGTATTTCTTTGCTCAGAAAGTTTTAGACTTTGGAGCATTTTAGATTTCAGATTAGGAATGTTCAACCGGTACAGCCACTTTTAACTTTGTCTTCTTTATTGTTAGCATGGCATATCTTACACCATCCTTTTACTATCAACCTACTTGTGTCCTTACATTTAAAGCAGATTTCTTGTTTCGTGCTTCATTTATTTATTTTTAAAGTATGGTTTCATACTGCTGTCTTCCAGGAATCAAGGTTAGCAGTACTTGTGCACACATTTCATATAAAGATACTTTTGAGCTCACTGATGTAGCATACTTTTAACTAAGAAGCAGAAACAGCACTGATTCCATTAAAGCGAATAAAAAGGACAGACAACACAGAGAGCTAAGCCACCGCACTGTGGGGACAGAAATCAAAAGAAGATTGAAAGCTACACAAACAAATATTTCTTAGAGGTTCCACAACCAAGAGATAAAAATACCAAATACTAAGCCTTGTCTCCTGATTTTTCTTTTTGACTTTGTATGTTTGAGCCCTACCCTGAAATGTTTTGCTTAAAACAACCAAGGTGAACCTGATGCAACAAGTTCACAGACATGCATTTTGGGAACTTCCAATGAGATTCAATTCAAAGGGAGAAATATTAGCAGAAATCCAAAATAATATGAGTTCATCTGTATATTTCCAAATAGGGAAGAGCAAAATGGGAACACTGGGTTTAACAGAAATAAACTACAACACTTGTGACACTCACTTAGGAATGTATCAAGTTAATGAAGTTTACAGAAGCAAAGCTTGTTTGTTTTTAAAATATCTATTATGTAGAAAGAATCATCACATTAATACCACATTCACTGATGCCCAGATTCATTCATTCAACAAATATTTATTGAGTACATAACTGTTCTGTACATAACTCTGTTCTAAACTGACCAGTCAAAACTAAGAAACCTCATGGTACCTACATTCAATTTCTTACAAATCTTCTACATGCACATAAGGCACAACTAGAAGACCCTCTACTGTTTGAGGGGAAGGGGTATTTTTCCTAGAAGGCTGCAGGGGGGCATATTTTGGTCAAGGTATCGACAGATAGGAGGAGTCTGGGTTAGTACAATGAGGTATCTATTATCTGGGTTAGTACAATGAGGTA
This sequence comes from Cynocephalus volans, assembly GCF_027409185.1. Taxonomy (NCBI): domain Eukaryota; kingdom Metazoa; phylum Chordata; class Mammalia; order Dermoptera; family Cynocephalidae; genus Cynocephalus; species Cynocephalus volans. Next base: position 114,336,209 of record NC_084463.1, read on the forward strand.
TACTGAGTTCTTTTCTTGAATTAATGGTGCCCATTAGCAATTAAGCAACTAACAAGGGGAAAAAGAGAGGGGGTAGCTAAGGTAATCCAGGGAGATAAAGGTGGTAAAAACAAAAAAGCAAAAACAGTTGATTTCTAGACTGGGCTGAAATAAGGACAAGGAACCTAAAATCAGATATATCATGAAGTGCATAGAATGAGCCCACACAGTGCTGTTAAAATTTCAGAATCAACGTGCTATCCTATTTATCTATTTTTATATTCTAGCAAGGGCAACCAAATCATTTACCTATGTCTTCCTCCTACAACTTTGACAAACAACATGGTCAATATACTTCTAAAGGGCCAGATGGGTGGTAACACTAAACAACCATTCAAATTCTACAGCTATCTTATTATTTAATGTAAACTTCAGTAACTGTTTTATCTACTGCTTCATCATCAGTGCCTAGAAGAGGTGTTCAATAAGTATTGGATGAATGGATGGAAGGATGAAAGAAGCAAGTCCACAGAGATATAGGGGCCAAAGGGAAGCAAGCAAGCCCTCTTTGACTGATCTCTGCCCTCTGGTGGGGTTCAGAATCTCAGGAGCCAGTGGTAGGGATGCCAGGGCTGATGCACAGATTCAAAGAACAAGAGGAACTGGCATTTGCTCTCAACACGAAAATAGGCTAGAAGCTAGAGAGAATCCAAAGGATCGTGTCTAAGACAAAGGCAGAAAAGAACAATCTGGGTCAGGAACTTTGAGCAAGCCAGATTGCTCAAAAGAACCTAGAGATAACCAAAAATATTTGTGAACAGAGGGAAGCTTTTACAGGGTCCCTGTGGCCTGTCCAGGTTGAGTTGGTAGAGAGCAAGTGAGGGTGCCAAGACATTACAGAATATCACCTTTAATTCTGAAGAGACTTAACAAAAAGTAAAAAGCTTTATTTAGTACAGCATCTCAATTTTAACTGCATTGAGTATGCCTCTTGAGGCTAGGAGGTAAGGCATGTTTGTCTATACATAAGGAGCCCGAAAGCGTGTGTTCCAGAGCCCTAAGACACCCTAGAGAGATGAGGTGAAAAGGAGCCAACAACAACAACAACAAAAAAAAAAAAAACGGGAGGATGAGGAGGGACTAGTATCCCAGAGCTAAGCAAAGAAAGTGCTTCAAAAAGGCGAGTGTGGTCAGCGAGTGTGGTCAGCTATGTCAAATGTTAATGGACATTTGCACAAGTGTGACCTTGACTATGATACTGAATGCCTGATATTGGTAATAAGCAAGAATGGCAGGAAAGAAAGCAGAGAAAGCAAGTTTAATGATTTTTGCTATTAAAGAGGAGCAGAAAAAAAATGTACTTGGAGGGGAACACGAGATTAAATGTTTTGTGGTAGTTATTTTTTGTTTTAAAGATGAGAGACATTGTAGCATGCTGTATGCTGATGGGAATGATCAGGTAGGAAAGAAATGGAACAACTGAAATGGAACAATTTTGGGGGTGATGTTCATGAGTCAATGAAAAGAAAGAAGATGCAGTGCCTGGAGGACAAGCTGGTCATAGGCAGGTGAACAGTTTATCCATGTAAGTGGGGGAAGGCAGGCTTGATGGGGTACGTGTGCACTTAGGGTAGTAGATGTTGAGATGGAAACATGTAAAAATTTCTCAGTGAAACAGAAAAATTTCACTCATCATCAGCTGAGAGTAAGGAAGGGGAGGAAAGTGTTATAAGTTGAAAAACAATGAGAAAGTAATAATTATCCAAACAAGTGGAAAATGAATGGACTAGGGAAACGTAGTAGGATTTCCAGACAGCACTAAAGGCCCACGTAAAGTTAGTGGTCATAACTTTAAAGTGAAAGCAGCCAACATGCCAGAGTGCAAGTGCAAAGGAATCCGGAAAAGAGAAGACAGACAAAGCATAAGAAGGAAAAAAATTTTTCTTTGGGCCTATCCTTCAGATAGTAGAATCTATATGAATGAGCAGAAAATTAAGTAGTAAGATTTCAGCCACTTGCTTTTCTCCCTTGCATATATACATATACACATCTAAACTTTCCAACATATACATAATCTATGCCGAGGTACACGGTTAAGGCAAAAAATACAGAAAAACTTACTCCAAGCTAACAGTGCATATCTTTAAGGTGATGGAAATATGGAAGACTTATTTCCTACACTGTTTCTCCTACAGCTTTGTTTTTTATTTTACCCTGAGGATCTATTACTTTTATGAAAAGAGAAAAACTTACATGAAAAATTTTATATTCCTATGATATATAAATAAAACCAGTGCCACAATGTGTTGAATATATGCAGACAGATAGAAACTGCATACCACATACTGGCAGTCTTCAATAAATAGATGACTTAAAACAACTCATATGAACCCCTGCCCCAAGGTAATCATGGCAGAGCCTGTTTGGCTCCACGGGAATACACCCTTCTCTCCCTAATCTTCCACTACCTACCCTACAGGAGACCTCCACCCACCCCACATCTCCTCCCACCTGTTCCTTTGCTGGAGAAACCACCATGAAAAGGTTTGAGAAGAATCTTATTTCTATAATTAGGACAGGAAGCATATGGGGGTGGACATAAATTAGCATGAGACAGAGAGAAGAACCCTTCTTCAGTGCACATCTCCTTTGCCATTACTTCCCAGATCTGATGACATATAGAGTTTCAAGTACTAGAAAGAACTGAGAAGAACAAATAGTAGACAGGTTTTACTGGGCAACATTTAATAAATATAATTAGGTTCAGATGCCCCAAATAATGGCCCCAAAAAACAAAATTAAAATTTTAAAAAATAGATAAACAGTCTATGCTAGGTTTACAAAGTGAGCAAGGTTGTATAAAAATAGTTACACTGATGTGAAATGAAGATCAAATTTTTTCACTATAACTTTATAATTGTTCAGATTTAAAAGAGACCTAGCAGAAAAATTTATTCTACACTAAGTATTATCAGTAAACATTTGTAAATTGTAATATTAGAACAATATATCATTCTCTTAAGTCAGTGTTTTATATCTGGTATGCCTCCAACAGAATTCTGCAAACATAGCACAAATTAAAGACTGTGCTTTTAAATAGTTAACTACAAAACGGAAGACGGTCCTCAATGCTGTCAAACAATTTTTTCTGATGCTTGTACTTTTCCAACAAAATCTTAAGAATCTGTTAACACAAGGCTGTATAAAAACAAGAGTATTTAAATATCAGCAAAAGAAACAATTTAAACAATAACATTCCAGATGTGGAGTAGACTAAAGATCAAAAATAAAGACATAAAAAGAAACCTTGAATAACGCAGAGCTAGCATTAATTTACACCTGACCTCGTTCCCCTCCCTTACAAAAAGATGTGTATACAATATATACCAACAATGTTTAAAAATAATAAAATCTTCAATAAGTAAGTAAAGAAACAAGTGAGAATAAGCTAGTCTGCAACTAAATACTAAAAATATTCATTTCTGGCAGGTTACTAGTGTTAGAGCTAGCCAACGTGAAGAATTAATAGAAAATTTGGTCATTAAAGGGACTTAGGAAAAATCCAAACACTGTCATTTAAAGGAGAGTGCGGCACTGGTAGCGCCAAGGCCACGGGTTTGGGTCCTATATAGGGATGGACAGTGCGCTCACTGACTGAGCGTGGTGCGGACCACATGGTGGCAAGGGTTGAGATCCCCTTACCGGCCCTAATTAATTAAAGCCATTCTCTAATTGAAGATAATTTAGTATTAACACTGAATAAATAAGGTATTTCAGGGTAACTTTAAGATTGCCTAACTAGAGTTTTGGATGTTACCCAAGAAATTATTACATGTGAATGGAGCTGGTACAAATAAATCTAAGGCTTACAGAATCTTCAGAAATTTTGTGTAAAACTATGTGAAAACTTAATTTCTCCAAATCTACTTCCTTTTTACTATTTAACCATTGTGACTTCTGTAACAATCAGTGTGCCAAATTCAGCTATAAGCACTTAAGTAGTATACAGCAGGGTTTTTTTTTTTATCATTGGAACTTTCAACTATTTCATTAGCTATATCAATTCACTTGAATAATTATAAACAAGTTTCCCAATAGCAAAATTCCTTCTCACCTGTCTTTGATGATCCAGATCTGCTTTATTACCAATTAAAATCATTGGAAACTCATCACGATCTTTTACTCTGAGAATCTGTCTTTGAAACTTATAAATTTCTTCAAAACTAAAAACAAACAAACAAATGAATGAATTTGGTCAAGTATCAGAATTAATCAAGTCCCATGCTCTATTTGGTACTTTATTACTTTTTCTTTTTCTATAAAAACAAAGAAATCCAAATTCAATAAAATAGTGATTTAGACAGGAACAATGGATCCACATTTTAATGCTGGTACGAACCTGCCTCTATCTGTGACTGAAAAGACCAACAGGAAACCCTCACCAGTCCTCATATACTGTTCTCTCATGGCTCCAAATTCTTCTTGTCCTGCTGTATCCAAAACTAAAGAAAAAAACAACAAATGTAACTGTGTTTGTGTTTTCATTTTATAAACTGCCTCCCCACAAGGGCAGGCTCAATTCATGCGGGTCCTCTAGACAGCCTCACGCTTGGAAGGGCAGGCTCAATTCACGCGGGTCCTCTAGACAGCCTCACGCTTGGTGTAATAAGGAAATGGCATTCCTCTCTTAGTACTTTATTCTCAACACTAAAGACATATATTCTAATGGCAGACTCTAGTTTCATTGTTTATCTTCTCAGTACAGGCTGATTTGTGGTTAGAATATATTAGCATACCAATTACAGGTTAAAAATATCAATATCTAGGCAGGTGGAATCAGATAACCTCTGAAATAACCTCGAGGTTTTATGCCCTCCATGGAAAGAACTGAAAAAGATACCTGTGAGTTCATAAAAGAAATTCTGGTTGTACCCCCTCCCAATACCATACTTTGTACAGGTGTTAATATATTTCTTGAACTCTGTAAATAGAAGAACTATTCAAGTTAAAAGAGCAAGGCTTTCTTTTGTAAACAGGTGGGATGTTTAGGCATAAAACACTATTTGTTAAAGCGTCTGTGCTATGAATTCTAAGTTAACAAATATTGAATCTTTTCTATATTCACTTTACCCACTTTAACCTTTGCCAAGAGGTAGGAAGAAATGAGATCTGACATGTTTTTTTCCAGCTATCCCATTAAATACAACTTCGACAAGTTACAATAATAAAACTAGTTTTACCAGCACTAGGTCAACCTAATTACTGTTTTACTTCTCATTTACTGAGGAATATTTAAATTGCTTAATATACAGGTTCATGAATCAAAATGAATCAGAGATGATCTTATATTCAAGATCGTCTAATACTTCAGTTATATATTAGAGCTTACTTTTTATATCATCTAATATTTCAATTAAACTATTTAACCTAGCAAAACATCAGAGCTTACGTTTTATAAATACAATATGCAAACTATCAAATACAGGAAGAGTACTTACTATCGAGCCGGGCTGCTCTATCATCTATCACACACTGCTTTGTGTAGGAATCTTCAATGGTTGGGTCATAATCTGTTACAAAATAGGACTGTAAAAGAGAGAAAAAAAACAAAACAAAACATTGTTTTCAAATTTATGTTTACTTGACTACGCACAAAGTACCAATGTAACTTTATCAAATTCCACTTATCCAGAAATAGTAAAAATATTTTCTTTGTATTAGGGTTTATCCTACTATGTGAATTCCCAACTAAATGATGTCTCTTTGGAGCACCTTCCCTGTGGAGAAAAGGTACTAAATACGTCAGAATTTTCACATCTGAAATATGCAATAAGACTTAAAAGATCTACTATAATTTTCTCATAATTATGTAAGGCTAAGAATCCAGATCTCAAGTTCTAGAAAAGTTCAAAAACCACCTAAACCTATTCATAAATTCAGACCAGTCGAATTTGCAACCCAATTATACACATCAGTCCTAAGAATAAAAGTAGTTGGAAAGAAATAGAAACAAAAGAGGCCTGGACACACATTCCATCCTTGTCGGGCCTTAAAAACTAACGCCACCTTAAGTGACATTACAAGTGGCGCCATTATGGGTCCACAAGGGCGTATTAATGTGGCAGCCTAAGACGGCGCCGGGAGGAAGTAGGGTGGGAGTGTCTGCAGGAACCTTGCCTTAGCACTTATTGGCCAAACAGCTCGTAGTTGCAATAGCTAGGCGTTGAGACAGGATGCATGCTCTTGACCTTTAAGCTCATAAGATTATGTAAAAAACCTCCCTTCCCCATTTGCCTTTAAAAGCAAGTGCTGGTGTGATAATAAATGGAACTGCTTGACAGAACTCCCGCCGCGTCTGAGTGTCCTTTAACCAGGCTGGTTTGGGGCCGGCCGGTGTGCTCACCTTCTCTTCACTGCTCTCTTCCCCCATCTCCTTCCAAAGGGGACAGGAGGGAAAGAGGAATCCCGGGCCATTTGCTTGCCCACCAAAAGCAACGAGGCTAGGGCTGTGGCAGACCCGACACATCCACAACCTTCTTTCTCATACTTTGTCTTATTCCCCCTTCAGCTTCCTTATGTATTATAATAAGGAAACATCATTTCAGAATATTTTCATTTGCAGGCCTATCAAACTTATCTTTCACTGATTCACTGATGTCTTTGTTGCTTTTTATCTTAGAATCTATTTCTCTCTGCTGTTATCAAAGCCTCCCAACTGTTCTCTTCTGAAATCAACATGGTTAAGAAAGGATAGTTAAGGTATCTGAGTAAGAAAGGAAGAACCTTAGCATACATTTCACAATTATCTTTAAAAAGGTTTTAAAAAGAAAACAACAATAATCTGAGAGCACGTATTTCCTCCTTCTTACAGAAAGGTACTAACTAGGACACTGACATCATCTGTCTTTTGTTCTGAGCATCTCTTTTGCTCTATTCAGGACTGACTTCCTCAAAGCCCATTTTCCCCTGGCTCATCACAAACTCTGAGGGAATGACTTGAAGACAACAGCTTAATGTTGGGAACCAGCACCAAGGGTGTTCAGCCATTCTTCAGGTAAGGTCTCCTGGCAGTGGGACCTGCTGCCTCCAGGGACACAGCATTTTTAAGTGACACCCTTGGCATGGTGACCTACACAAACAGCAGAAAGTTACTGAGAAGTAGGTGCTCTGAACAGGACAGTTTAAAAATAAATAAATAAATAAACCTGAGAGGGGGTTTGGGGAGTGGTAAGGGGGGATACTAATCTGCCTTCTGCGATGACTTTACATATTTATTTTTGAAGGACACTTTCCCCATTTTATTTATATTTTAGGAATAACTTTAATTACAGAATTCAGTATCTATAACCCTATTTCCTTCTTGATGGTTTCTCTTAAATGCCTGATTTATTAACAAAGTCTGTAAAAGAAACATTTACCAATAGCAGTAACTTTTAGTTAGAAGCCATCTCCACCACCACACACCATCCCCCTTTAAAAACAATCAGGTATCAAAACAATCCTGAACTTACTTTTTTGTAGCCACACCTCTTCAAAAAGTAAATACAACTGGCAACAATGTTCTTTGGACCTACTACTCTAAACCACAAAAAACTGCCGTCTGTAGGCAAGCAAGTTGGATAAAGCATGCTGTTTATACTTTTAAAAGTATACTTTTGGGGCCTGCCCGAGGCTCACTTGGGAGAGCATGGTGCTGACAACACCAAGTCAAGGGTTAAGATACCCTTACCGGTCATCTTTAAAAAAAAAAAAAAAAGTATACTTTATACTTTAAAAGATTAGTTTCTTGAAACATATTTCTCCACAGCACTCTGATACTTCTTGCCATGCTTTTATCTTGTAAAACCTGCATTTCACTGACCACACCCAGTCTATGTGTGAAAGTGCTGCACTGTCACTTTTGGCAAACACTTTGTCCTACCACTTTGGCTAAAAATAGAATGAATGGACAAATATTAAGTATAACTTTACAAATGTCCAAGTCATATGTAACAGCAAGAATTCTCTAAAATGTGATGATGTTTTGCATTTTGAGATTAAACTAAGGCATAACAAATAAAGAAGACTGTTGATTTACACAACTTTGAAGTCCATTAGAATAAATTGGTTTTCCTTTTAGTGGCTGAGGAAGTTTCATATTCTTTGAATATCTTAAGAGACCATTATCTTCCTGCTACATGTAAATTTTAAAGAGCCACCCTCATTGAATGATTCTTCATCCTAAGGAATATCACTGTGGGGCCTGAGTGTCATGGAATCAAAAATCCCTTTCCCTCTAATAATTTTTCTAGTAAGCCACAGGTCACAATATGTCTAAAATGAGCAGTCACTGTGTGCAGGTAACAACCATCACCTCCCACCACAAAGACATAAATAACATGCTTGTCACTTAAAATACAGATACCAGGTATTTGAGGCAGCACATCACCAATAAGAAATCAGTCTCTGATGATGGACAATCTTGGGTTTAATTTTTTTTTTTTTTTTTTTTTTTGGCAGTTAGCCTGTACAGGGATCCGAACCCTTGACCTTGACAGGTCTGTGCTCTGACCAACTGAGCTAACCGGCCAGCCCCTGGGTTTAATTCTAATTCTGATAATTCCTAGCTGTGGGACCTAAGATCACTTTACCTCTCTAAACTATAGCATGTATAAAATAGGGACAGTAACAAAACCTTGAGTAGATAAAATGAAGTAATACATATAAAGTGTCAAGACATGCTGATTAATAAATGTTAACCATAACAATATCATGTTATTTTTGTCATGCAGTTATATGGCCTGGACTAGTGCTTTTATTCAAGTACAAAGACTTGCTAATCCTGGGAGCAGCTGTAATAATTCCAGTCCTAGTTGCATCAAAGACCAACCATGTGACCTCTGGGACTTAGTATCTGAATGTTGGTAATCAAGATAAAAGTTCCCCATCTGGGGTTCTGGAAATATTTTCTAGATCTGAGCAGTAATTACACAGGTAGGAATCCACCAAGCTAAACATTTAAGATTTGTGCACTTTTTTGTATGTATATGAATTACACCTCTATAGGGTATACAAAACAAATTAAATAGCTCCTCATCACTTATAGGATTCAGGAGTTTCTTTACATAGTGTGCAAAGCCCTCCAGTTTGATCTGTGCCACTCACTATTCAAAAGACATTTCCTACTACTTGAAACACTTCAGCTAACTTGTTGCTCTCTTGGTTTCACTTTGGTTCAGCAATTATGTAGGGAGCACCTACTATGTACTCTATAAGGACAAGGTCCTTACTTTCACAGAGCCCACTGCCTTTCATACAACATTCAGAAATTGAGCTATTATTATTGGCGGATTGGGGGTGTTAAATGCATAGGCAGACCAAACAACTGAAACAGCACTGAGTGCCAATACCATGCTTGTTGAGCAGGCAACGAAATTTAAGCAGTTAATACTACAGATATGCATAGGAACTATGTGTACATTCTCTTATAAAACAGAGCCCCAGCAATTAACCAGAAAAGTCTCTCTCTTGAAGTTGAAAAAAGTTACCAACCACAGACCAGAATGGATATTCTGTAGCAGAAAGCAAGGGGGGAGGGCAACCAAGCATGGTATTATATTGAGCTAAACAGCAGAGGTTCAGGCAGAGAAGGAGGGTGGACCAAAGAGTTAAGATGAACACAGGGAAGGGGTGCCGCAGGGGTGAAGAGAACACTGCTTTCTTGATAGCAAATGAAAGGATGAGTGGAGAAGGATCCTAGTCACAAGAAAGGGAATGCTCCACTCAAAGGGCAGGTGGCCTTCCAGGCATTAATAAGGGCAAATGGACTTAAGTCTCTTTAAGGTTGGTAGAAGATGTGGAGGAAACAGTTACGATTAGGGAAGCTATCCCAATTTAGACAGGGAGAGCTATTTCCCTTATAATATCTGACCTGGGTAAGTTTCTCAGAAGTCCTTAATAACACAAGGGTATTATGCTCTGATAAGCAGGAATGTTATTCCTGATTATATGCCACTAGATTGCATAACAGGAGCTCTGGTTGGCTTCTGAGAGAACTGCCAACTTGGTATCTTCCCATTCAAAGAAGCAACGGTAAGGAGGAAAAGAAGAGGGACAGGAAGGGAAGAGAATGCGCTGCCTTTCTGCATTCAGTGTGCAGGAATGACAACTCACTTTCTCCTGACACCATTGATGAAAGTGTAGTTCCCAAGTGCTGCCACAGAGGGGTATCTGGTCTACACACTGGAAGGGACCACTTATTGGAGATTCTGGGAAACTCAGTGAATACAGCACATTGGCTGTCTACTACTCTTGCATATAAAAAAGGATAAGAGGGTAGATCTAAGGTACCACTGTGGAGTTAGTTGTAAACAAATGACAGAGTACTTCTGAGCACAGCATTCTCAAGGAAGTCCTGGGAGTCTTCTAAAACCATAGGGTGTAGAAAGGGGAGGATAATAGGAGAGGAAAGGGGAGGGAAAGGAAATACATATGAAACAAGTGTGGGAAGCCCTTGATAACTACTGAATCTGGGTAATGTGTATATGGATGTGTTTATACCAGTACCTCCACTATTGCATATTTGATAATTCCCATATTAAAATTAATTTTTTAAAGTCTGGCAGTACATAAGTACTACAGAAAGAGTTAAATCAAGAAAAGAGGATAGGGGATTCTTTTTTAACCCTGAACTTTCACCACACTATTCAAGACCAAATGACCTAGAAGCCTGATTTTTTTTTCTTGCTCAGAGTATTTTCTACTCTCTCTCTCTCTCAATCTCTCTCCTCCTCCCTCTCTCCCCTTCCCTCCCTCAATAACATACAGATCTTATATTTCATTTTTTACTTTTATTATCCATCCCTCCCCCCACCCAACTAGAATATAAGCTCCATGAGGGCAGGGACTTTGTCAGAGAGATACAGTGACCTGCCTATTGCTTAACATCAAGTCACTGGCAGATCCAGTCTAAAACTGAAGTTTCCGGGCTCCTTTGCCAAGGCTCCCCCCCGCGCTTTACTGCTCTGCCTCTGTGAAGTAAGGCCCACTCATGCTCATCCTGCATTCCTGCTTCCATTGCTCCCATAAAAAGGAAAATATCCTCACAATTACAGTAACAGGAGTCACCAGTGATGGAGCATATACCATGTGACAGGCAGTTCATAACATTATATTGCATTACTTGATAAATATATTTTACTTCATTCTCACAATGACCCTATCAACACACATTCCCTTTTACAGGATTGTTTTAAATGAGCCACAGAATTGCGTTATTTCTTCGAGGTCACCCAACCGGTAAGCAGGAGAACTACAATTTAAAACCAGGTCTGATCCTAAGTTCATGTTCTAGAATTCTTGCTACATAATAAAATTCCTAAAATTTCAAATTTTTCATACCTTCATTGGAATATAAAATGAGGAGTAAGAGTACCACAAAAAACAAGACTAACATTCACATTCTTTTCTTCTTGAGCTCCTGCTTAGCTCACCATTTGCCCCCACACTACACACAGAGATTGGATCATGAAACATTCTAGACACAAAATTCTGTAATTCTCTGCTCCCCTCCATCTTAAGTCAGCATTTCCCTATTATTATTTCTATCCACAAAACACATATTATGTTTTTACAATTATGATAAAATAAACCAAAAACATGAGATTTTGTAAGGGTCTGCTTTCTATTAATAGATGCTGGAGGCAGCACGATGAGAAGACAATGTATGGGCTCTGGAGTCAGAAAGACCTGAAATTCAAGTCCAGATGCCATCTTACTAGCTAGCTGCTTGGGTAAATTAATTAACATCTCTAAACATTTCTTCAGCGGAAAAGGGTGAGAACAGAGCTAGTGTAAGGAGGGCATATTCCACTGCCCACTTCAGATGTAGCAGCCAAGAAGGATAAAAGAAAAGGAAAAGGCTCCCAGAGAGCAGACGCAAGGAACCGCTCCCATTCCCAGGGGCTGGGAAACGCTCACAAAGTTGTTTCTCGAGATTTAAGAGCTGCAGATCACCAGCCGTGATAGGACAGTGTGTATCCTCCGTTCTCCTCTTCCAGGATAGAAGTGTTGGCTGAAGCTATCCCATCCTTGTCCCACCACTTAATCTCGGGTATGTGGGGCCACCCAGGGTGGCAGCAGAGCAGAGTGGAAAGAGCCTGAGCTGGAAGTCAGATAGACCAGGATGCAGCTCTACCAATTCTACTAGCTGTGGGAAACTAGAGCAGCTCAGTTAACGTGTCTGAACCTCTGTTTCTTTGCCTATGAGGTGGAAATAAAACTAACTTTGTAGGATTGTTGTGAAAAGTAAAAATACTGTACATAGAGTACAAAGCACAGTATACAACACAGATGCCCTTAATAAACTATAGCTGATAAAAGTCCAAATCGCACCTTGCTTTCTTTGCAATGCCTTCAACACTCCAAACCCAAAAACGATCTCAATATTGTCTCACTCTTAAGGTGACCAAAGAATTTTCCCAACTTCAGACATTCTTATTGTTAAAACTGATTTAGAAAATATGTATACCAAGCTTAATGTATACCATGTAATTGCTACTTACAATTTCCTTTTATCATTGCTTATCTTTTCATGTATGTGTATGAATATATAAATAACTGATAAACTGAGCTAAACAATAGGACACAAGCATAAAAACTTCCTTTCAAGCCCCTCTGTGAACAAGTTTTTCCTTACTCCTGAATGAAATCTAAGGTCTCATAATGGTTCCAACCACTCTTTGATTATAAATATCTTTCAGTACCCTTCAGCCCCAAGAACATTGTAATCTCAATAATTAAGATGTCCAGTACAGTGTCTTAATTGCATTAGTCAATACTCATCTAAATTAAAGCTTTTCCCCTTTCTAGATATGGGTGATTGGGCTGGGGATGGGGGGAACAACACCTGTCATTTTCTCTCCCCCTCCCCCCCACCTTCTGCATCTCTCCTACTCCCAACAAGGCTGCCTCTGGCTCCTGCAGGGTGGGAGCTGAAGGCATGGGGAGAGCTAAGGGGGTGGGGGTGGGGGATCAAAAGGCCACACCAATGGAATCTGATGTTCATGCTAACTTTCTCATGAGGGCCTGCAGGTTTTCTGGAGAGTCCCCAACCCTCCACATACAATTCCCAGGACTTGAGTGAGACCTGGCCATCCATAACGGCAAACCTCAATCTCTGGGGTTTCCATGGGCAAGCCCTCCTGGTTCACATCACCTTCTAGGTGGCCATGCACAGCATCCCCTTCTAGATGGCTTTAAGCTGGTTCTACTCATAAGCTCAGGGAAACACTACCATCTTTCCAAGTGTAGACTGCTAACTATACAGCCCTCTTCCTTTCTTTGTGCTCTGCTGCCTCATGGCTATTGATCCATAGATTTGTTTGTTCCCCAAACTCCTGGGGATACATGTCAAATTCTCAAAATGCTTTTATTAAAGCCTACTTTTTAGAACTTTCTTGGAACTAAGCAATGTACCTTGCTCATAGTTAAAACCTCAAAATATCAACTATTAAACTCAATAATTACGAAGCTCATAATGGCGAGTTAGAAATTAATTTCCCTGAGCAAAATAAGGACCTCGTTAGCTATCAGTAGCCACTATTTCTAAAATGAGCAGTGCAAATTCCTCTGGTAACACTAGAGAAGACTGCAGCAACTTCAGGCAGCTGTGCACCAGAGCTGGGCTCTTCCTCGTGTCACTTTTTAACAGCAGCTGTCAAGTCATAGAGAACCTTTGTTCCCTGCAACACCCTCCCTTATTTTTATGTCAGATGTTTACAATATGCTCAATATTCCTTCACTCAAGTAAATGTTTTTTCCTGCCTCAAGTTAGTATGTCATTTAATCTAACATGAATGATTACAGATAGCTCCATAATTTATCCCCCAAAACTCTAATGCTGAATGATAAAAGCTACACTAAATCCAGTAATCCTTTTAACTTCTTTTTAACAAAACTTAGTGAGGCTTCAGTCAATGTTGGTAATTACCTCCGACTGCCTAAAGCAACCACGTGCCTTTCATCTGACTTCTGTGCAATTTCAGCTAAGATACATACACCTCCTGTGTAGTATTTGGTTGCAAATCAATAGACCTGGTATGTCACCAGCAAAAGTACGGTACAAAGTCAACTTACAAACTGGTTCTATTACAAAAGGCTTTTTCTAAGTCAGTTGTTTGTTGCTCATTTCCCCAGGGAATTTTTTTCTAAATTGTGGTTATGTCCATAGGCTAGACCACAAAAGCTACTACTGAAATTGATACAGTCTTGAGCCGGTATCAGCCCCAAGTTCTAACCTCTGAAGCAGAGTCATTTGGCCCAAGAAAAAATAGGAAGATAATTTCTCTCCCCTTTCCAGAGTACAAAGCCAGCCCTAGACAAGACTTACAAGGAGAAAGGGTTTGTCTTTAGAGCACACGCTGTATACCCCAGCCTCCTCAACCTGCCTAACTCCCCACTACCACTCTCTTCCCTGGTTTTGGCCTCCTTCTGAAAACATTCTAGGTACAAAAACACCGGTCTCTCTTCCCCCGGTTCCTTCCACTCCCAAATTAAAACTAATAATTCCTTCAGGAAAGCTAAATCTCACCTAGAGGCGGGCACTAGATGGAATATTATCAGCCCAAATTAGAGCATACTGCTGTATAAGACAACTCACCCCAACCTATCAACCAACAGTTGCTCTTTTAAAAAGCAAAATTCTAAACCAAAATGAATCTTTAGTAACATTTAGATGATCAAAAAGAAAAAAAGTTTCAGACTCTGTGAAGGGAAAATTGAATGGGTAAACCACCATTTTGGGATGTCAGCTACCTAAAAGGAGCTTTAGAGCTTATTCTTCACAGCTTTTATCCTTCCAAACCCACACAGTTTTTTTTGGCAGCTGGCCAGTACAGGGATCAAACCTTGGACCTTGGTGTTATCAGTCCCAAGCTCTAACCAACTGAGCTAACCAGCCAGCCCTCCCACAGACTTCGAAGGGAAAGAAGAAAAGAAAAAGGTTTTCCTCTTGCTTTCTTCCCCTCCCTCTACTATCCCACTACAATTTATAAAACTAACATATCAGCTGGCCAAGATCACACAAAAATTTTTAGTTCTTAATGTCAGTGGAGTGAGTTTGAAAATTGTCAACAAGAAAGAAAAGGCCCTTCCATGGCTAAAATCATTCTGCATATATGCAAAATCATCTGTAGGTAAGACAAGCTTAACTCAGGTACTACCTACATAACTTAGAGCTGTCATAATATTTAGAAGCCATGATAAAGCTTATTTCTCTTTAACTATTAAATATTTGTTTGCTCTCATGTCTACATTCCTCCCAATTTTTGTAATCTTATTTAAATAGAATAACTTCATTTAGGCTTTATATGTTAAGGTAAGAATTAACAATAAGCACAATGATGATTGGCACAGAGTAACTGATAAACAATGGAGAGGGCTATGTGGACATTAATAGATACCTCACACCATCCCCGTCAGAGATTTTAGTAAATCCCATTACAGTTGGCCCTCCATATCTCCAGGTTCCGTACCTGTGGATTCAACTATCCGCAGGTCAAAAATATTCAGAAGAAAGTAAAAACAATAAATAACAATACAACAATTTTTAAAATGCAAACTTAAAAAACAATGGGGTATAACAACTATTTACATTGTATTAGGTATTACAAGGACCTTAGAGATGATTTAAAGTATATGGGAGGATATGCATAGGATATATGCAAATCCCATGCCATTTTATATAAGAAATTTGAGGATCCTCAGATTTTGGTATCCAGAGGGGTCCTGGAACCAATCCCCCTTGGATACGAAGGGACATATGGGGCACTTCAAAAAGTTTGTGGAAAAATAGAATTGGCAGATAATATGAACCTTTCTATGAACTTTTTGATGTACCCTCATAGGTAATTTATGCATCTACCCCATCGTTTCCATCCCTATAGTTACTACCTTATTAAGTTAGCCTTCTGTTTTAGTCCGTTTTGTGCTACTATAACAGAAATACCTGAGACTGGGTAATTTATAAGGAAAAGAGGTGTATTTGGCTTACGATTCTGGGACAGCTGCATCTGGCACCGGCCTCAGGCTGCTTCTACTCATTGTGGAAAGTGGCAGCAGCTGGCAGGTACAAGCAGATCACAAGGCGAGAGGAAGCAAGAGAGAGAAAAAGGAGGTGCCAGGGTCCTTTAAACAATCAGCTCTCACAGGAACTAACAGAGCGAGAACTCACTCACTACCACTACCCCTCCTCCCCCAGGGAGAGCATAATCCATTCATGAGGGATCCACCCCATGACTCAATCAGTTTCCAACACTGCCACATTGGAGATCAAATTTCCACTTGAGTTTTGGAGGGAACAACACATCCAAACTCCATCATCTTCTTTACCTCTTTTTTGGAGGCTGGCCAGTATGGGGATCTGAACCCATGACCTTGGTGTTATAAGGTTGTGCTCTAACCAACTGAACTAATCGGCCAGCCCTTCCTCTTTCTTGTATGGACCACAGCTGCCTAAACAGCATAATGCTAACTAACCTCTGTGGGACACTTTAAATGAACAAGACAGCCCCTGACCTCCAGCAGCACACAACTTTCCAGGCCTGAACCCTACCTTGTATCCTTTTTCATACCTAGATCCTCCCCATACCAGGATCCACTACATGCTCCTCTGCAGACTCAGCCACACCACAGACCTCAGGGCCAGTACAGACTCGAGGCAGGAAGCATACAGAATCTCAGTATTGTTAGCATTGTTAATTCATCTGGCCTTGAAATACCACAATGCCAACAATCGCTTGTTTTATTCCCAAACCCCAATATCACCATTTCACTTCCCTCTTCTTACCAACTTTACCAGTCAACATGTGTTCCAGCCCCAACACAAGCTCTGATAATTGGGCTGCTTCTACTCTTTTTTATACTCATAATCTCCTGAGTAATCCAGGCCTTCTTAGAACCAGGGTCTCATTTTTCATTTGTTTTTAAGAGCATTATTGGGATATAGTTCACATACCATAAAACTCACTCATTTTAAGTAATACTATTTAATGGTTTTTAGTCATTCACAAGGTTGTGTAACCATCAAGAGTATCTAATTCCAAAACATTGTCACCACCCCAAAAAGTAATCCCATACCCATCAGTAGTCATTCTCCATTTCCCCCATACCCTCCCAATCCTAGAGCCACTAAATCACTAACCTACTTTCTGTCTCTATACTTTCCTATTCCAAATATTTCATATATACAGAGCCATACTATATGTGGTTTTTTATGTCTGGCTTTTTTCACTTAGCATAATATTTTCAAGAGTCATCCATGTCACAGCATTTATCAGTACTTCATTCCTCATTCCTTTGAATTGCCCTTGTATGGACATACCAAAGTATATTTATCCACTCATCAGTTGATGGACACTTAAGCTATTTCCACATTTTGGGTTTTACAAACAATGCTGCTGTGAACATACATGCACAAGTTTTTGTGTGCACGTGTATTTTCACCTTTCTTGGGTAAATATCTAGTAGCAGAATTGCTGAATCATATGGTAACTGTGTTTAACTTTTTGAAAAACTGTCAGAGTGCTTTCCAAAGTGGCTGTTCCATTTTACATTCCCACTAGCAGTGTTTGAGGCTGTGTATCCTCACCAACACCTATTATTAAACATCTGGTTAGCTCGGTTGGTTAGAACATGATGTTGACAACACCAAGGTCAAGAATTCACATCACAGTTCTGGCCAGCTGCCAAAAGAAAAACCCTGGCTTTATGATTATAGCCATCCAAGGGGGTATGAGGTAGTATCTCACTGCAGTTTTGATTTGCATTTCTCTCGTGGAATTTTGAGCATCTTTCCATGTGCTTATTTGGCCATTTGTATATCTTCTTTGCAGAAATATCTATTCAAATCATTGCCCATTTTTAACTTGGGTTGTCTTTTTATTGTTGAATGTAAGAGTACTTTACATAGTCTGGATACAAATCTCTTATCAGATATATTATTTGCAAATATTTCCTCCCATTGCCCCATTCTTATAAAGTCTTCCTGGTTGGTCCAAAGGTAGTAAGTTATCTCAATTGGTTGTTCAGTCAGTCTCAGATCGAACTTCTTGTTCTACTCTTTCCCCCTTCTCACTACTGCACTTGACTAGTCTTAAAAAAATAAAAATTTTGGGCCGGCCCGTGGCTCACTTGGGAGAGTGCGGTGTTGAGAACACCAAGGCCCCGGGTTCGGATCCCATATAGGGATGGCCGGTTGGCTCGCTGGCTGAGCGTGGTGCTGACAACACCAAGTCAAGGGTTAAGATCCCCTTACCGGTCATCTTTTAAAATAAATAAATAAATAAATAAAAATTTAAAAATAAAAATTTAAAAAAATAAATAAAGTTTTCTTGCCATAAATTAGTACACAGCTCCTAAATCCTAACCCTGGCCGAAAGTCCTGTTACTGACCAATAATTCCCCATAATTCCAACTTCCACATACCCAGACTTCTGAATAATACCTGCTCCTGTGCTTCCACTAGGTGATGGTTCTACCATGTTGACTGCTGACCTAAGAATGAAACTTCCACGGCTGTACCCATCCCTCTAACATCCCATCTACCCTATCCCCAACCCTGAGCTTTCCCCATCACACTGAACTTCCTCTGCCTATACCATGCCCTAGCATAGTTCACTTGTCCCCATATGTGGATTTACCCTATTTCATTAACCCTAAGATGCTATCAATTGTAAGATCATTATTTTATGTGTCCCCCCACTCCAAAAAAAATGCTACCAATACACTATGACATGCCATTGGTTATAATACAACTCAGTTTCAGAGATAACACAACGTAGCGAGGGAAATGTGTGTCTTACAATCGATGAAATATAGTAGTTCTAGACAAAAACTCTGGTATTATTCCAATTTTACATATGAGAGCATTAAGGCTCAGTGGTTAATCTGCCAAAGGTCACAAAGTCAGTAGTTTGGTGGAACTGCAATCCACATTAGGTCTGACTCCAAAGTAGACCCTTTCTTTAACCTGCCATATTAATATCAAAGCATATAGCTGTACCAGTTTAAAAAAGAAATCCTGTAAGCCCTTAAAACAAGTGATTTATTTTTTTTAATTATAAACTACTATATACAAATAGAAAAGGAAAATAAAAGCAGTTTCATTCAAAGTGAAAACACTCCATTTCTATGTTAAGAATAAAGGCTTAAGTATGTCAATATTTAAAAAATACAAAACAGATACTCTTTGATCCATCAATTTCACTTCTAGAAATTTATCCTACCAAATACATCTGAACATGTATAAAATGACATATGCAAAGCAATTCATTACTGAACTGTCTTTAATTTAAAAGAACAAAACCAATTTAAACTATCTTCAGCAAATAACTGGTTAAATTCTTAACACTCATTCAGTATGAATACAACCATTTTAAAAAGAATAAATTCATAACTAATATGGAATAATCTGTAAGATATGTTGCTAAATATACACAGTTTATAAATATACTTCATGTGCATAAAATATCTCTGGAAAGATACACAAGAAACTGATTAGCTTCTAATACCTGTGGAAACAAGAACTGGGTTGCGGGAAGACATGGGTGAAAGGGGAAATTATTTTTTTTTTAGCTTTTGAAATTTGAAACATGTGAATGAAAGAGGGAATACAAGGGTTTGAAAGACATAGGTAGATTAAATATAAATTCTTTAGTAATAAAAGCCAGATTCTAGTCCCAGCTCTACCAACAACTAGGCTGAGCGTTTCCGGACGAGAAAACCTTTCCTGGCTTTCAGCTGTAAATAAGAAATTTGCTCTTCATGATCTTCTCAGACTCCTTCTAGCCTCTATAATTGTATTATGACATATTTAGCTCCTAAAATGTGTCAAATATAATTTATAGGTGCTATCAAGAATTTCTTTGTTTTAAGTTTGTGTTATGCAGAAAGAACATCGGATTAAGTGAGGAGGTTTGCTCAATGCCTTGGCTCTGCTACTTTCCAGCTGCAGAATTTCTCCAGTGATGAGAAATCACTCATCACTGACACCAAGTTTAATTACCTGCAAAGTTGTAGTAATAGTTGCTTTCCAAAGTTTGTCATAAGTAGTCAAATAAGATGCTAAAGTTTTCTGTAAACTTTACAGCACCATGTGAAATGTAAATTACTGTAAAGACTCCTCCTTCCGGTATTAAAGTAATGTCAGACCATGGATTTGCATCAGACCCGAATATCACATTTAATTGTTATATGACCTTGGGAAGGTTAATCTCTTAAATCTCAACTTCCACACCTATAAAATGGGCATAATAATTCTTATTTGAAAGGCCTATTGTGAAGATTAAATGACATTGTAAAGTGCTCACAACACTGCTTAGCTCAAAATGGGCATTCAAAATTGGTCTTCTTCCTTTCCAAACTTAGAAATGAAAGGCTACCCCATAAGCAGGTAGGTGACCAACTCACTTCTAGCTGTAACTTTTGCTCCCCAGACTCTGGGTTTTTACTTCCTTTTCCATTTCCTTTCCCCTCTATCCACTGCTATCTACTAATATCCTAAACCCCAATTCCATCTCTCATCTCTTCTAGATGAGAGAATGGTCTGTAGATGCAAAACTAGAAGTAAAAGGGGGTAATTTTCACAGCCCATGTTCTACTAAACTGCTAAAACTTCCACATGAATCTTCCTTAGGTTTAAAATCCAGCCCATTCAATCTACAAATACTGAGCACCTACAATGTGCTAGGTGCTGTGTCAGAAGCTGAGGATTGCATTCCAGGCTCTCACGGGGCTTGCCATTTCTGGGAGGGCTACCACCAACAAATGAGCAGACATAATATATCAGAGGTGACACAAACTCTGAAGAACAATGAAGAGGACTGACAACAGCAGGAGCTAGAGGGGAGGATATAATACTGCATAAGAGGGCCAGAGAAGGCTTCACTGACAATGGGACTTTTGAGAAGAAAATCCCAGATCAATTGAGAGAGTGAGCCATGCTGCTATCTAGGGGAAGATCATTCCAGGCAGAGAGAACATTGAGTTAAAGGAAGTGAGGTGGGAGTATGTGTAACATGTCTGAGGAACAGCAAGGTAATCAGTGTGGCTACAACAGAACAAAGAGTAGGAAGAATGGTTAAGTCAGTCCCGAAAGTTATCAGGGAGGCAGGCAGAGCCTCGTAGGCCATAGTGAGGACTTTGGATTTTATTCTAAGTGAGATGAAAACCACTAGAGGGTTGGAGGAAGAAGAGTAAAATGTTTGGACTTTCATATTAAAAGTAACACTGGCTGCTGAGGGAAGACTGGAACATAGAGGGTGGTCAAGGATGAAAGCAAAGAAACTATTTAAGAAGTTATTACAATAAGTTATGAAAACAAAATGGCAACTTGAACAAGGGTGGCTGGAGTAGAGGTGAAAAGTAGCCAGATCTATGTGTATTTCCAAAGGAGAGCCAATCGGATTTGCCAGTGAGGTAGATGTGAATATAGGATCTGTGAGAAAGGACTCAAAGATGATGATGCCAAGTGTTTGGGGTTTTTTTGGTTGTGTTTTTTTGTTTGTTTTTTTTGTGTGTGTGTGTGAGTTGTTTTTGCTTTTGGGTTTTTTTTGCCTAATTAAAGAATGAAAGAATGTTGGTATCATTTATTGGGATGGAACAGGCTAGTAGGTGTAGAGAATGGAGGCAAGAACAAGGAATGGTCTGGGACTCACTGAAAAGGTGGAGTTGAAGACAAATTTGAGGTTCTACAACAGACAGATGCTTTTAAGTCATAAGACTAGATCAGAAAAGAACAGGGCTAAGTACTAGAACCTGGGGCACTCCAGTGTTGAGAAGTCAGTAAAATGAGGAGGATCCAGACAAGGGAACTGAGAAGGAGCAGCCAAAGTAGCAGGAAGAGAACAAAGAAAACGGTAGCCAGGAGCCAAAAGAATAAATATTTCAAGAAGGAGAGAAAAGGAACAAGTATTGCTAATAGGTCAAATAATCATAATAACAGTAATGACAAAACTGCTATGTACCAGGCACTGTTCTATCTCTACTTTACAGATAAGAAAACTAAGGAACAGCAAGATTAAGTAGGGAAACTATATCTTATTGATAATATATAACTGGGATTGAAAGGGGATACTAATAATAACTACATCAGGACAAGAGGCATAATCCAGGACTGTCCTACACAAACTAAGGTGAAGCACTTCTTTCAATCATGGAAGGAATTCTTCTTTATTTCTTTTACAGTGTCCTAATCTTATCCTATACTGATTGCTGCTTTCCTTCCCCATCGCACCAGCAAGGGACAGAAGTGATCTGATACTTCCTTTCAAAGGGATTAGACAAGAGCCATCCCACAGAGGTAATCAAAACAGTATGTATATTCACAACACTTCTGACACCTTTTCCAAGATTTTCTTGTAAGATTTTCACTGATTCAAGAAGGAAACATTTAAAAATATTTTAAATGTATTTTGGAAAATGTAGGACAATTATAAATAGGTGATACATTTTTAAATGTGCTTGTTTCACAGATACATAGCCATGAATGAAGGAAACTAACATTGTAAACTAATAAAGATACATAAACATACACATATAAACAAGATGTGTCACAGCAGCTTTGCTATTGTGAAAAACTGTTAATAACCTTAAAATGTCCCCAACAGGGGAGTGGTAAATAGCCAAAAGGAAGGAGATAAATCTCTATGTGTGTGTAGTGGATTGAATTATGTCCCCCCAAAACTCAATGAAGCTTAAATTGTGTCCCCCAAGTTTTATGTATTAGAAACTTAGCCCCCACTGTGACTGTTAAGAGGGTGGGAATTGAAGGGTGGAGCCCTAGAGAGGTGATTGGATTGTAGGACCAAGTAATAGTGAATGGATTAAAAATGGTGGTCAGGGACGTGGTTCTGAGGGCTTTAAAAGAAAAAGAAAGTCTGTCTCTCTCTCTGCTTCCACCATCTTGCAATGTGAGACTGCTGGGTCACTGTCACCACCACCAGATGTGTTTACTGGACTTTGTACTTCCCAGCTTCAGAAACTGTAAGCAATAAATTTTCTTTTTCTTTATAAATCACCCAGTTTCAAGTATTTTGTTATAAGCAACAGGAACAAACTAATACAGCATGGATTAGAAAAGAGCGTCCATGGCATGTGAAGCTCATTTGTTCAACAAATATTTGTTGAGTACGCATTTATCCAGGAGCTAGGATACAGTCCTGAATAAGAATAAAACTAGCATGGTCCTGGCACTTGGAGAGCTTACATTTTAGTAGAGACAATATACAAACAAAGAGAATAAAGACAATTTTTGAAATAAGTGCTATAAACACCAAAATAGACTAATGTGGATAAAGAATGGGTTGGAGGAATGGTTTGTTGCTTTTAAAAATTACATTGTCAAACATTATAGCTACAGACCTATAACACTTAGTAGTAGCTTAAAAAACCTTATTAAGCCTAATACCACTGTTGTTTTATTTTCCTAATAAGAACTAAATTCCACAAGGCCTTCATCTCAAAATGGGAGAGATGACGGAGAGAATGCTCTTACCAGTCTCCCTCCAAACCACAGGCTTGGAAGGCTGCGCCAGCACTTCTCAGAAAGTGGTTCTGTCTACTCACACCAAGGACCACCCTTCTTACTTCTGATTATTTAACCTCATTCATCCACCCAGAAATTCTTGGTAGTTTTTATAAAATCCCTTCTTATGGCTCTCAAATTTAAATCAAACTAGGTCACTGTATAAATTTAAACTCTTTTTATTAAGTGGAGGCAAATATGATTCATATCAAAAGGAACCATGTAAACACTCATCTTACAAAAATACCCAAGTATATACGGTAAAAAAAAGTCAAGAGCTAAACAGCACATGTTCATAGAAATTAAAATTTTGCTCACACCATTTAAAGTCACAAATTATAGCATGTCCATATGTGTTCAGCCTAATTTCATAGTAAAAGAATGCCACATCAATTGTAAACCACATGAAGAGAAACACGCAACTAATTCTGAATCACATTTATATGCATATAATATAGATCAGATGCTATAACTATTATTCCGTTTAGTAAAAGTACTTTCACAGTGCTTATTAGTAAATTCAGGAAGAGGCTCACTCACTATAGTGTGCATTATACAGTGCTCCACTCACACACACACACAAATATACATCCGACTCCTAACACCTGGTACCTGTGAATATGACCTTATTTGGAAATAGGGTCTTCACAGATGTAATTGAGAATCATCTTGGACTTAAACCCAATTACTGTTATCCTTATAAGAGAAAGGAGAAGGAAATCTGAAACACACAGACACAGAAAAGAGGGGAAGGCCATGAGAAGGTAAGAGGCAGAGACTGTGGTGATGTATCTACAAGCCAAGGGCTGCCGACAATCACCAGAAGCTAGGACAGAGGCATGGAACTGATTGTCCTTCAGAGCCTCCAGACTGAATCAATATCATCAACAACTCTAGTTTGGAATACCAGAACTATGGCAAAATTAATTTCCTTTGTTTAGGGTCATTTGTTACAGCAGCCCTAGGAAACTAATACATTCAACTATAAAATTTGGCCTCCCTATCATTTTTCATATAAAGTTTATAAACCCAAGAGGAATAGATGATAAAAACAATTTTCTTCTACTCACAAGCTAATAGAACTCAAATACAGAGCTGTCCTCACAGCATTAGCACTACGCATTGATATCTACAAAGACCCCTGAAATAACTGTTTTCATTCTCTGAACTAGAGAGATACAGTCAACAAAAACACAAAAGGTAGAAGAGGGTAAATAGAATTAAATGATTTGAAGACTTTTTTTTAGCAAAGTAGTCAAAATAATCATGTTTTAAGCTGCAGTAAGTCTCATGAGTAGCCAACAAAGAATAAAAAGATTTAACAAGTTAATTTTATTATTTTAATTCAGTTTTTTACAATAAAATAATAAATCCTCATTGTAGAAAATTTGAAAAATCATTAGAAAAAATTGTAAAACTCACCTTTAGAACCAAAGCCCTTCTTCACAATTTCTCAAATTAAAATGTGAAAGTAAACATATATTTTCCACTTTGTGAGGTGAATAGCCATTTTCTAAATTGCTCAACTATGGCCCATCATTAAAGGCCTTTGTTTACAATCAAGTTTATATGGCAGTTACACAACTATGAAATCGAGAGTCTACAATGGAAATTCTGATCTAATTTTAACACAAGCCTTATAATTAAAACACACAAATGGGAACTACAAGGAGAGATTTATTGTCATGGGGGTTTCCAAAAAGGTGCTTTCCCTTGATCATTTTGGGTCCTGGACTGTTCTGGTCTCTAATCATAATTTACATATCAACTAAGTCCTCAATTTTAGAAATAATATGTACAGAAATAAGAAGTGATGAAAAGCAAAAGAGAACAAAATATTAACAAACTTTATTCAAGAGTTCTTGACTAATGATTTTCCACATTTCCCTTTCATTGCATTTTTTCAAAACATAATTATCAATTAGATGGCATAAAAAAACAGATAAAGAGGAACGTCTAACAGCTGCCATTCAATAGCAAAGGCTGAAACACTGAGAATGAGAAAAAGCTTGAAATTTTTTTTCCAAGCCAAATCTGAATGCAGGCACATTTTTAAATGTTTTACTTAAACAGCCACGTTCTTGTTAAAAACAAAAATTTCACTAACTCCAGGTAAATTTTTAAACTAAAGTTTTACCATTGAAATATGTTTCTTCAAAATTACACAGCATTCCCACTCCGTAAATGTGGACTGCATGTAATGACCTCCTTCCAAACAATACAATGGGGGGGGGGGATGACTTTATAGCAGAGAAACCAGACAAACATTACCTCAGCCAGGTGATCAGGGTCAACATCCACAGTTATAAATCATGTTGATAGTATGCACCCTTAACATGATGTGATGAAAGGGCACTTTACCACTCTCCTCCTCAGAAAAACTCATAACCTTTGTCCAGTCATAAATTTATCAGACAAATTCCAACAGAGAGACATTCTACAAATTACTTAATGAGTACGCTGCAAAACAGGGTAATCAAAAATAATGAAAGCCAGCAGGAGGAGCCTAAGACATAACAACTAAATGTAATGTGGTATCCTGATGGGATCCTGAGACAGAAAAGGGACATTAGGTAAAAGCTCCTGAAATCTGATAAAGTATAAACTTAAGTTAATAATAATGTATCAATATTGGTTCATTAATTCTATCAAATGCATCATTCAATGTAAGATGACAGTAATAGGGTAACTGGAGGGCCAGATCTATGGAAAATTTCGGTACCAACTTCTCAGATTTTCTGTAGATCTAAAGCTCTTCTTAAAAAAATAGTCTATTAAAAAATTACACACTCATTTCTAGAAAAATACAAATTAAAGTCCCAGATAATACTTTTCTAATCACCCACCTGTAAAAGCTTAATTTAAGGAAAACAACTTAATCCACTAAGCAGTATCTTCTAGCACTAAGATTAAATCTAGGTATTTGGGAGCAAGATATGGGGAGACCAAAACAACTCCACATTTTTCAAGCAAACATTTGATTTACTATGATAAGGGTGTGAAAACCCAGTTTCATAACCACAGAGCTATTTATAAATAAGATAGATAATTTTAAGTTAATAAAAATAACAAAAGAATTTTGTAATTCAGAAGAGGTTTCTTTTTCTTTGGCAGTTGGCCAGTATGAGGATCTGAACCCTTCACCTTGGTGTTAAAACACGGCGCTCTAACCAACTGAGCTAACCAAGGGGGATTCTTTTAAAGCAAAAAAAGAGTAACCTAATCCAAAACACTACATCAGAATCCCTGAGCAGGCAGTCTGGCCCTTCTTCCAACACACTATACTAAATTTTATGTCCCTGAACACACTGACTCCTTGTTTCCTCATTTACGTAATGGAATGTAAGAATGGCACAGTGTAATACCCAAAGGATGCTCAGAAAAAAATAGCATATCATAAATAACAATATAAAATTCTTACTCGTTCATTTCACTGGCATCTACTAAAACCAATACTTTGTTAGTGAAGGATGCATCAGTACCAAGTAAGAGAACCAACCAAGAGAAAGAGAGCAGTGGTACAAAGGAAGGGAAAGTAGAAATAGCATTAACCACAACCAGCATTTACCAGCCCTTTTTACATCTTCCCCTGCAAATGTGTCCTGATGAAACTCTCATTTCAACTAACACTTACTGAGATGATCCTAAAAATTGTTACACTGTAATTCACCAAAAGTCAGGTTCTAAATGCAAATCAGACATTGGAGATAACCAAAATAAGTGAAAATAAGTTCCTGCCCTCAAGGAGTCTGTTCATTGTCAAGTAGGAAGCAAGACAAGAAAACAAATACCATCTTTTGTTGACTCTAAGATACCATCAATTAGAAGATGCATCCTAATTACAAAGATATTAAAATAAGAATTTTTTAAATGAGTTAAATAGAACGGAAGAGATACTATAACTTCTGCATGGTAAGTGCTAGAGTAGGTTTAGGATAAGGTACTATGCAAGTATAGGTGTGAAAGCGCCACCATTTGTATTTGGTTTTTAGCAGCCAGTCGGTACTGGGATGGAGTCCTGGACCTTGGTGTTATTAGCACCATGCTCTAACCAACTGAGCTAACCAGCCAGCCGTAGCACCACCATTTGACATCGCTACCTTTTCAGCTGTGTGTATGGAAGGAGGGAGAGTTCAACAGATTCTTAACCATCTAAGTTAATGAGAAAACAGAGTTCAAAATTTACATATACTTCTTACCAAGAACATATTTATTTGCAAAATCCAAGACCTGTAAACACGCAGAATATTTTCTAATAAAATTTTTAAAGCCCACATGAATAAATTCGTATTCAAACAAAATTCACACGTAATTACTTTTAAGAAATGTAGCCTTTTTGCCAACAAGAAACAGAAGATGAGGGAGGGAACTTATCAGTTTTTCCTCTTGATATATATTCTCCTAGAAAAAATACTGTTGCAAACCTTTTAAATGTATGAAGGGGACAATCATAAAATGAATGACTTTATGTTTCTAAAAGAGAATCACGTCATTTTCAAAGGCAGCAGGAAGAACAAAGTAATCATTTCCATGATGTTCCCCCCCCCCCCCCAGTTAGGACTAAAGTTCTACTTCAGACAGGAAAGGAAAACCCTGTCTTTGTAAACTCCTTAAGGCTTTGCATATAAACCCTAGAGAAATATTTGTTGAATGAATGAATAACCATCTTAATAAATCCTATATGAACGGGGATGAGATGCCCAGAGATGAGATGGCACTTGCTCAATTAAGTGCCCTTAGACGAGAAGCAAAACCCTTCTCTCAGAGCAGGGCTCTTGAGCCCAGCCAGGTGGGGCTCCACCCTGGCCTCCCAGTGCTGTGGTCACTCCAACCCAGCTGGGCAGTGGAGCAGCAAAGACAGAAAAATGTCTCCTGAGGAAGGCAGACAGTGTACAGAAAAGAAAACGCAAACACGGACATTTTGATGATTCCTTCAGTCCCCACTCTTGGGGCTATTCAAAATTAACTAGTGCTCGTTAGTTAAAGGATGCTGCTGGTAACACCAAGGTCCAAGGTTCAATCCTTATAGTGGCCAGCAGCCAAAAAAAAAAAAAGAGAGAGAGAGAGAGAGAGAGGGAAAGAGAGCGAGAGAAAGAAGTAACTATAAATTGCACTTTTAGAAAAATTAAGTTTTACACTTCAAATTCCTTCAGGGAAACATATCTGTACACCCTGAGTCACCTTTATTGACTTGTACTGTATAAACACAATACATGTATAGTGTTTACTATGTGCCAGGCACTAAGTACTTTATATATACTAATTCACTGACACATCACACACAGTAAGTCCATGAAGTAGGCACTCCCTATTGTCTCCATCTTACAAGCAAGAAAAGGGAGCTGGAAGAGGCTAAGTAACTTATCCAAAGTCAGATGGCTAATAAGTGGTACAGTGGAGATTGATTCCAAGCAGTCTGGCTCAATTCTGTACCCCAAACCACATTATACTGAGAGCTACCTTCAGAAAACAAAATAAATGTATTGCCCCTATTTTATCTAGACCTATGGAGTAAAACGTCCAAATTTTCTCAAATCCTTCTCCCCACTCACTTCAGTCAATCCTAACATTTAGCAATAATGTCAAGCCAACAAACAGGCAAAGTTTGAGCATGACCTGCGTTGCAATAAAAAGGATATAAAACTATCCAGGCTCCCTCTGTCTTCTTAGAGCACAGATAAGTGCAAGTATACCATATACAATGAAGGATTTCTCCTCCTCCTCCTCTGAAATATTCTCAAAACGTCTCATGCCCAATATACAACTGATAAAAGGCCACAAACCTATCCAAAAGATTTATAGTGGAAAAAAATATATATCCCAGTTTTTTTTTTCTTTCACAGTGCAAAATAGTTGTGATTGAAACAGCAAAAACTTCTAGGATAAACTAGCAAAAAGAATCCAACACAACATGATAAAGAGATTAGTTCCAGTCACCACTGTGTGTTTAAGATCTCTGATCTTAAGGCACTTACAAGTAAGCTGTAAACTCAAAAGAGAAAAAGGAAGCTTGATGGAGAATTGATGATAAAATAAGATTACAAAACTACCAAACAATTCAACTGCTGTTATGTTACATGCATTACAATGAACTAATCACTAGAAAAATAAGTTTAAAAAACAAGGAAGGATACTAGTAAAAAAATCATGGTATGACAGAGCACAAAGATGAATTAAATAAAGGTTTTCTTCCTGCATAATTCAATTTGTTTACTTAGTTGTAGCACTGCCCACCCACCATACCCCACAAAAAAAGCCACACTCCTTTGAGGTCATTTTACCTTCTGCTATTTCCTTTGCAGTGAGTCTGCAAAGTTGTGATGCATGGTGGTGATCTTATTCATTGAACAGAAAGCAATTGAGTGAAACATACAAGCAACCAAACCTCTGGCACCTTGTAAAACCACAAGAGAGCAAGATCTTTTTTTCCCATGTTCTAACAGATTTTTTCAAAGCTGTTTTCTTAAATGGCAATATACCTAGAATGACTGCATGCTTGTCTAGAGTCATGTGCTTGGTACCAAAAGCCAGAGGTCAATTGAAATTGAGACTGGAAATTAATCAAGACAAAAATTTTAAATGGACTTCTTTATTCAAGCAGCTCTCATTTACTTACTCCTTCATTTAGTTAATCTCAATCTGTGGAATATACTATAAAGCATATGTACCTCACAGGGCCTGGTTTTCCAAAGCCTTGAAGTTTCAAATATTGACCTTGCAGAGGACTGGAAAGTTTCCTCAGGCTATAAAGTCTCTGGTGTAAGATAAAGATTTGTGGCACAGCAAGGTTGCTGGCTCAAGGACAGACTAGTTACTGATTGTTATGTAAAGATACTGAGAAACTGCTGTAAGATCACTTAATTGTCTAATGGAATGCCATCTGACTTGTTTCCCTGAAAGTTACCAGCCTATATTGTTAAACCATAACCCTACCTATGTTCTCTTCCTGTAACTTCCTGGTCTGGAAAATAAATGCTGGAAGAGAACCCCAATTTGGGGTTAATTTCCCAAGGAAGGGATGCCTGTCACTTGAGGGTTCCAGGGGAGATTAACCACTTCGGGGCTTCTCACTGCTCAGAAGAGATGGGCTTTGAGTAATCCTTTGCATCTCCGTCACCCTGGGGAAGAGGGGTGACAAATCCGTGGGGGACAAGGCAACACAAAGCAACATCAATCTATAAACAAAATAAAAGCAATAGACATTTTTCCTATAGAAACTCATTAACACTTAGCCTTCAGATGTGCGGGCCCAGGGATTCCCCTTAATCAATTTTTTTGTTTCTTTTAGAAAAGATTATGCAAAAACATTAGCTAAAAATGATTTGAAATAAAAGCATAGGGAAGGAATTTTTCTGGAAGGCACTACACATACTGTCACAGTTTATTTTAAATAGCATGAATTGGTAAAAATTAAATACAAAATAATTTAAATTGTAAAATTCATTTTTCAACACTGACAAACATAGATAAAGTCATGAAAAGTAGTATAATGTGAAATGTGGAAAACTATAAAAACGTGAGCTAATCTTTACAGTAACTCAAGCAACGTAATGATAAAAGATAAACTGATTGCAAACAAGTAAATGCACATCGATACTTTCAAACCTTTGGAAAATGTCCATACCATTCCTCCTTCCACTCATATGACTAATTAAAAGCAAATTTTAGATGTTCTCAATAAGTTTCCCTTGGTGAGAGGATGGTAGGGTGGGTAGGGAACTCTAAAAGGATGGCACTAAATCCCTCACTTTATATTTACACTCTTCATATTTATAATCTTTAAAAAGAATGATCAAAAAGTGTCGAAATGTCTGAAGCCCTTACATGGGGTAAGGGTGGGGCCTAAATCTGTTGTTGTTATTTCCGCTAGTCTTGTGTTTTGTTAGTGCATATTTGTTTGATCATCCAGAAACCAGTGGGAGTGGGAAGAGTAGAAAACTGTCTATCTATTAAGACTAACACTTTAGCCCACCTATGACCACTTTTAGCCAGTTTGGAGGAATCCTTCTTAATGAAGGAAATCTCAGATTTAACTCTCTTTCCACCATGCCCATCCCCACCCCAGCTCGTTTGCTGGCCCAAAATTTAGTTTTTAATTCAGTCTGACCCATACATGAAGTTCTGCCTTTCCTGTATTTTTTTATTACTAATTGTTCCCTACTCCCTTGAGGACACCCTTATTTGGGGAGAGTAGGGTGAAGAGCACATTTGGAAATGTCTTAGGGTTCTTTTGAACTCAGCGATGCATTAAAAAGGTACATTTAAATCAGATCTAGTTATTAACAGGTTCTAGTATCATTCCTTGTACTGCAAGCATATCTTGACAATGATTAATTCATTATAATTAACTACAATTGAATTTCATTTAGTAGTTTTATAATCTTACCTACCTAGCTTTAGTAAGTTTATTGACTATATATTATGTAACATATTATGCACTAGCCATTGCATATAAAACTACAACAACAAAGTGCTTGCCCCAAAAGAGATCACACTGAGGAGACAAATACAGCCAATCCAATGAGTGATAACTGCTTTCGGGAAATAAACAAATGCAATCCAAACACATTCCATGTAGGAAGAACTAACTAGCAACTATTCCATGCTTCTCTTCCTTGGTGTTTAATTTCTTCCTCTTTTCCTACCTAATACTTCCCACAATAACAATTTTTCCAAATTTTTTTTACCTAAGAAAACCTTAATCATTCATCAAGTAATTTCCTTGTAACAACACATCTTATTGGCTAAACACCAAAAATCAAGATCTATATATCTGTGTGTTAAAGTATTCACAATCTATCTTAGGCTTTTTATTAGGGAAGTAAATAATATCCCTTGTTAATAATTTTGATCAGCCATATCCATCACGATCTATGATTAAATGTTAAAATGAGATCAATGAAATAACCAGTAAGTGATCAATAAGAGGCTATCAAACATAACCATTTAGATCTTAAACAAATGGAACCTGTTGAAATAAAAAATACTGTCTGATGGTAAAAATTCAATGGATAGACTAGAAAGCAGATCTGTTCAGACACTGCTGAAGAGAACTGAAGGGCAGATTGTTGTGAACACAACTACAACTACAGGAGAGATTTAAAAGAAAATACTATGAACAACTTTATGCCAGAAATGTGAAACAGACAAAATGAACAAATAACTAGAAAAATACAATTTATCAAAATAGACTGAAGAATAATTAGAAAGCCTGAATAGCCCTAGTACCAACAGAGAAAAAACTTTGCCACCCCCACTTGCCCCCCCCACACACACAAAACCAGGTCCAGAAGTTGTAAAAGCAAGTTCTACTAAACTTTCAGAGAGCAGGTAACTCCAGTATCACAGAAATTCTTCCAGAGAATAAAAGGGAGGAAATATTCCCCCAACTCATTTTATGAGGCCAGTATAATCTGGATACTAAAATCAGACAAGAACATTATGAAAAATAAAAATTATAGGCCAATTCCACTAATAAACATAGATGGGGGCGGAAAGCCCATATGCAAAATATTAGCAAGCTGAATCCAACAGTATATAAACAAGAATATACATTATAGCTAATGTCTCCCAGGAATCCAGGAATAGAATACGTAGACTTTTTAAATTACAAATATAATTCATCATATGAACAGATAAAGAAAAGCAATCTGATCATAAGATACATATGAAAAGCATGAGAAAATGTCACATCTTAAAAATTCATAGCAAGTGGGACTAGAAGGGAACCAAAACCCTACAAACTTTTTTTTTTTTACAGTGAAATTCTGTAAAATCAGGTAAGGATGTCCACTATTACTACAATTATTCAACATTATACTGGAGGTCCTACCTAATATAATAAGAAAATGGTATAAAAATTGAAAGAAAATTATTTGATGATATGATTATCTATTTAGAAAACCCAACAGTATACACAGAATAATTACTGGAATTAAGAGTTCAGCAAGACCTTTGGATATAAGTCTATATACCACCCCCACCCCCACCTGCAAAAAACATCAAGACTTCTTCTGTATACAAGCCATTAAGAAAACTTAAGTCAAATAAAAGATACCATTTATAACAGCAACATCAAATATATGATAACTAGGAATAAATCTAATAAAATATATTCTAGACCTTTAAGGAAAGAAATTATAAAGCTTTAAACAAAGGTGAGTTTAAAAAAAGGAAAACATGCATGAATGTAAAAGCATTCTATGTTCATGCATAAAATTGTCAAAATGTTGATTTTCCCTTAATTGATCCAATTTAAAATTTTTTTTTAAAGCTATTGGGTTTTTCACAGAACTTGAAATTCTTTACAAGTGTAAGCTGTAAGCTCCAAAGAATTTTCTTGTTTTGCTCAATGCCACTTTCCCAGCACCTAAAACTTCTTGGCACATAGCAGTTGATCAATATATATATTTGTTGAGTGAAATTTGTATTGAATAAACACAACAAGGGGACTTATCCTATATCATTTGTGAAATACATAGTGAAAATAACACAGGAATATGTTTTTTTTAAAAAAAAGACTAATGGAACAAAACAGAAGGCCTAGAAACAAATCCACATATGTGAAATATGAGCATAAAGAGGTAGAAGAGTAGATCATAGGTGATGGATAGACTATTCAATAAATGATGCTGGGACAACTGCTTACGCATGTGGAAAAAAGTGAAATTGAGGGGAAGGAATTATAAAGGGTCCATAAATCTTTAAATACAGCCTGCATTATCTCTAGAACTTCCCCTAAAAGAGCCTCCCAAATTTTGATTTTCGAAATATACCTACATGCTATTCTAATTGAGAAAATACATAGTACTTTACCTGGAATAGAAATGCTTAATAATGTAAATGTTTACTAAATATTAGCTATCATTAGACCTGAGCCCTCAAACTCACCTTGATGTGAAACCTTGCTTCATTACTTCCTAGCTTTGTAAACTTGCAGAAGTTATTCAAACTCTCTGAACTATGTTGTACTTACTACAAATGATCTTGCACTAATAGCTACCCTCAATAAGAATCTGGTGAGTTGTTTTTTTTTTAATCCTTTTACTACTGTTATTATAGGATGGTATTACATTTGCAGATTAGCTTTTAGAATTAACATGTTTAAGAACTTGAATCTTCAAATCCAAAAATACAGTATTCTTTTCCATTTATTTAAGTCTTCTATGTGAACTATGAACCTTGATAGCATTTATTTCTGTGTTCTAACAGAGATGTTACACATGTTTTAAGTTTGTGGAAGTACTGTCTTTTTATTTGTGCTGTTGTACAGGGGGAGTCTTCTTCCACTGTATCTTCTATCTGGCTTGTAAAAATTAAAATTTTTGCATAAAATACAAGTACTATTTTACATAAAATACCGTCCAGCTGTGGAATTGACGGGGGGGTTGAGGAAGGAGTAGTAATGGATCTCATTTTGAGGGAGAATGGAATTTGAAATTTCACTAGGCTTCTCTCATCTGTTTTCTCAAATTTAAGAATTTTTGTCTAGGAATATTGTAGAAAAGCATTCAGTAAAACGTTATTAGAATCCCTTCAAGAGACTGTGGTTTTCTTTCCTTGAATAACACCAAAAGTAACCCCATTAACCTATGCCATGGAACTCAAAAATAGCAGTACAGAAGGCTTCAACAGAATATGCACAAATCTGAGAATCTCAGGGCATATACCTAATGCCATATTTATTTTTCATAAAGCCAGGAATAGTGACAGCTTGAAACAACAAGAAACTAGACTTTTACATAGCTTCTAAAATGCTACTGCTTTTGTAATTTTCAGCATTTTGTATATTGAATTTCTATGCCAGGAAGTATGCCACTGTTAACTATTTTACATGATGCTTAAATTTTATTTTAAATAAAAAGTCAGTAGATTAAACTCAACTACACAAACTGTTGTAATAAGACATTTCGAAGAATATGTGCTTTCCAATACTAATAAAGTCTTGGAAAAGGCTATAAATATGCAACAAAATTATCATCAAGGTTTACCAATTCTGAAATTTGTTTAGTAAAAGTAAAACAGTTTTACAGCAGTAAAAGAACAATTTTAAGGGGTAAAAATTCTACAACTTTATTCCAGCTGACTTGACCAAATCAGGAGTTCCAATTCAACTTAGGACAGTTTCCAGTAAGAGCAAAATATCTGTCCTCTAGTGGTAGGGAGGAGGGGTTGAGTTGGGAACACTGAGCAATCAAGCAGTTGAAATTCATGTCATATCTTAAATCATAAGGATGTTACACAGAAAATAAACACTGCAAACCTATTAAAAATATGACTTTGCTACTTTGTTCAGCTGTGGGAAACTAGGCAGTCACCTGTTTAAAAAAAAAAAAACTCAGATGAAACAGAAATAGCAAAAGCCAATTAAGTCAAATTAAATCAAAACAACAGTGGCATTTTAAGACATAACATGCATGCATGAATTTCACTACAGAAGATATTATACTTAAAATACCACTGAGTGTACTCAAAACAACATGTAAAAATAAAAATAGCTGAACAGAAGGTGGTCAGACCTCAAAACAAGTGCTATAACCACCACCCAAAAGTACAAAATAAAGGAAGTTGTCTTCTTCAGAGGTGGCGGGGGGGGGGGGGGGGGGGGGGGGGGAGTCTTACTACTTATTCTATTACACTGGCGGGAGGGGAGCAGAATAGGGGGAAAAACAATTT
This sequence comes from Cynocephalus volans, assembly GCF_027409185.1. Classification (NCBI taxonomy): domain Eukaryota; kingdom Metazoa; phylum Chordata; class Mammalia; order Dermoptera; family Cynocephalidae; genus Cynocephalus; species Cynocephalus volans. The sequence continues at coordinate 114,372,423 of NC_084463.1, forward strand.
CATGCCCTTCCAAAGTGTTTAAAGAACAAATATAGCTTGTCATTACTAACTCTAAAAAAGGGAAGCATTGTTTTGTTAGCTTATGAAAAATTTTATCAGTACTCAAAACTGCCTCTTAATTTACGCTAATAAACTAAGCAAACTGAGCTTGTGTGTGTGTGTCTCTCTCTCTCTCTCTCTCTGTCTCTGTCTCTCATTACCTAAAAGGGTCCCAGAGGGATGTGGGAATTAAAATTTTACTCCAGGAGAATAACTACTTACATTATTAACTCTCACTTGATTTCATTCGGAAGTCAAATTATCAGTAAAATTGCTACTAGAATTGTGACAATAAAAATCCATGTGACATAACCCAAATGACATAAATTTTCCCCTATTTTACATTTAACCAATCTCTAAATGCTTTAGGGAAAAAGAAAAATGTGCAGTACATAATTTTAACTGGTTCCAACCCACTCTTCATGGATTCATACATACTTCGTACCCACAACAACTCATCAGAGAAAAAATTTCATGGATGAAACGATTTTATTTACCCTCTCCCGTACTACAGGTAATGAAAATAGATGTTGCCTCTTACGAGTCCCTGCATTTATGTTATATGTGTGTATACGTTAGTCACCATGACTTAAAACACAGGTCAGACATGAGAAAGCATGGAGGGAAAAATACAAAAAGGCCAGACTTAGACCAAATATAACCATTATAAAGTTAAATTGCTTCATTCAGAAGAAGAGTCTTGACAGGATATTTTAAAAATAAAATCTTACACTGTAGTGCTTATAACACACACACAAGGCTAGCAATAAAAGGGTGAGGAAAAATGCATCAAATTCAGTCAACACAGGAAAGCAAGTATGAAAACATCAATATCAAACATGTTAAAATTTCTTTGGCAAGAGTATAATGAGATTTTAAAATGCCATTATGTAATAATAAAAACAGTGGCAACAAAAGAATAAACACAAAAACTGTTGGAAATACTAAAAGTTAAGAAAAACATTATCTATGGCATGTAAAGTAGTTAAAAAAAATAGGACATAAAGGAATGAATAATTAATGAAGGTTCCATGTACATAAACCAAATTTTTCACTTTAAAGCAGAGGCAGATTTTCCACAAAATGAATAAAGGTTGGGCTTTGAGTCCCCTCATTTACAAAGATGGCTTCTTTTCCCATTCTAAACAAATATTCCCGTGTGTGTATAATTTTGTATTCTCTTTCTTAAAGAGGGTCATCAAAATTATATAGGCGTTACAGCCATCCAAAAAGGAAAAATTATATAAGCTTTAGGCTTTCTCAAGTCTTGGATCTGGTTCCTGCACTAAAGACAGTACATATACCTTTTCTAATGTCTAAAACTTCCAAATCTCTGGCCACAATGCCAAAAATAAAACAAATAAAAAGCAGATATCAACAGACTTAAATTTTAAATATCAATTACAATAAAAATTCAAATGAGTAAGACAAGTTCTAATTTAGAAAATTAAAACAATTTCAACAAATACTCAAATAACTAAGATAGTATTCACAGGTGAAATGTGCATGTGTTCCTCAAAAGAGAAAAACAAAGCAATAAATTATAAGATTTTAGAAAACAATTAAACCCAAAGGAAAACAGAACAAAATAATTAAGGATAAATACAAGAATCTATTAATTGGTGGGGGATGGCCAGTTAGCTCAGTTGGTCAGAGCGCAGTGTCAAGGGTTTGGATCCCCTCACCAGCCAGCTGCCAAAAAAAGAAAGAAAAATTGGTGGCACTGACAATTAATTTAAGAGTTGGTTCCTTGGTGTGGGGGTGGAAGGAGTGAGGAAAACACCATTCTCAAAATTCTGAGTACTACTGAGGAGGGACGTATTAATCATCTCAGATTCCCTCAAAAAGTAGAGGCAGTATGTTGCTATGCGGTAAGAGTCAAAAAAAAAAAGTTCAGTATAAATACTCAAGGGAAAGAGGTAATAACCAAAATTAGATACTCTTAACCACAGCTATATAATAAAATTTAAAAGCTTGATTAAGGCAATGTTTTTTACACCAAATTTTTAAAAAGAACAACACATATTTACACATAAAGCTGACATTTCAAGAGACAGAAAACTAAATCCACAGAAGATAAAATATACAAAATTGTCTAAGGACTTTCAACGTAAGGATTAACTGGAATTAATAACAGTAAATTCAGATTTTCAAAGAACATAAAACTTAAAAATCTTGACCAATGTGAAGACGAACATACTATCCAATTCATTCAAGAAACACTATACCTATAAAACACAATTCAATAAACAAAAAACTTAGGTGAAATGATGGTGTATAAAATCCCACAGGCTCTCTCAGCCTTAGCACCATCTTCGTAGAAACCTCTGCACCATGAGAGCCAAGTGGAGGAAAAAGCGAATGCGCGGGCTGAAGCGCAGGCTGAAGCGAAAGAGGAGGAAGAGATCTAAGTCAACGGCGGGTTTGCGCACCCATGGAGGGCACAGGAGCAGCAACACGGAATGCCGGAGGCCAGGGACGCTGGTACAAGTTGTTGGACTGCACGCTACTGTCTAGAACTTGTCTCACAATGGGTCTAGGATTTCCACCTCCATCCCATGACCAAGACCACCTCTGAGAGACCCAACTAGCTCATTCTAAAACAGTCCCTTGTTGGTTCTTTTCCTGGACCTGTGACATTCTGGACTAGTTCTGTTCTCAGCTGTGGCCAAGTGTAATGTGTACAGTAAATTATCTCTTCTGCTATGTTAGCTGAAGGATGAAAAAAAAAAAAAAAAGAAAATCCCTAAGTGTGCTAAATAAACAAACTTGAATGAAGTGATGTATGTCTGAGGTATATAAGAACAATTCAACATTAAGGAATACCACATTAATAGGTTAATAAAAACAAATCAGGATCCATTTCTGGATCATGTGGGGAAAAAAAATCAGTAACAAAACAAGAACATCTACTGTGTTCATTTTGATTTAACTATTTTGCTAACTGATTAAAGTTCTGGCCAAAGCAATACAACTATTAGAATAGGATATTAAATTAAAAGGGAAGAAACAAATGAAAAGGCAAGCTATGAACTGGGAGAAAATATTTGATATACACAGCTGACAAAAGGACATGTTCCAAATACATTAAGAACACTTACAACTCAGTAACACAACCAACCCAGTTTTTAAAACAGACAAAAGATCTGCACAGACAGAAAAGAAGCTATACAAATGGCCAATACACACATGAAAGGATGCTCAACATCATTAGTCACCAGGGAAAAGCAAATTAAAACCACAGTGAGATAACACCGCACACCCACTAGATTGGCAAAAATACCAAGTGTTGGTAAGGACCCAGAGTAACTGGAAGTTCCATACATGGTTAGTGGGAATGTAAAATGGTACAACCATTTTATAAGAAACTGCCAAACTGTTTTCCAAAGTTAAACATACACTTACATTATGATCCAATAACCTACAACATTATTTATTTAAGAGAAATGAAAACATAAAACCATGCAATAACTTGTACACGAATTTTCAGAGCAGCTTTATTCATAGTTCCTAAACACTGAAAACAACCCAAGTGTTCCATCAAAGAGCAGACAAACTCAGTGGCATATCCATACAACAGAATATTACCAAACAACAAAAAAGGAACAAACTGCCACAACAAGCAATATCACGGATGAATCTGAAACCCATATGACAAGCAAAAACATCCCAGACACAAGATTATATACTGTAAAATTCTATTATATAAAGTCTATTATATAAAGTCTGGGAAAAACTAAACCATGGCTATAAAAGTCAGTATAGCAGTTACCATTGGACATTACTATTTGAGAAGGGACACAAGAGAAGTGACAGAAATGTTTTTGCTTGTGGTGATGGTTACATTTGTTGAATCTCGGGCTACCTGGTTGGTTACAGATTGGCATTGATAACACCAAGATGCAGGGTTTGATCCCTCTGCTGGCCAGCTTCCACACCCCCCTCCCCAAAACAAAACTCATACAACAATACACTTAAATAGGTGCATTTAATGTATGTGGTTACTACTAAGTAATGAGAATAAAAATCAGTAACAGGAGGTGAGCAGGACATTACTTTCTACTTGACATATCTTTGTATCGTTTCCATCTTTGCATATGATAAGGTAAAAATTTTGTATTTTTAATGACACTTTCACAAGAATTTTACTCAGTTTTTCGGTGATTAAAAAACAGATTTTAAAAATCACATACACATATATTAGAGCAAAATAGAAAGAAAAGAAATAGACTCCTTATAAAAGAAGATATAACAATATGTAAGAAAATCTGACCACGGAAAATAAAAGAACTGCATATCAAATCTTAAGAGAAATGATCCTTTAATAAGCTTTAAGTGATAGAAGAAATCTTGACTTACTGTGTGTTTCACCATGCAACAGAGAAACTAACTGAAGTAAATATAAAAGACATATCAGAGGCCTTTCCAAACAAGCTAAAAGATAAATAGGCTGGGCTGGCCCGTGGCTCACTTGGGAGAGTGTGGTGCTGATAACACCAAGACCACGGGTTCGGATCCCTAATAGGAATGGCCGATTAGCTCACTTGGGAGAGCGTGGTGCTGACAACACTAAGTCAAGGGTTAAGATCTCCTTACTGGTCATCTTTAAAAAAAAAAAAAGATAAATAGGCAAAGACATGAACAAATCATATAAGAAAAAAATGCAACAGTGAAAATAAGAATTCAGACTTCCCAGAAATCACAGTAATACAAAACATCTTTTAAGTATCATTTTATATAAACTAGCAAATTTATTTACAAAAAATTTTCCTAATTATAAAATAATAACCATTGTAGAAAATCTATAAAAGAATAAAGAAGAAAATAACAACATTTAGGTCTATTTCTATTTCTTCCCATTGTTTTTTCTATTATTTTCAGAATAAAAAGTAGGACAGGACTCAATATATCATTCTGTATTTTTTCTTCATGAAAATCATAACATAAGCAATTTCTTATGTCATTATATAGATTCCTAAAGTAATTTTTATAAGCTGCATTGATCTGCTTTAAGTCCACTAGAGAAATAAACTACAGTTTAACCATTGGCCTATTTAGGATATTTCTAGTACATCACTATTATAAATCATATGATAAATATCTTTGTATACAGATCTTTACGGCTTTTACTCACTTCCTCACTTCCATAGTAAAAAATCCCTGGAGGTGTTCCTATCAAGTCAAAGGATAAGGGTAGGCTATAGTTAAATAATACCAAACTGAGGGCTTGTCAGTTAGCTCAGGTGATTAGAGCGTGGTACTGATAACACCAAGGTCCAGGGTTCAATCCTGGTATTGACCAGCTGCCAAAAAATAAACTAATAATAATAATAATGCCAAACTGTACTCTAGAAAGCTATACCAATTATATTCCCTTAAGAATGAAAACTGAAGTTTTAAAAATTCCTTTTCTTTAGAACTACTGCATGTTCAGTAAAGAAAATCGAGACAAAGAAACGTAAAAATAATAACTAAAATCATCCCTAATTCCACCATCCAGTATGTCCACTCTTAATTAAGAGTCCTTTTTCCTATGCATATGTAATTAAATCTGTACTGTACTGTGTATTCCCTTTTATAATCTGCTTTTCCCTCCTACCTTTAACGAGCATTTCCTTCTTACCAAATGTCTCTTAAAATTAATTTTAATGACATGTACAATTACTTAATCCATCTTTATTATTGACCATATAAGCTATTTCAAAATTTTGTTATTATAAGTAACACTGTCACAAAATTTTGTATATAAATCTTTGCACATATAGCAGGAAAAATTACTTGGAAGATAACTACTGGGTCAAAGTTTATAAAATTTAAGACTTAATTCAGCTTGTTGATTTACAATTTCAATAGCAGTATGAGAGAACCTATTTCCCACAATACAATAGATAACGTGTTAACAATCTCTGTCAATTTGATCATTTTAAAATGGCTTCTTGGTTAGCCAGTTAGCTCAGTTGGTTAGAACGCAGCCATATATAACACCAAGGTCACAGGTTCAGATCCCCATACTAGTCAGCTAACAAAAACAAAAACAAAAAAATTAAAATGGTTTCTTGTTTCTACTTTTACCAATTTTTTCTGGGCGGGGGGGGGGGGTGCTATTCAGTAAGAGATAACAATTTAAAACGTAAACATTTACTGTGTTTGTTTTTTAATTGCTCGCCCTGTTGCCATTTTTTTTTAAGATTTAAGATCTAATAATCTTAAGCTTTAAGATTTTCCTTTTGAGAATTATTTGTATCATCAACACATTTTTTAAAACTGATATGTCTGCATGTAACCTATTAAATTACTCACTTGGGTAAAACTTTCATGAAAAGCATCTCAGCACACACACGCTATGGGTCATTCTGCCTCCTATATCAAAGAAATTATCTAGCCAGAATTCTCATCCAGTTCTTCCTTGTTTCTATAAATTCTAGTACATTCATAATCATACTAATATAAATACCCAACCCTTCTAGGAAGAAAAAAAAAAAAATGTATCATTCTTCCTGCCCAGCTTTTGTCTACCCTTCAGGTTGTGCTCTAGGTCTGATCTCCTTCCACATTCTCAAAGGCCCTTGCCAGCAACTGCCCCTTCTCTGGTATCTTTTTTCTATCTTACTGGCTTTTTCCCCAGCACATAAACAAGAAACTTTCTTCTTCTAAAAAACAATCATATGCACACCTCCTGCATCCCCCATTTTTACTTTCCTTCTTTCTCATCCACCAACAATTTTCATGATCTCCCATTCAGTGCAGTCTGGCTTCTAGTCCCATCATCCCATTAATATTGCTCTCTGTGAGCAATTCATTGCCAAATCCAATCTTACTATTTTCACCATCAGATTATTTACCAATCTAAGGCATGTGACCTTGCTGAATACTCACAGCCATTCTTGAAACTGTCTACTTTTGGTTTTTATAATACCTAACATGATGTTTATCTTTAGTTCTCCAGTGGGTTCTACTCAGTCACCTTACTCCTTTCTTCCGGCCTCTTTTCAATGACAGCCTTCCAGAACTCCATCTTGAACCACTCTGAACTCCTCAACATGGGTGACCCACATCTATACAAACTATCTTCAACAATCATCTATTACTTTATATTCCCAAATCTATCTCTCCACCCAGGTCTCTTATCTATACTTCTATTCTGATTATAAAAAGGGATACATGCCTTCATAGAGCTGCCCCTGAAGAATCTCAAACTCTACAGGTTCAGAACTGAACTCATTATAAAATTAAGCTGAATGACATAATGACATGCAATCTCCATCAAGAGGTATAAAAATACAAATTCATTTTTTGAGCTAGTAGATGAATACAATAAAAACTTTGGAGTAAAACATTAATTACAGCATTAATTACAGCATTACTAAACAAACAAAAAGCACCTTTAAAGGACTTTTCCTTCTGGGAAGAATGAAATAGACAAACTTTTCCCTATTCCTCCTGTTAAATAAAACAAAATCCTTGACATAATATATAAAACAAACATTAGATGACTCTGAAAGTTAGAAAGAAGGCAGACGGGCTAATGCTTTGGAACCCAAAGAGAGGACATCGTGGTGAGTTCCCAGAGTTTTCATTTTTCATCATAGATCCCCAGAATTAGAGCTGAAAAGGCCAGCAACCCAGAAATGCCAACAAGCACAGACCAAAAATCCCATCAGAAGCCTGGTCTCTCTAGCCAACGGACCAGGAATGGGGGCAGCCTCGCAAGATGTTAAACTTTTAGACAATAACCGCTCTACTCCAACCAAACACCACAGAAAAAACTATGGCCCCACTTCTGCCCACAACAGAGAAGGCCAAGTGGGGAGCCTAGAATTCCATACTCAAAAAGCTGTAAAGAGGCACCCCAACACCCGATTGCAATGGTGTCAGAGAAAGTCAAATAGGGAGCCAGGACTTTCATTCCCACATGGCCAGTAATGAAACTCCCTCCCCCAATAGTGATCACTTGGAGAGCCTGGACTTCCATCCCCACCTCAGGTTTCAATGGAAGCTGAATAGGGAATCTGGACATCTACCTCCACCTGGCAGTAACCGAGGCAGCACCTCCCCTTCTCATGCCAGAGTGTTATTTTTAAAAAGCCAGCTGAAACAGTATAAATAAGATCCAGAGCCTCAGAACAAAATATGAAAATGTAGGTTTCAAAGGTTTTCCTTTGAAAACCAAGAACCAGGGCAATCTCAAACAATGACAAAAAGACATTCAATAGATGCCGATGTCGAGATGACAGAAATGTTAGAATTATCTGACAAAGATTAAAGCAGTCCAGATAAAATTGTTTCAACAATTCCAAGCCTGCTTGAAACAAATGAAAAAATAGAAAGCCTCAGCAAAGAAACAAAAGTTACAAAGAACCAAATGGGAACTTAAAACAGAAAAATACAATAACCAAAATAAAGGATTTAGTGGATGGTCTTAACAGCAAAATGGAAGGGACAGAAGGAAGAATCAATAAACTGCAAGTTGGAACAGAAAGGACCCAATCCAAAAAACAGAGAGAAAATACACTGAAAAAAAGAAAAAATGAACAGAGCCTCAAGGATCTGCAAGACTATTACAAAAAAATCTGACATTCATATTATCAGAGGAACGCAATGAGGAAGACTAAAGAGAATGGAAGTGAAAAAGTACATGAAGAAGTAATGGCTGAAAACTTCCCAAATTTGGCAAGACATAAACCTACACAAATTCAAGAAGCTAAGCAAACCCCAAAGAGGAAAAACCCAACAAAATCCACATCAAGACGCATCATAATTAAACTTCTGAAAATTAAAGACCAAAAAATCTTGAAAGCACCCAGCAAAATACACCTTACCAGTACAGGGGAAAATAGCAGATTTCTCATCTGAAACCATAGAGATGAAAAAAAGTAGCACAATATTTTTCAGGTGCTGAAAAAAAGGAACTGTTAACCCAGAATCCTATAGTCAGTAAAAAAAATTACCTTCAGGAATGAAGGAGAAATCAAGGCATTCTCAGATAAAGAAAATCTAAGAGAATTTGTTGCTAGCAGAGTCATCCTTCTTAAAACAGAAAGGAGGGCCGACCGTGTGGCGCACTCGGGAGACAAAAAAGGACCAAAAAAAAAAACAGAAAGGAAGCAATAAAAGAAGGAACTTTGAAACATGTTTAGCAAAAACATGGATAAACGATAGGCTTTCCTTCCCAAGAGTTTTCCATAGCATGCTTAACAGATGAAGCAAAAAATTATAATACTGTCTGATGTAGCTCTAAATACATGTAGAGGGAATATTTAAAACAGCTATATTATAGACAGGGGAGGATAAAGGGACATAAAGGGAGGTAAATTTTCATACAAACTGATAAAATGAAAATACCAGGAGAATGCAATAAGTTATACATACATAATGTAATACAAAGAGCACCCATAGAGAAGCTAACATCCTACAAAGTAAGTACTATTACCATCCCATTATATCCATGAAGAAATTAAGGCTCAGATTTGCATAAGAATGTAGATAGATACTAGAAAATATTGACTATGAGACGTAATCACAAAGTCATCTAGTTCCAAATCCCGTTTTGTTTTTCTTTTTTTCACTGCATTAGAAAGAGGTTCTCAGGATTTAAAACTTCAAAACCATGGATGGGAAAAAAATTTTTTTCACTAACCTCTGCTAAATAAAATTCATTGCAGGCCACTGATTTGGACTGAGCTCCTATACTAGTCCCAATAGACCAAACCAATATGGAGTTACACCAAGCTGAAACTAGGTTGTTTACCTGACCTTCCAAGAAATCAGGAGAGTGAGGGAAATAATAACCAAATCCCCGAATAGGCCCAATTTTAGCTGTATGATAAGGAAGTTCCCTCTACTTTAACCTTAAGGAGGAAAGTAACTGAAACCACCGATTCACTATTGTTCTCTTTTTCTGCTTTCTTCAGCCCTTTTCTGCCTATAAAGCCAAACTCCTATGCTCAGCTCATCGAAACAGTCATTCTATCTTATAGAACGAGGTGTTGCCTGATTCTAGAATCAAAAATAAAAGCCCAGCTGGCCAGTTAGCTTACTTGGTTACAACAAGGTGAAGATAAAACCAAGGAAGGGTTCGGATCCCTGAACCAGCCATCTGCCAAAAAATAAAAATAAATAAATAAAAGCTAATTCAATCTTTAAACTAAATTTGTTGTAATTTTGTCTTTTAACAACTCTAACCAAAATTGAGCATTTCCTTCAACAAATTACTGTAGCAGTACCTGTGACTGTCACCAACAGAAATCGGATATTTTTATATAATAGTTGCTGCAGATAAGTCAGAACAGAACAGCATTTACACCCTCAGAGTTAAAAAGGAAGAATTCCATTTTCAACATTTTGATATCTGTATTTAAATGTAATTGGTTTCCTTTTTTTTTTCTTTTTTTTTTGGCAGCTGGCAGTTATGGGGATCCAAACCCTTGACCTTAGTTTTATAACAACATCCTCCAACCAGCCGAGCTAACTGGCCAGCCCTGGTTTCCTTTATAATTGTATACATTTTATTTTATACATTTAAAAACAGTATTCTGAGGAGTCCACAGGCTTTACCAAACTGCCAAAAGTCCTTTGCACAGGGAGTTGAAGAAACTCTTCACATAGAACATTTTCCAATTCTGTCTATTACAAAATTTTATGGACCACAGTTTCTACTTACCACTGGAATGAGAAGAACGGCTCTGCTTTTAAGACACCAGAGAATGAACACCTATAAAATTAAACCATGCCAGAAGCAAAACGCTTTTTCAAATTCTCAAAAAAATACCACAAAATTCAAATCCTCATACCAGCCAACCACAAAAAAAAAAAAAAAAAAAAAAAAATTCCACAAGAGCTCAGGCCTTAGATCATACTGAGAATCCATCCAAAATCATCAAAGGACCCCCAATTTGCACCATGAGTTTATTCCCAGGTAGTCCTAGATATTTCAAACCTCTAAACTCAAGAACAAGAGCATTTATTCTACCTTCTCCAACCTTCTACTTCTTACCTATCCCACCCACTTTCTCTTAAACACACACTATAATCTGTAAATGTGAAGATTACCATAAATCACATTTACATCAGTTTCTATGCTGAGGAAATTGGCAACATTTAAGTGTATATACTTTCACATTCTTGTTGGAAGAATGCCGAATTCCTTCATGCTCTCCCATCCCACCTTTCCAAAAAGCAGAAGAACCCAAATAAAGGCAAAGCCTTTAGATGAACCACCACCCACAGCATTTCTTCTAATCCCATGATCATCCCAACTTGGAAATAAGATTCCTTTCATTCACAAGGCCACCAAAAGGGTGGCAGCACATTTTTAAAATAAATAATCCCACCCTCCCCCAAAAATTCAATTTGATGAAATATTCTCAGTCCAAAAGTTATCCAAGTTATAAATGAGTAACTTTTATGAGCAAAAGAAGTCAACAGCATAACACAAAGCACAGGTCTAGTATATAATACTCCAGATTTTCTTTTAATCTTTACTCACACCTACCTAAAACCACATTATGTGAGCATTCATTTTGCATACTATAAATAGCGTTAAGAATCTGGTGCTGGGAAAAGTTAAAGGCATCATTTCTTAATACAGGAAATTTAAGGCAAAATTAATCATCAGTTCCTGTAACCACTAAGATGAAATCAGATACTGTGCTGTGGAGAAATCTTCAGAAACCACGTATAGTAATTTTAAAAGCAAATCACAACACACACACCTATATACACACATTCACGTAGAAGTTTTACCCACAAACATGAACTTTTTACTGTAATAAGAATTGTACTCAAGTTTTATTTGTTGTTTGAGTAGATAAGGAGGAAAAAAAGTTTCCCACCCTAAAGGAAAACCCCTGAAGAACACGCTTGCATCTTGTCAACCAAGTCATGATACCTTTAACATAAAATGAATAGTTTCCATTTGACTACATATTTAAGTCAATTCAGAATACACTCTCTGCTCTTAAGTAACTATAAAATACCTCAGATGTTTTGAAGAAAAAATATAAAGAATATGTGTTCCCAACCTAGGAAATAAAACATCAGTAATACAATGGAGACTCTTGTATGCCTCTTGATAATCATATACCCCTCCCACCTCCCCCAACCCTAAAAGGTAATCAATATGCTGAATTTGGTGTTTGTCAGTCTTATGCAGTTATAAAACAATGGTACAGTATTTGGTATAGCACTTTTCTTAATGTTCAGTAGTAATGACACAGTACTGCATTAGTCCGTTTCTGCTGCTTATAACAAAATACAAGAAACTGAGTAATTTACAAAGAAAACAAAATTTACTGCTTAGAGTTTCAGAGGTTGGGAAGTCCAAAATCTAGAGAAAGCATTTGGTGAAGGTCTCAGTGGTGACAAGAGTGACCCAAGGGTCTCCACATGGCAGAAAACAGCACAGCAGAGAGAGACTGACCTCTCATGTGCTCTTTTTTTAAAGCCCTCAGAACCATGCCCCTGGCCACCATTATTAATCCATTCAGTACAGCATGGTCCTATAGTCTAATCACCACTTCAAGTCCCCATCTTTCAACTACCAAAATAGGATTTCCCACCTTCAATAGGAATAGTGGGGAATTAAGCTTCTAATATGTGAATTTTGGGGGACACAATTCAATCAATCCACAGCAGTACTCTTCTTAAGCTACATTTTAGAGATGGGATACCATTACAAATCTTTGGCCTCAAACTAGCTTTTATCAGTAGCCATCAATAGCAGTTTTAGTAGAAACACATCAAGTGTGCTTTTGGTGCAATCTCAGTCCACTCTTCTCTCCCCCTCCCATCCATCAAATCAGTGCTCCTTCCAGATTCATACTGATAACATACTCACAGAACAAGAATTTCATTTGGAAAATGAGTATCTATCACTGTTTTCAGATCCCCTCTAGTAAGGGTTGGCATTTTTGTTTCAATTTAACATTAATAATTCTATAGTAAGAAGACCACTACACTGTATACAGAAGTTAGGAACACCAGCTTAAATCCCAGCTTCACTTGCTATATAGGACCTTGCGCAAATCCCTTCTTCCCATGCCTCCAAATCCTCATCTGTAGAATGGACGTAACAATGATCGAGACAATGTTGTGCTGCCTTCCAATCACAAAGGTATAAAATGAAATCACATATGCGAAAGTTCTCTGAAAACTAAAGAATTCCACAAATGTAAAACATCATAAAGGTAACTGCTAGTTATTATAAAAATTCTTAAGAATTACGTTAAAAAGTTAAAATGTGCCCAAATTAATTCTTTATAATTCTTTAAGTAACCTAATGCTTCTACTACACAACTTAAAATTACTAACAATGTTGAAATAACACTTGATACCTTCAGTCTGTTTAAAATGAAATAACTAACTTCTAGAACCAAATAATTTGTTCTAAATTCCACAACGAATCAAGATTCTTACTTCTTCAGAAATTATATTAGAAACTCTGTAAAACCCTCTAAAAGAAATTATACATAAAGCATGTTTTTAAAGGTAATAAACACTATTAGACTGAATTTTTTGTTGTTCTTCTCTTCTTTGCCGTAAGCACTTTAGAAAACTCCAAAGAATAACAGGATATATTTATTAATAGAGTGCTATGGAAATGAGTCCCCCACCCCCACCCCACCAAAAGGGGCCAATACTACTTTATCTCCCAGCTTGGGAAAAGGCATTATCTAGGTGTGAAGAATATCATGTCCCCAGTCAAAGGAAGGACAGTTCTACTGTAGAAATAAGCAATGAGACACTTATATATTGCACCGAAAGAAGAATGAAGACAATTTTCATTGTCATAAAACCTGCAGGGAAAAAAGGACAAACTAGATATAACAATTTAATTAATTATTTAAAACTCATAAACTCATTTGCCATGGGACTTTAGAATTTGAAATGGCCTTAGGTATAATCTATTTTCAGCCCTTTCATTCTACAAATGAAGAAACCAAGGCCAAGAAAGAATAGATCCTTTTACTGAATAAAGAAAATGTATTTGAATTGGGGCATTCCCCCCTGAAGAAGAGTATAATTCAAGTGCTCTTCGAGGACATGGAAAAAATATTTAAAGACTAAAATCCCCATACTGGCCAGCTGCCAAAAAATATAGACATTCATATATTTGAGGACAATAAAAAAACCTGTTACAAAATACAAATTGGAGGAAACCAGTGTAATAAGAAGGAAGGAAGGAAGGAAGGGAGGAAGGGAGGGAGGGGAGATGAGGAAAGAGAAAGACAAAACACCAAAGGCTAAAAACTAACTAGTTTTAACCTGGTCTCAGTATCTCTACCCACAAGATATTTATTTATTACAGAGGAAACAGTAGTAATTTCTCAGCAGTTAACTAAGTGATCAGATTTCATATCATCAGTAATGGAACAAATAGACTACATGTGCCTCTTTAATATGATGTACAAGCAATCACTTCTGTGATATTTCTCCCCAAAACACACAATTTGATTCTAATAATAAGAAAATACCACACAAATCCAAATCGTAGGAAAATTTACAAATAATTTTAAGACTAAATGGTCATGACAAATAAACGCAACATGGGATCCTAGACTGAATCCTGAACCAGAGTAAAAGTTTTCTTTTGCTATAAAGGACATCGATGGAACAATTCACAAAATTTGAATAAGACAAATTAGATAATAGTACTGCAATTTCCTGATTTTAATATTATAAGGTTATACGACTATCAACTCTTGTTTAGGAAATAAACACTGAAGGTACAGGACTTCTGCAACTTACTCTCCAAAGGTTTAGAAAAAAAAAAAAAATGCACAGGATACTCTGGGAGCACATGGGTGGGGCCCTAGCCCAATCTGGATATTCCCTCAGGACAGGCTTGCTGGAGATGAAACCTGAGTCACAGCTGGAAGGATGACTAAAAATTAATCAGATAAAAGGGCATACTTGGTAAAGACACAGCTTCAGAAAAGTCGTGAATGTACATTTCACACAGATTATGACTAAATTTGATTAGACTGTGTTTAAATGTGAGTAGGAATGGAATATCAATAGGTATGGGGCAGGTGTGACAGAGGATGTGTGGAGAATAGAGCAGGTCCAAGGGTTGCCAGGTGGAAGAAGAGCTATGACCAGAGCAGAATTTGTAGAAATCATGAGAAATGGATCACAGTGGGACAGGAGGAGGCTGCATAAAGGGAGGCAAATGGATGCTTTAAACAAAACTTCACTCCCTATTCAATCCTAGCTCTCCTAACTTCAACTAAACAGAAAGTGCTTCATGAACCTAAGCATTTTTTAAAAAGAAAGAAAATCTTACATAATGACTTGATTATTAAGGTAAATTTTAAGTAAAAAGTGATTTGGGTGAGGTGGTATAGTGTGGTCCTTAGGGGCTTTGTAATAAGAAAATCTGGGGGCTGGCTAATTAGCTCAGTTGTTTAGAGAGCCACCTTATAACACCAAGGTCAAGATAGGTTCAGATCCCCCTACTGGCCAGCTGCCAAAAAAAAAAAAAAAAAGGGAAAGAAAAAAATCTGATTTCAAGTCAAATCTCAGTCATTATTATGGAATCTTGAGCAATTTATTTAACCTTTGAGCCTCAGTTTCCATATTTGCAAAACAGAAATAATAAAGTAACTGTAAAGATTAAATAAGGCAATGCTTGGAAATCTTTTAGCATGGTGTCTGACACACAGAAAATGTTCAGTATATATGACTCATTATTAAATCAAAATATTCTTCATAGGCACCTGTTCCTAAATAAAAAAACTTGAAACCATTAGTATTTTAATTCAGTTACTGCATAGGATAAGAAAATGAATTGAAGTCCAACCAACCAACCACTTCATCAAAAATACAAACCAAAGTCTACCTATAGAAGGGTACATCAAAAAGTTTGTGGATAACATCAAGATCAAGGGTTCAGATCCTGACTCCGACCAGCTGCCAAAAAAATTTTTTTTAATTCATGGAAAAACAGAATTGAAAGATAATACAAATTTTCCTAATGAACTTATTGAAGTACCCTCATATAGGTTCTATACAAGCTATATAAACACAATATTATGGCTTTTCATTTTACACTTCTATTGAGACATTAATATAAACCCAAAGTTAAAATTAAGAAGTTAGAAATGCCAATTTCATTGTCCAGATACAAGCTACTTGTTTGCTGAAATCATTAGAGTTTGGTCTTTTTTTCAATGTTAATCACTTAACTTGTCTTGCATAAATATTTCACAACTGTAACTTCAACTCTCAACAAAAATTATAAACACAACAAAGTTTAAATCTATTTATTTACACACAATCTGTTTTGGCATCTTTATAGGTAAATAGCTACAGATAGGCACGAAAATGAAGAAAAATCATTAAAGTAATTATTAAGATCCATTTTAAGTAATAAAGTATAGAATATTAAAAGGGTTCCATTAAAAAAAAAGGAATGTGGGGTATTTTGTGACAGGCCACTAGGACAGCTGGAACAAAGCTGTTGGAGCAACAGCTGTGCACCATGTACTGTTCATCTAAAACCACAAACTAAAGTAACTCATGTCAGACAACTTCATTTGACTAATCAGCTCAGCCAATGGCTTCCTCCTGAAACTATCTGCTACAAAGAAATCTAAACTAAATACATAATTTGCAATAATTTGAGGAAGGAAAAAAAATCAACAAAAATAGTCTGTCTCTAAATGTAAAATTAAAAACTGAGAAGCACAACCTAATTTTATTACAGAAGACAAAATTTTCCATACTATTTTCACACCTATTAAAATTATAATCATAGAACCTTCAGACTTCATAATAAAGAAATAACCCCAAGACCCAACATTTAATGAAGTTTGAACCTCAACACTCCTACTCTGTTCTAAACTGAATGAAAAGTGTTTCATGATGAAACACTGCAGTGCTTATAAAACATTCTTAACATTAAGTAACTTGATAATTAAGGAATGGTTCAGGATTGACCCTTTATCTCACTTGGTTAGAGTGCAGTGCTGATAACACCAAGAGGTCAAGGGTTGGGATCCCAAGGAGGCTAGCCACCAAAACAAACAAACAAAAAAAGTAGTTCATTTAAACCAAGTTGTTGGCATGGGAATTCCATGCCAATATCTGAAAATAATAATTAATGTACTGCTCAAGTAAGCTACTATAGCCATTCATTTATTTATTTTTATTTATTTATTTATTTTTTATTTATTTTTATTTATTTATTTTTTTTTTTTTAATTTTATTTTGTCGATATACATTGTGGCTGATTATTGCTCCCCATCACCAAAACCTCCCTCCCTTCTCCCTCCCCCCCTCCCCCCAACAATGTCCTTTCTGTTTGCTTGTCATATCAACTTCAAATAATTGTGGTTGTTATATCTTCTTCCCCCCCCCCCCGTTTGTGTGCGTGTGTGTGTGTGTGTCTGTGTGTGTGTGTGTGTGTGTGTGAATTTATAGCCATTCATTTAAACGTTTGCAAGGTCATCATTAAATTATCACAGACTTACACCTTTTTTTTTTTACATTTTTCTATTCCAAAAACCCACAAATCCCTCTCTAACCTTAAATACACTCCTTTCTCAGTTCAAGTAAAATACATGCCTATGTGCACTTTTGCACATGCACACACACACATAATAGCGAATTCCCCTACCTTATTTAGTTGACACATCTTAATTTCAGAGGCATAATTAACAAAATACAAATTTAATGGTCACATATCTTTTCCACATGATTTCTGAAATTTAACTCTATCACAAATCTTCCTTGTAGTTTGGCTCCACTAATTGCTTGCTATTCTTTTCCTTTCAGCTAACAAATGCTGACTACTGTAATGTCAACCACATGTCATCAGTTAACCAAAAACAAGGCATTAGGAGAAAACATACTAGGAAATAAGACAAACACGGTAACTTTTTTTTTTAAACAGGGACCAAAGCCTGGACCTTGGTGTGACCAGCACCATGCTCTAACCAACTGAGTTAACCAGACTCTCAAGGCTGTTTTACATTTCCTGAGACAATTTCCAGACAGGAATTAAAATAAAACTATCTTCTCCAAAGAACATTTTTGATAAAACTAAATACTATGGATCAACAACTAAAACTTCTAAAACTCAAGATCCAAATATACATATGCCATATATGATCTTTTAGTTACATAGAAACTGAAATCCCAAATGAAAACCTGTTCTTTGTCCTCTTCAGTAACCAGCTGCTAAGGATTCATAATAGATACAACATATATTTCCTAAGATCTTTTTTGCCCCAACTATTTCCTACGTCCTGTTCAAGACCTAACCCTAGCAATTAATAAACATTAAACAAACTTTTGCTATGTGCTTAGTTCTATGTAACAAGTATTTGTGGCCTATGATTCTCAAAATCTAAATATGAAGAATAAAATGTACAAATACAATTATTATTTTATTTAGGCAAAACATTCAAAGTGTCTTCCACTAAAATACTTTTTTATATTCTAGTGTTTATAGGATTTAAAATAATGATGTCAAGGTGAACCAGACACAGAATCATTGTCTAGTCCAAAACCCCCATTTGAGAAATGAAAAAAATTGAATTCAGAAAAGTGAAGTGACGTGTCCAAGCCCATAAAGTCATAGAGTGGCTGAATCAAGATCTAAATTTCTTGACTAACAAGCTGCCTCTCCTTAAATGAACAGTATGAATTTGTCCAGATCAAGGACCTCTTTAAAAAGAAAAAAAACAGGGCTGGCCAGTTAGCTCACTTGGTTGGAGTATGGTGCTCACAACACCAAGTTCAATGATTCAGATCCCCTTACCTTACTAGTTAGCCGTGCCCCCATCACCCCCCCAAAAAAAGATTAACAAGAAAAAACCAAAAACTCATGAAAGCTATGGTGTTTAATTTCACTAGTCTATTTAGGACTATGACAAAGGCAATCACAAGGAATAAGTTTCTCAGAAACTACCTCTACTTTTGAAATAATCTCCACTTTTATATCCAGGCAGGGGAAACAGAATGACAAAAACAAAGGTTAAGAACGAAGAACACAGAATATAAAAACAATGATAGGAATAAAAACATATTTTTCTAGACTTCACAAATACATAATCAAATTGCAGAATTGCCCTACTAAAAAAGAGACGCTCCAATCTGATTGTTAAACACATCATTCTGTGCACTAATTACAAAAGCTTAACACAAAATGACAAAAAAAAAAAAAATGTAAAATACAAGTGAAGTCAAGCAAATGCATACAAACAACAAGTAAAATGGCAATATTAATATCATTGGATGAAATCTAAGGTATAACACACACAAGAAAGAAACTATTTAATGATAAAAGATACAAAGATTTAATCATCCTAAATTTTACATAGCAAGATTTTATAGCATCAAAATACAGTAAAAACAGAAATTCAAGAAAAAAAGTAAAAAACAGTCTTCATGAGAGGTTTAATAAATGTACTTCCCGGTTTCACAGACTAAATAGGCATGAAAAAGTAAGAATACAGAAGATGGGAATAATACAATCAAGAAAATCCATTTTAATATATTTATGTAAAACTTTGCACCTTATAAACTACAAACATCATTCTCTCATATTCTTGGAATAGTTACAAAAATCAATGGTAAGTTGGCCATTAAAAATACTTAACGTTGGGGAAAGGGGGTTGGGGAGGGAGGTCAGGGATAATTGGGTGTGGGACATGGGGTATAATTGCAATTTGTGGTAATGGACATGCTGCCAGTATGGAACTGGCCACCACATCTTGGGCATGAGTGGTGACAATCAGGTGTGTACCCTGTGAATATTCATAGCCAATTAAAAAATATATTAAAAATAAAATAAAAATAAAGTTTAAAAAAAAAATGTAATGTTCCAAAACATAGAGAATTTACAGATGATTTCCTTCTACCAAAACCCAACAAAGCTGAAAATCTACAATCAAAAGGATCCACTCAATCCTTAAGCAAATTTAAATTTCTTAAAAATTAAGGGGATAGCCAAATTGAAATTACAAATTATCTAGAAATTAATAAAAAGTGCAAGATCTCATATCAAAGTAAACAATGCAAAATCAGCCTTGCAATGCGTTTCCAAAAGTCATTAGTTATATTACAGACCAAGGGTGATGGTAACATAGAACATTTTGAAAAAAAACCCTCACTAGTATTCTTTTAAAACATCTTTAAAAATATAAATTATAGCATATAGTTACCTAAAAGGAATACTGTGAGACATGGCAATTGATCCCACTTTTTTTTTTTAAAGGGGAGGAGGCAACAATAAAAGTTTATATATGAAATCATGAAAAAGATTTCTATATGCAATGCAATATAAAATAAGCATATTTCAGATCTCTCTCTCTCCCTCTCCCTCCTTCTCTCTCTCTCTCTCTCTCTCTCTCTCTCTCTCTCTCTCACACACACAGACACACACACACACACACACACACACACACACGCGCGCATGCACCCAGAAGGACTCTGCCTCTAGGCCATTCAATTTCCATATCTACAGCTAGAAAAATCTTAGCCTTAACCTGAATTTTACAGCTTAACAAACACACAACTGTCTCCCAGTCTCTTATACTTGCATCAGTGGAGAAAGCTGAGACAAGGATTTAAAAACTTAAAAACTATCCCTTTTAACTCCAAAAAATTGAAGCTCTCCAGCAACAACTTGCCCTTCAGCATCACAACAGAATGGATATCTCAGTACCCCAAGGAAATTCTGAGGGATGACCACTTTTTTACTTCCAACACCAGGATAAACAAAAACATATATATATTCTTCCACACAACAACCCCTCCCCCTGAAGAAGATGTTTCATTAAACAGTATCAAGCGTTAGAAAAACACCAGTCTGTGGCCTTAAGGCAAGTGAACATTGCCATTATTTATTATCAGACTGAGAAATCACAGACATTATATCTGCTTTGGAGACAGAAATTACATTTGACATCCAGAAAATTTCATCAGTGATAGAGAAGGCAAATTTGAAAAAATCTACCTGGAATGGAGAGTATATTATCTTTTTCAATGATTAAGATTCAAAGAATCGATGCACAAAAAATAGGTATTTCAGAAGATAACTGAGAAAATGAATATGAAAATAAAGAAAACCTTCCCAGACCTGAGAGTGCTTCATCATTTTCCTGGGAAAACTAGTGAACAGAGAAAAACTTCTACTCATATACAGATAAATGTTCCCTTTTCCAATGATAAGAGAATGTTGTAAGCATACAAATAGAAAAGTTATTTCTGCAGAATAGAAACCTGAGGCCAGGCAAATGAAGATAAAGTAAGTACTTCCACTATTTTAATATAAAAATGTTGGGACCCAATAATTTTATACCCAGCCAAATCATCATTCATCGTGCAACAGTAAATATCTTTTCAATAAAAAGAACTTAAAAATGCTCTTTAAATCACAATTCAAAATTAAAAACTATCTGCACTGGGCTGGCCAATTAGCTCAGTCAGTTAGAGTGTGGTGCTGATACCACCAGAGTCAAGGGTTTGGATCCCTGGCCATCAAAAAAAAATTAAAAAATAAAAAAATAAAAAATAATATAAATAAATAAATAAAAACTATGTATAAAATGGTGACTATAGTTAATAACAATACACTGTATTCATGAAAAATGCTGAGAGTGAACATTAAGCATTCTCACCACAAAAATAACTGTGAGGCAATGAATGTTAATTAGCTAGATTTAGTCATTTCACATGTCTATATACTTCAAAACATCATGTTGTACATAATAAATACATACAATTTTATCTGTCAACTTAAAAACAAAATTTTAAAAATAAAAAACAAAAATTGTTGATGAGGAGTGCTTGTAAGCACTGAAACTGGTATGACAGAAATAGCAAATAAAAGCAATAACGCTTAATGACATAGATATTAACACCACTTAGTATTAACTATTGCAATTATAACAAAACAGAATGCAAAAGACAAAAACAACTTTTAAAAATAGTGCAATCTTACACACTTTTGGTTGTTTTAAATAAAGATATTAAATTTATCAAAAGGGGGGGTGGAAACAGAGCAAACAAATCTGCTAAATTCGCCATTTTCCACAACTGGGAATAAAGCACTATCATTCTGATTTTCTAATTAAGTATATTTAAGAATGTGAATAGTTTTTTTTTTTTTTTCTTTTTTTTCTAAAAGATGACCGGTAAGGGGATCTTAACCTTTGACTTGGTGTTGTCAGCACCACGCTCAGCCAGTGAGCGAACTGGCCATCCCTGTATGGGATCCGAACCGTGGCCTTGGTGTTATCAGCACCACACTCTCCCGAGTGAGCCACAGGCCGGCCCAAGAATGTGAATAGTTTTAAGGTTCATTTTAGTAGAAGAAAAAGAGAGTCTAACTTCCAAAACCACCACAGAATACAGAATAAAACAAAATACATCTATATAGCAAAACTTGGTGCAAAGGGAAAAAGTTATTAAGCTAACGATTAGGGCTAATGGCCCAAACTTGTATTGGCCTAACCTAAATTTATCAACTTTTCCCTACCAAGACAAGGCATTTAATGGAACCAAGTTTTAGGCTTAATATCATTCAGTGTCTAGTTAGGGTAATAGTAAAGACTGGATCTTGTTAGCCTGAGTCAGACAAACTGCTCATCATAGTTACCTAAAGTAACATCAAAGATGTTAACCTGATCATGTGATCAAGTGTGGTATCAGCAAGTTTCTCCCTTAAAAGCTATTTTCCCCTTGATTAGTAATATCATATGGGAACATACTTTGAGACTATCAAACATCCATCCACTTTCAAATTTTCGTCCATTTTTCCAAATTTTTAACATCCATTTATGATTCTTACTTGAATCAATTATTACAAATGCCAACAGGTGATTTTCTAATGCTGTCATTTCCCTTATGCCATTTCCCCTATTCATTAGCAGGACTTCTTCATTAAGAACTTCTCAATCATTTATTTATCACTATGGATTCATAGATCCTTACTTTATTGATCGGCAATAATCAATTATTGCCTTATTTTAATGATTAAACTGTCCCAGAGTTAGCCAATGGGAGTTCTTCCAGTTTGGCTCCTATATCTCTTTGATACAACGCCCCCCCCCCATTTTATTTTTGAGCACTTCCAAATTTTCTGGCACTAAAAAATGCTCCATGCTTATCTTATTTTTTCCTGCCCCAGCCCTGGAATCAGTCATTTCTCTAAGGTTCCTTCTAGTACAAAATGGTATTTAGAAACCAAGATCTGGTGCTAGGTTATCTCATCGCTAATGGGGTGTCACTGTTTCTAGGTCCTCTCTGCAGACAGAGCTGGAAAACAGATGTATAGATTTATGCATGTGTATCCATACACATCTATTTCTATCTCTATATACTTTTAAAACCATGAGTTTATGCCAATACCTTGAATTCCAATCAAATATTACAGAGTTCATTCTAACCTTTGCCCTTTCTACATTTGAGAAACTAGCCACCATTTTCCACAATGTATTTATTTACTTAATTTGCTTAATCCTAATTTAGAAAATTGCTTCAAAAGTGTAAACCCATACCTCTGTAAACAAAAACCAAAACCTTCTTGACTAGAATTCAGTGTTGGAGTTCTTTTTGTCATTATCCTGAGGATATAGTCCAAATACTGGGTTCAAATTCCTAAATTAGTTTTTCCTTTCAGGACTCTTTGGTTTGGTTGTATTATTCATTAAAAATGAGGTCTGGCTCATTTATTTGTATTACACCTTAAGTTGTTTTTCTTTTTTTCTTCATCACTGATTTTATTGGTGTGTTTGCTGTTTATATACTGAACCCGTGAAACTTGGTTCCAAACCCTCAGATGGGTTGCTGCCCCCACTCCTTCTATCCCTCCCATCTCATTCCTACCCACTTTCTCTAGGTAACAAACCAATCTCATCAATCTCTGATTTATCCTTGTCATGTTTTGGTTTTGGCCCATTGAGCAAATACATATGTATTTTATTTCCCCTTCTTTCCTACACAAAAGGTAGTACAGTATACATACGGTGGATACTTTTGTACTTTATTTTTCACTGAACAATATATCCTGGAAGGCACTCCACATCAATTCATTAAGACCCTTCTCTCTCTTTTTTTTTTTTTTTCTTTTTTACAGCAGCATAATGTTCCACTGGGTGAATGCACCATATTTTATTCAACTATTCTCCTGTTGTGTAGGTTACTTCTAATTTCTGTAATTCCAAATAATGCTGCAACCTTGGGCATGTGTAATTCATACTGTTGGAAGTGTATCTTCAGGGTAAATTCCTAGATTTGGGATTGATGAATCAAAAGGTAAGCATGTATGTAGTCAAATCAACATCCACCTTATGTCTCCTGATACAATGCACTAAGAACACATCATTTTTGTTAATCCTGCCAAAAAAAAATGCACAACCTAAATCTAATCATGAAGAAACACCAGTCAAATCTGAACTGAGGGAACTCTACAAATAACTAAGTTGTATTCTTTAAAAACATCCATATCATAAAACCCAAAGACTAAAGAACTGTTCCAAATTAAATAAAACATTGAAATAGAATGCATTGAATAACCTGAGATTTTCTTTTGCTACAAAGCACGTGATTGGGACAACTAGGAAAATCTGAAAAAAATTTTACAGATTACAGAATAGCAATATATTAACGTTAATTCTGGGATTGGCTATTATACTATGTTGATATAAGCAAATGCCTTTGTCTCTAGGAAATACAGAGACTTAAGGATAAGGGGTGCATTATGTCTTAAACTTACATTCAAATGACTTTTTTAAAAAACATGTATATATTGGGGGAATAATGTAAATTTTAAAATGTGAGGCATTTGGGAAATCTGGGTAAAGTTTTTAAAAAAGCAACATCAGATGTCATTTTGACAATTATATTCATACTCCTAGTACTGAACTGTATATAAATAAACCGAGTTCTTTCTCCGAGAAAAAAAACATCATACACCATCACAGGGTGAGAATGATGTTAGTTGGCAATATTAAACAACGAATAAACACCAACAATAAACTGACTATAATATTTTTATTTAAATTATGTTTTAATGCTATTTAAGCATTATCTATTTAATGCTACGTAACTAATAAATAATACATGGCTTTTACAAAACACTAAAACTAAAACATAATTCACCAGACATCAAGGAACTCAGTCTAATTATGTCTCCAATATCACAATTTTAGACAACTTACATTTCTTTGCTTCTTTGAGACACGTTTTTCTTTACAAAATAGAAATAAATCAAAGACCTATTAAGGACATAAGTTTAAACTAAGTTTCGATCCCAAACACAGACACAGCAGCTCTACCCAAAGTAACTCAAGATCAAGACCTCTCAAAATGATTCAATGACTATTAACTCCACACTGTCTACAGTCAGAGTATCTTTTATTCATTATCACTTTTCAGTAAGGTAGACACAATGGAACTAAAAGCCTAAAGACTATTTTTCCCCACCTCCACTCCAAAAAAACAAAAGGAAAAAATGCTCAACATTTGGCATCACCAAATCTGTTTCAATATTCAGACCAATTTTAATTTGAAAAAGGAAACTTTAAAATATTTTGAAACTACACCGCTTTTTAGAAGTCTCTTTCAAAAAAAAAGAAAAAAAAGTAATTCAAAAGTTCCCCCCTGCCCCCAATTTAAAGCTATCAATTTATTTTCCTAACAGAATTAAACAGACTACTTTTCATTTCAAAGTTTAGGGATGACCATGATATTTCAACAATATAGATGAATTAAAAACCCATTTTCCAGCATGTAAGTAGCCTGTCAACTACCAAGGAAAAGCAGCATTCTTGACCTACTCAACAGAAGTGTCCTCACTGAACTCCTACAACTTGCACATTCCAAAACAGACACACAGATACACACACAGGATAGAACACATAAATAAGAGTTTTAAGTCAAGAAATCCCAGGTTCGAATTTCCTTCTGCTTCTCTTCTAACAAAATCAGTTATCCTCTATAAGAAAATAGTGTTCCTGGTATGCCTAGAATTTGTAATGTTACCAAAACAAAGAAATCTCTAGTACGTATTACCACTGGGAGAGATGTCTAATTTTTAAATGCTAATGATTCATTTGTAATTAATGTAAAACAATTTCAATGCTAACAATTCATTTGTAAATTAATGCAAAACAGTAATTTGCACACTAAAAATAAAGTCTAGAGTACAGAGTTTCAAATTCACATAAAAAGTTAACAGTTTATTCTTAGTGACTATTCTTAGTGACTTCTACTTGCAGAAAGTCTTCAAGATGTAGAAATGGAACAGCAATTTGGGAATTTAAATTCACAACCTTTGCACGTGGATCAATTAACTATTAAGACAAATAAACTTTCAAGACAAAAAAATCTTGAAATCTCAGTTAGGATCTTTGCCCCAGGAAAGGGCAATGAAAACGCACTTAGCAAATGACAAACTCAAGGTAAAAAGCAATGTTTGAGTCAGGTCCAAACGAACAGGTTTTAAAACTGAGTAAAACTCAAGATGTGAAAAACCAGCTAACCCTTACATTGCCCAAAATCTGACAAACTGCTGAATAAAAAGTTAGAATACTAAAAGAACTGAAACTGGTAAAATACGTATGGTCTCTTTTCAGAGTTGCCAGATAAAGCATTAACCCAAAAAACCAATTACTACTCCATCATTTCTTAAAATTAACTCACAACTGATACAAAGAAGTTTCCCCAACTCGAAATAGAATCAACATTCATCACCTAAAGTGAGAGACTACCCAGAGTCACCTGAGTAGGGAGACCTACATCCAAGAGATCCAACTGTCTCTCCCTTCCACTCTGTACAATGTTAAAATCATTTCCTAATTAGAGTTTACTCATCACTCAGGTGTTCTACTTACCAACAGAACTTAAAACATTTTTCAAAAAACTATGAGCAACAGAAACAAGGAGGTTATGTACACATGTATACTCTTAATAACATAATAACTTACATTTCTATCATGGATTTTTATGGTCTGTCATATTCATTTTTAAAGAGGAAAAGGTACCTCAATATATTACTTTAATTTCCTAATTTTGCAGCTCTTCATATGTGTAGAATGTAACAACTAAATCTAAGGTCAAAGAAAGTCAGGGCTAAAGATAAAGTTGTTTTTAAATTCTCCATTCTCAAATTTGTTTATTACATTTTTTCTACTCAAGATTACATAATAGAAAAATATATACTGAAAACTGTAAAAGCTGTGTGGTATTTCAGGATTATTAAATAAAACCAATTTGTGTCATCCTAATCTAAAAAGAGAACTGACTTCTGCTTATTAAAATGATTATACTGCTGTCTCTTTCCCTCCAGTTACTATCACGGTAGAATGAATTTTAACTTCCCAGGAGTCAAGACAATAAACAGCGACTCTAAACAGTCACCTTCAGCTCCATAATCTAAAATTAATATAATTTTAATAATAATGTATGTAGCCTTACTGTGTACTAGACATTGCTCTACATTTTTTTTTTGACATGTTAACATTAAATGTTAACTCATTTACTTTTCCCCACTGTATGTGGCACATATGCTTCTACAGTTTACAGATGGGGAAAACAGGTACAGAGAGGTTAAGTAACTTGCCCAAGATTATACATGCAGCAAGTGGCAGAGCTGCGACTCCACCGAGGTGGTCTGGTTCCTACCTCTTCAAAGAGTCTCCTCAACTTCAGAGCCTATGTTCCTTCCTTCCACTCGCCCCAAGTCACCTGTCTATGCCACTTCCCGCCTTTGCCTGCCCATCTCTCCAAGACAGCATATGACTTCCCCCATACTCACATATGACATTTCCATTCTGCCCACCACTAAGTCTACATACTGCTTTTATCAATCCTTCCCACACTGACTTCCCCTGAGTCTAAATTCCCATTTCATTTAAGCATATTAGAGAACTGTACACAATGACACAATAACAGCTACCATTAACTAAGCACATAATATGTGCTACATACAACGCTAAGATCTTTCTCATAATTAAAAAATTATAGTGTGTGAAATGAGACCCATTTTACTGGTGAGAAAACTGAGGCTCCGACGGCTGAATATTTTGGCAATGTTCTCACAGCCAATAAATGACAAAGCAAAAGACACACACTCAAGTCTGTATGACTCAAACTCTTTAGGTTCATACACATGTCTTCTCATGTATACCTTCTTGCTTTACTTCTTTGATATCTAGAGCGTCTAGGTACTGTACTATTCATAAAGGAAGTATTTCTTCACAAATGAATTCTAGAAAATCATTAGGAAAACAGCAATTACCATTATGTTAATGGTTTCTAATACTACTTCCCAAAAAGTTTCAATATCTTAGTTAAATAATTAACATGGATTAAAATACATTCAGATGGCTCCTCCCTCAAAAAACAAAACAACAACAACAACAACAAAAAACCTTAAATGTCTGTGGTTTAAATCTTTTAGGTAACACTATCTCTCAATACTGGAACCCAGGATTATTCTTCCGTTCCTCAACCTCTCCCATTCTTCAGTTCCCCCCCCCGCACCCCACCCTCCCGCAAACACACAAACCATTGGACTAGTACCCAAAGAAAGGATTAGCTATAAATTGTTTTGCTTTGCCATCGGTGACTTAAGACTGTCACCGCAGGGAAACAGCAAAGTGACAGCATCCCTGATTCTCCAGCCTGCTAAACGTAAACCAATCTCACTTCTTAGTGAGATTTTTCTAAGACACTAATGAACATGCTGTAAATGTTCATTACATAAACATCCTCTCTTCCTGGAGACAAAGGTTGTAGCTGCAGTTTCTAATCCCATGGAATACTGTAGCAGCAATTATTGCTCATTTACTCAATGTGAAAGGCGACAATCACATTTGTTACAGTTCTCTGTACTTTAATGTCATTATAAACATTAAATAAAATGAAATTAGCCATTGAAGTACCCCAGTTAACGACGAATAGGTGAAACGGAAGCCAGAAAAAATATTTCACCATCAGTACTCTTAATAAAGTAAAACATGTCTTTGTTACCTGCATTCTCTCCCAACATACGCCACACCTTCCAGGTTGACAAAAGCAGAAAGATATCTAAGTTTTCTTTTTTAAAAACCCAAAAAAGAAATCACTCAAACCTCTCACAAAGAGTAAATTCTAAGAATGAAGAATTCCACCTCTCTTTTCTTTACCACAACCACTGACTTTCCGCCTGTAACAACCAGAGAGGGCTGGGGGTGAAAGAGAGGGTGGTGCGAATACACAACACACGACCCAGTCACCTCCTAGCTTGGCCCATCCCAAATTTCACCTTGGAACCGCGAGAACCAGGAAGGCACCAAGAATTCCTAGGAAATGGTCTCACCCCAATGAGAGAACATTTTTAACTTCCTCGAAACCACTGTTTCCTTGGGGCATTATCACACACTCCCACCCGGACATACTACCTAGGAGATTACTTATAAGAAAAGCACAAACACACACAAAGAAAAACACAGTTTGAAGCGGGCAACTCCGGCTCAGCCGGCGCGGAGAAGCTCAGGGACCACGCGGAGCTGCGAGCCAAGTTGCCACCGCGATCGCACCGACGGTGCAAAGGCGGCCGAGGGCAGCTGGAAAAGCAGCGCGCGGGGTCCCAGCCCCCCGCCCCACACTCGGACCCTCGAGGCAGGAAACCCGGCTCGGCGGCGCTGCCTCACCCGTAGGGCTCCGGCCTTGGCCGGAGCGATAAGGTGGATGGGCGCTTCCCATCCTGCCAGCTCCGCCCTCCCGGCCACATTCCTGAGAAGCCCGACTCCCGGAACGCCAAGCTGGGCGCCCCGCAGGCAGGAGCGCGGCGCCGCGGCCGCAGGGCGGGAGCGCAGAGCCGGCCCCGCGCCCGCCCGCCGGCTCCCGGCTCCGGGTCCCCGCGGCGCCTCCGGGGCGGGGTCGCGGCGGCCGCCCCGCCACAGGTAGCGCGAGCCCCCGCCCGCCGCCGCCCTGGCGCCCCCGGCAGGCCCGCTCCAGATACCTGGATGAACTGGATGGTGAGCGCCGACTTGCCCACGCCGCCTCCGCCGACTACCACGAGCCGGTACTTCTCCTGGCCGGAGCCGTCCCGCCAGCTGGCCGCGGCCATGGGGACGCCGCCGAGCCCAGCCCGGCCGCACCGAGCCGCCGCCGCCGCCGCCGCCGCCGCCGCCGCCCGCCCTAGGCCCGGCTCCGGGGACGTGCGCGGCCGGCAGGCTGCGGGCGAGCGGCCGGGCGGGGGTCCTGGGCGCCGGGCGCTGCTGAGAGGGCCGGTCCGCGCGGCAGCGCTGCGCCTGGGGCTGGCTGGGCCCTGCCCGAGGCACGGAGAAGCGGGGTGACCGCAGGGACCAGGGGTGGCAGCGGCCGGGGGGCGCGCTCCTCTACGCGGCTCCGCAGCGCCTACCGAACGCAGCCTCCAGCGCAGCTACAAATGGCCGTCTGGGGGCCGGGCTGCCGGGCTGAGGCGCTGCATATGCATGAGGGGGCGTGGCGTGGCGGGCGGTGCCGCGCGGGGCTGAGATTCCCGAGCTGACCCAGGCTTCAGACCCCCGCAGACGTGTCGCTCCAATTCTTTGCCATCTAGTGTGTGCGTGAAAGAGTGTGGGAGTGGGTGTCAAGTGGGAGTGGGAAGGAGACAGTAAGACTGTGTGACCATAACTGTATGTCAGGGATTGTGTGGATGAAAAATACAGTATGTAACGGCGAGTGTGAAAAATAGAGCTGTTGTCATATTAACTCAACTTGTAGGAGAGTCAATGTCCTGGTTTAAGAGTACAAATGATGACCATACTTGTGTGAAAAGCAGTATGATTGACGATTAGCGTTGTGTCACGGTAACTGAGTGTGCGGTGGGCTAGCAGTGGCGACAGTGTGTGAGGAATGCGAATGACGGAGCATGGGGAATAAGTCATAGTGGCTGAGCTTGCCTGGACAAGAGTGAATGTGGCAGATTGTGCATGTGTCAGTAGAGTGTCTCAGTGGCCATGTTTATGTATGAGAAATGTGTGGTGACCGCATATGAGTGTGAGTGTGAGTGTGAGAGATTAATTTGTATTTATTGACATTCTACATACAAGGCACTGTGCTCAATGTAGAGACGCTTTCATGCAAAAAAATGGGTCCCTGCCCTCAAAAACCTTAGAGTCCAATGGAGAAGACAGACGGGGAAAACAGGCTTAATGATAAGGGCTATAAAAAACATAAGCACCACGTGGCATGTGTGTCCAATGGAGAAGCATCACCCCAGAGTTGGATGGTCAGCAAAGGCTTCCTAAAAGACCTGAAGAATAAATAACATAGACAAATGAGTAATTGGAAGAAAAGTATTCCAGAGAAAGGGAACTACACTTGCAAAAGTCAGAGTAGAGGAGGAAAGAATTGTGTCACATGATTTTGAATGTGTTGGGGGAGTTTACATGCTGGTGATTGTGAATAAAAAGTTACCATCTTTGTGTATGGCAGTTTAATCAAATGTAACAGGAATACAGCTCTGTGTAGAAGTGACTGTCTGGAACCAAATCCTAGCTCTTTCACTAATGGTGTGATGTTGGGAACTTACTTAACCTCTGTGCCTCAGTTTTCTCTTCTCTAAAATAAGGACAAGGGGCTGACCAGTTAGCTCAGTTGGTTAGAGCATGGTGCTGATAACACCAAGATCCAGGGTTCAATCCTTACACTGGCCAGCTGCCAAAAAAAATAAATAAACACATAAAATAAAATAAGGACAGCAAGACTACCTAGCTCATGGGGTTTTTAATAAGAATCGTATGAGTTAATACACATGAAGCACATAAAACAGTGTTGACATGTAGTAAGCATTTATGGCAGTTTTGGAACATGAATGCAAGTTCTTGGACACACTTAGCAACTCGCTTGAAACCAGTAGAATGCAGCAGAAGAGATGCTGACAAATTTCAAAGGCTAGATCAGAAGAGGCCATGCAGCTTCCACCTGTTCTTTTGGGATTCTCACTCTGGGAGAAACAAAGCAAGAAGTTTGACTACCATAGATGGCCATGCTAGAGAGGCCACATGTTGACATGTCAGTGAAAAGTCCAGCTGAGCTCCCACCAGACCACCAGCATCAGCTGCCAGCCATCTCAGTAAAACATCTTGGACACCCAAGATGTCCATGTCCAGCCTTCAAATGACTGCAACCCCCACTGGCACCTGACTGTAACTGCGTGAGAAACTCTACGCAAGGACTGCCCAGCCCAGCCCTTCCCGAATTCCTAACCCACAAAATCATGAGCAAAATAAAATTGTAAGCTGATAGTGCTTTTTAAAACTTTTTATTTGGGAATAATTTCAATGTATAAAGTATAATGAACACTCATACATCCTTTTCCCACAAACTCACCTATTGAGAACATTGTACCCCACTTGCTTTATATTCTCCCTCTCTCTGTTTCTCTCTCTCTGCCTCTGTCAACTTCAGTAAATTTAACATTGATATAAATACTTTTGTATAATTTGCCATTCATATTCCAGTTTTTGTCAGTTGACTCAATAATGTCTTTTAGAGCATTTTTTCCCCTCCAGTACAGGATTTAGTCTAGGGTCAGGCTTTGCATTTAGTCGTCAGATCTCTTTAGCTTCTTTTACTGTGGCACAAAATGGTTGCTTTAAGCAGCTTGGGGGAGGCGGCTATTTATTAGACAGCAACAGTAGCCAGAAAATCCTCAATAACATTGTTACCAATGTGAAAAGAGGTAGGAAAGAGAAAAGAAAGAGGAACCCATGTCAAGGAAGTGCTGAGAAAGGGCCTACTATGCTTCCCACAGATGCCTCTCAGCGTGAGCCTAGCTCTGAAATTTCCCATAATCCATCAGGAGCAAAAAGATGGCCAAAGAGTTTTCCTTATGTCTATCCCTTCTAAGGTATATTCCAGAAACCTTTCTGTCCTTCAAGAATACATGGAAACGGTTAACAAATTTCAGGAACATCCAAACGAAACACAGTTATTCCCTGGGATGGCCAGTTAGCTCAGCTGGTTATAGTGCAGTGTCGTAACACCAAGGTCAAGGGTTCAGACCCCCATAGTAGCCAGCTGCAAAAAAAAAAAAAAAAATTTTTTTTTAAAGTTATTCCCAGAGCAAAAAGCATAGTTACACCAGACACAACCATTTAGGCTGGGGAAAATCAGGTATTGGTCCTAAGACAATTGTACAAAATCCCTTAGTATTCCGTGACTCAGCATCTGATGAGAGAGCACTTGGGGTTCTAAGCCTGATGATAGTTTGACCTGTAAAAGGAAAAGAGGAGGAGACAATAATAAATACAGGCTAGTGAGCACATTTGTGCCCAGTGACCAGAGTGTTCAGGAAGAAAACCCATTTGCAGAAGAATGTATTTCAAAAACCTATATAATGAGCTTCTTTTCTGACTGAGTCCTAACCAAGATTTTCTTTTCTTTCTCCTCTGAACTACTATCATATCTGTGTACAGGACAAATCCAACACTGAAACCAGGCAAGGAAACCCATGCTGTAGAAGGCATTTGTCTGTTGCTTCCTAGGCATCTTTCTCTTTCCTCTTTCAAATATCTTTAAATTTCCCCTCTGTAGTTTGGGAGTGACTGACCCCTACCCCCAGCTCTAGGGGTTGACCCTCCTTTGCTGAAGATTATCACCCTCCACAGTAATCATTTGAAGGATAGTCGTATGTACTAAGTCAGGCCAATAAGGAACACATTCAACTGCAGAATTAAAAGTATACTGAGATGTGGCTTCACAGCCACTAAGATGACTGTAATCAAAAAGATAATAACAAATGTTGACGACAATGTAGAGAAACTGGAACTCTCATTCACTGCTGGTAGAAATTTAAAATGGTACCATTGCTTCAGAAAACAATCTGGCAGTTCCTCAAAAGGTTAAAGATAAAGTTACCATGCAACCCAGCAAATCCACCCTAGTTATGTATACCCAAGAGAAATGAAAACATATGACCATATGAAAGTTTGCCCATAGTGACATTATTTATCAACTTTTTGGGAGTGGGGGGTTACAGGTGGCTGGTTTAGGGATCCAAACCCTTGACCTTGGTGTTATCAGCACCATGCTCTCCCAAGTGAGCTAACCTGCCAGTCTGTGGCAATATTTGTAACAGCCAAAAAGTGGAAACAACCCAATTGTCCATCAACTGATGAATGGGTAAACAAAATGTGGTATATCCATACAATGGAATATTATTTGGCAATAAAAAGTAATGAAGTCCTGATGCATGCTACAACATGTATGAATCTTGAACATATTATGGTAAGAGAAAGAAGATAGACACAAAAGGTCACATACTGTATAATTCCATTTATAAGCAAGGTCCAGAATAGACAATCTATAGAGACAGGAAGTAGATCTGTGGTTGCCAGGACTGATAACAAGTACAGGGTTTCTTTTGGGGAAGACGAAAAAGTTCTGAAATTAGATCATGGTGTTGATTGTACAACTCTGTAAATATACTAAGAACCTGCTGGGAGTGCTCCTTGATCCTGTGGTGCCCCATGGTGTGGCCTCGCTTTCTTCTGGTCCCGGGCAGCCAGGGCCTAGAGGGCAGTCGAGGCAGGCAGCAGCTGGGCAGCAACAGAATGCTGGCTATCAAGGTATTTAGCCTAATAGGCAACTGAGCAATTTCCACCTTGCTCTGTGTACAAGCACACAGAAGTGTTGTGAATAAAGAGTGGGGACTATGCTGTCCCAAGTTATGTCAATTGGCGTGACTATTCCTTGCCTAATGTAGCCAATGTCAAGCACCTGTCTGCTAGCCGGGTCTTAAAAGAGAAGGAGAAGGCCTCCTGGAGCAACCTCTTCATGGGTGAAAAAGTTGAGTCATGCCGCTTTCAGTTCAACGAGAACTTTGCTGAAATGAACGGGGGCACGAACAAGCAGAAGACGGTTATGGGCACTGCTGTGCTCTTCATTGGCATCATGGCTCTGGTTCTGATCGAGGAGAAGCGCTATGTGTATGGCCCTATCCTGCACACCTTTTTTTCGTTTTGGCAGCTGGCAGGTTTGGGGATCTGAACCCTTGACCTTGGTGTTATAACACTGCACTCTAACCAACTGAGCTAACTGGCCAGCCCTCCCACACACTTTTGATGAAGAGTGGGTGGCCATGCAGAACCAGAGAATGCTCCATATGAAGGTCAGCCCCACCCAGGGCTTCTCTGCCAAGTGTGGTTATGACAAAAAGGAGTGGAAGAAATAAGAGACCACCATTTTGTGTGAACCTTACCTTGTTCTGTCACCTCATACCATTCAGCATATTTACTGGAAGCCTGTTATATCAGACAGAACCAATGCTTATAAATGACCAGTTTACATGAAAAGAAAAAAGAAAAAAGTGCTGTTGACTGCATCATTTTGACTTTTTGGCCGGGGAGCAGCTGGCAAGTGGGGGATCCAAACCCATAACCTTGGCTGTGCTCTAATCAACTGAGCCATTTTCACTTAAATTGAGTGATTGGCCACAGTGTTGTCAAGAGATTTCAACAGGCAGATTCAGGACCAGATTCGGCCAGCAGATATGTTTGGGCCTACAATTCAATTTTTTTGTTTAAATTTTGAATTGGTTGCCAATATTTAAAAGTAGGATATTTCACAAACAAATCTGGATTTCTAACTCTTCTTGAAAAAATTAAATGGAATATCTTGCAGCAGTGGGCTGGCACTATCTAGCAACAACTAGCTAAAGGCAAGTATCGCTGCCCTTTAGAAAAGATACAATGCTCCTGATCGTTAGAGCCACCAGCACACACTACCTAGTTGATGTTACCTGCCTGGCCTTAGTGGGCTTTAAGAGTTTGCAAATCCTACTAACATATGCCAATGTTCTCCACCTAGGAGGCACATCTGAATCCCTTGTAGTGTTCTTTAAAATTAAGAAACTGGGCTCCACCCCAGACCTTCTAAATGAAAATCTCTGAGGTTGTTGAGCTGGAATCTGAATTTGTATATTTAAACATCAAAAGTGATACTGAGACGCCACCACAGATGAGAACTCTTGGAGAAGGGTAGACTCATCCATGTCCATTATTTATTTCAGGACAAACAATGACCTTTTCATCTGGAATGCTGGTTACTCATCATCACTAAAAAAACCCACTATTGACCAAATAGCATCCCTGGCCCATCCCAGAGAAAGGATCTGAGGGTGGAGCAGGGAGGGAGGTACTGAAACCAAGATTCCCCTGACCTCATCTATGTCTGAGTCAGACAGAGCCAAGGCCTGGTAACAAAAGACAGTCAAGCCCCCAGATCAGAAAGCGTACAATCCTTATCATGTTTGATGGAGGAGCAGCATCCACTTACTTCCTTAATGGGCCATTGCTTTTAATGTGAATGAATGGCTGGTATAGAATGAAACAGCCCAGAAGGAGCAGCATGCATCTGAGATGAGACAGAAGCACAAATCTATGCCTTGTTTAAAGATCACGCTACTAAGAATAGAAATTGAAACACATGCTCAAGCCGGTGCACACACATAGCCCTGAGGAAGGCCATGACGGAGCTGCAGGAATCCACAGCTTAGTGGAGGATGATCTGAGAATTACAGAGCCTTAAAGCAGCAAAGGTACCCTGAGATGATTCCCTCTAAATCTCTCCTTTTACAGGTGGGCAAGCAAAGGCCCAGAAAGAGAAGGTCAGTCCCCAACATCACCTGGAGACAGAGCAGAAACGCAACTGGAACTCAGATTCTGTCCCCTGGCTTGAGGTCCATCTCAATATAGC
This sequence comes from Cynocephalus volans, assembly GCF_027409185.1. Taxonomy (NCBI): domain Eukaryota; kingdom Metazoa; phylum Chordata; class Mammalia; order Dermoptera; family Cynocephalidae; genus Cynocephalus; species Cynocephalus volans. The sequence goes on from NC_084463.1 coordinate 114,409,143, forward strand.
ACACTGCCTTAGGAACCCAAGAGCCCAGAAGGCTGAGTATGGTGAAAGTCAGACTGCCCTTCTTAGGCATGGCTGCCAGGAAGAACCAAGCGAAGGTATCCACCATAGCATTTTTGAAATAATGAAAAACTGAAAACTACCTAAATATCCAACAACAGGGACTTGGTTAAATAAATGATGCTACAGTCGTAGTATGGAACACTATGTGGCCATTAAAAATAATTTACTTATATAGGAAAATGAGAAGGGTAGGTGCTATGATCTGAATATTTGTGTCCCCCCAAAATTCATATGTTGAAACCTAATCCCCAGTGTAATTGTATTAAAAGTTAGGGCCTTTAGGAAGTAATTAGCTCATGAGGGTGCTGCCCTCATGAATGGGATTAGTGCCCTTATAAAAGAGGCTTGAGGTAGCTTGATTGTCTCTTCTGCTATGTGAGGACAAGTAAAAGGCACCATCTCTGAAGCCAGGAGCCCCTCCAGTCAGCAAACCTGCTGGCACCTTGATCTTGGACTTCCCAGACTCCAGAACTGTGAGAAATAAATTTCTTTTGTTTATAAATTACCCAGTCTAAGATACTTTGTTATAGCAGACTGAACAGATAATATAGTAAGATACAAAACAGTATATACAGTATATTTACAATTGTAAAGAAAGAAGGATACACAGATAAAATAGATAAGATACTGTTTATTAGCACCATGAACCTGGCACTATGCTAATCGCTTAAAACATTATCCAATTTAATCCACAAATCAACCATCTGAAGTGGGTTCTACTATTATTTGTATTTTACAAAAAAGCAGCAGGACAGAGATGTCCTATGGCTGGTAAATGACTGAGTGCGTATTTGTTTTTTTGTTTGTTCCGTTGGTTGGTTTTATGGCGGCTGGCCAGTACAGGGATCTGAACCCATGACCTTGGTGTTACAAGGCTAGAGTGCATATTCGAACTCCACAGCTCTCATACTTAACCACTATGTGTAGATTAAAAACAAAAAAGACTGACAGGATATTCAGTTATCCTAGATAGTGAGATCATAGGTGAGTTTTATTTTCTACTTTTTGTTTTTCTTTCTTCCTTCCTTCCTTCCTTTCTTTTTTAAAAGTAATTCCCCATTCTCTTCTACCCCCAGCCCTTGAAAACCTCATATCTACTGTCTCTATGAATTTTTATATTCTAGACATTTCATATAAGTGGAATCATATAATGCCCTTTTATATCTTCTTTAGAGAAATGTCTATTCAAGTCCTTTGCCTATTTTTTAATACATTTTTTTGTCTTTTTGTTATTGAAATGTAGGAGTTCTTTATATATTCTAGGTATAGACCCTTATCAGATGTGTGATTGGTAAACACGTCTTCCATTCTGTGGCTTGCCTTCTCGTTCCTCAGTAGTGTTCTTTGATGCACATGTTTTTAATTTTAACGAAATCCAATATCTTTTTTTGTTGTTTTGGCAGCTGGCCTGTACAAGGATCCAAACCCTTGACCCTGATGTTATCAGCACCACACTCTCCCAAGTGAGCCACCAGCCAGTCCCAGTATCTTTTTTTATTAAGAAAAAATATAAAATTATGTTTATGAACAATTTTTAATGTTATGGGCAAAGCAGGAGCCCAAGTTGTGCAGATATAATCTATGTAAAAATAAGTGACAGATAATCTGCAAGGGAGAATTAACTATTCCAGGAAGACTGAGAATGAGGGACGATATATAAAAAATACTTATGTCACCCTCCATCACTCATTTTGAACTGTGATGGCTGCTTTGTCTGTTTCTTCCCTGCAGCAGCTTTCCAAAGAGAGGCACACCTACTGCTCCAAGGGGACTGAGCCCTTAAATTGAGCTCCCTGTAGCACCCAGGCCAGTTTTCAGAGCTCCAAACAGGTCTTTCTTTTATCCACACCCCTTACCAGGACAGTGACTATGGCTGTTTTAAAGATTTGTGAGGAACTCAGAAAAGACCAAAAGAGTGGAAGGGAGGAGAGGGGAGTCCTTTCTTCCTTCACATGACAGGATAAGATATTTGGAGCTTTCAGAACAGAAGGGCACAACTTCAAGAGCAGCCAGGTAAATTTATGTAGACAGCTGACAGAACCTGACAATAAGGCAAGGTAGACAGCTCTTCAGAAGCTTTTTAAAATGCAGTGGTTTCTAGGCCCCATTCCTGCCCCACAGAATTACACTGTTTCAGGGGAGAACTGAAAGGAAATGCTTTGTGATTGCAATCTTCCCTCCTGTGCCCCATGGGGCCAGGGATACTTCTGTCTCCCGCAGGTGCAACACCCGTGGTTTGGTGAGAACAAACAGGTTTTTCTTCACCAGAGCACTCAGGATCCCCGGAGAGAGTGTGTGAGCTACAGCGTCCTAGAATGTCAGACGGGGAAGGGGACTGAGAGATCTTCCACTCCACCCCTCCTATATTAGTCAGTGTTGGGGCTTTAGGGAGCCCACTAAATAACGGCTCTCTTCTCCCTGAAGTTCTGAACCAATTGAGAAATAGGACACAGAAAACCAACAGATATGAATCAAAATGTCAGCTTTATTACTGATACAAGCTAGACCGGAGGACATGGTTTAGGTGTGAGGCCAAATGGGCTTGCCCACACTGTTCCCAGAATAAACTTACCACCCAGTTACAGGCAGGGCTGGAAACACTGCAGGCCTCATCTTTTGGGGATCTTCCTCTGTAAAACTTGTGGCACATATGAGACTACCTCAAAAAGTTCATGGAACAATAGATAACACTAATTTTTTTACAGATTTTTTTACTGTTTATTGGGGGGGCAGCTGCCTAGTAAGAGGATCCAAACCTTTGACCTTGGTGTTATCAGGAACATGGTCTCCCAAGTGAGCTAACCAGCCAGCCCCCTCTACAAACTTTGTAAAGCACCCTCCTAGAGGAACAGAACAACTGTCCCCTTCGGTGGGGCTGGCTCCCAAAGAGAAGAAAGGGAGGAGTTAAACTGAGCATGCTCAGATCATTCTTCCAACTCACTAATCAGATGATTCACACCTTCTTGGGGAAGAATGAGTAAATGGTGGAGAGAAAGAAAAGGAACCCTACTCTAATGATACTCAAATTTCAGTGGGCATCAGAATCACCTGGTGGGCTTATTACAACACAGATTGCTGAGCTCCCCTCTCAGAACCCTGACTCAGTAGCTCTGGGGTATGGCCTGATAAACTGTGTTTTTTAACCAGTTTCCTGCTGTTACTGCTGATCTAGGGATCACACTTTGAGAACCACTGCTCGAAGAGTATCTCTTCACTAGGAAGAATAAATGTTCCCCATGACAGCCATGACTTGATTGGTTGCTGGTGACAAACCAACTGACACTGAAATAAAAAAAGAGAATTTCCTGTTCGTGTAACTAAATGACACGTCAGTGTAAATTCAAGCATGACTACACTCAGAGACTCAAGTGATGTCTTCAGGACTCTTTCACTCTCTCTATTTCTCAGCTCTGTTTGTTCTATGTGGCCCCAGTTCTAGGCAGGGTTTCCCCTGGTGTCAACAAGATGGCTCCACGTATATTCTTTCCCCCGAGCTGGTGTTTCTCAAACCTCAGCATGAATCAGAACCACCTGGAGGGCTTGTTAAAACATAGATTGTTGGGCCCCACTTCTGGAGTTTCTGATTCAGTAGGTCTGGGGTAACACCCTAGAAATGGCATTTCCAACAAATTCCCAGGTGAAAATATTGTTGCTGCTGGTGTGGGACCACATTTTGAAAATGACTGCTCAAAGCAGTTTCTGAAGAAAAACAAAGGGAGATTCTCTCTCCTAACTGTTCCTAACATACCTTTGAAAAAAATTCTGAAATTGAGTCTCGTTGGTTCGAATTGGTTGGATGTGAGCTGCATGCCCATCCCTGAGCCAATAACAGTGATGTTCTTAGTGGCCAGGCTTGAGTCATAAATTTCCCTAAGTACTCCAGAGGTACCTGGAGATGCAGGTAGGGTTAACCTCACAAGAGCTATCTGGACTGAAAATAGGCAAGGGTTAAGGGCTATCAGAAGAATGGCAAATGGCTGCAGGGGAAGCACAAACAATACTTGTTCTCTACCCTTTGTCTCATGAATTAAGAATCAAAAGGTTAAGTGGCCACTCTGTTTTATCCCATTTAGAAGATAGAAATTTTTTCAAAGGGCAGCTTGGCACAGTAGAGAGAGTGAATGGGTTTTAAAACAAGAAAACTTGACACCAAATCCTATCTGCACCACTCACTGGTTTAGGCCAGATCAGTAAACCTCTGAAGTATTTAGCTCCTCTCTTTAGTGTTTTAAAATGAAAATAACAATAACACCTACTCACAGGGTGGGATGTGTGATGATTTACTAGAACTTGTAAGAATGCTTTATTAGGAAAATATTAGATAGCTGTGAATTTTAAATTATTTTACAAGTTTATGTGAATTATAATATATATGAAAATTAAAACTACATAGACACGCTGTTTTTTGTTTAATAAGTACTATTTTTCCTCTACAAAATTGGCAAGATCAAATATGTATTTGATAACATTATTGAGTGAAAGTCTAGGGAAAGGGACACTTCGATTCATTGCTGGTTGAGCCCAACCCATATTCTAAGGCCTCTTAACATACTCAGTGGCCCAATGCCCCTTAGAATTTTATTTCTTTTCCTGAGGGTTTTTTCTGAACTGCAGAAGTCCATTCTGGCTGCCAGCAGGCTAGGCCAGGGAATTATCCCATCTCATGCCCCCAACCTCCAGGGCAGCTTTCAGCTAATGACACTTGGGAATTGCAGCTCCCTCACCTCTTATTAGAAAAATCCAGAAGTGAGTATTTTACACCATTTCTCATAATTTCCCAGTGGGATTAAGCTCCAGTCACTCACTGTTGTAGCTGGCTTAATAACCATCCCTTTAATAGCTGCCTTCCCTTCTCTATAGCACCTGCCCTGCCCCCAGCTTTCTGGTAGTCCCTGCACTTCCCAAGTATACTACTTGCACTAGAATCATTGTCACAGAGGTATGCTTATGGAGCCCCAACCAAGAGATAAACACTTTTTGGGAGTGGGTAACGTCTAGCAACATCACAAATTCACATGTCCTTTGTCCTAGCAAATCTAATTCTAATAACTTCAACAAGTACATTCACACACATGGGAAATAACATATATAAGGCTGTTCACTGAAGCACTTTTTGTGATAGTAAGATAAGAGACTGACATATATTAAATGTCCATTAATAGGGAGCTGGTCAAATAAGGCAAAGTTCATTGATACAAGGAGATACTATGCAGCAAAAAAGAAAAATAAAAAAAAAGGAATTCCTTATAACTAACTTGGAATAATCTTCAAGATTTATTTAAATGAAAAAAAAAAAAAAAAAAACACAGGATACCAAACGGCATGTATAATACAGTACCACTTGTGTAAAAAGGAGGGAGCACATATAAACGTGTATCTATAATCATATAGATTGCATAAGGATCATATGTAATCTATATAGATTATTGTTGTAATCATATAGAGTAATTCTAGAAGGATAAAGAAGCAACTGGGAGACTTTTTATATAAACTCTTTGGTGCCTTTTGATTTTATTTTTGTTTTTTTGGTGCCTTTTGAATTTTGAAGCACGTGAGTATATTACCTATTCAGAAAAATTAATTAAAACATCTTTAAAATAAATGTGGGAAAAGAATTTTATATTCAGAAAGATATTTTAAGAGATATTTTTTATTAAGATATTATTATGTAATATTTTATCTTAAGAAAGATATTTTGAGTCATTTCAGAAACATTTATTTTTATAAAATTAGATGTAATTGTCATTGTAAGTAACCAGAAATACTACAAACTAAAAAATTACATATTGTAATATGTCCAAAAAATATATACCAACGGCCATCTAGAGCTTTAAAACATACAACAATGTGTTAATTAACCAGAGAGGGAGAAAGAATAAAAGACGGGAAGTTTGTTGAAAAGTCCAAAGTCACACTTCGGGACTTGGAAGCTCTCATTACAAATAACATCTCCTCTGTCCTTTGAACCTCTTATGAGGTGGGTGCTTTATAGGCACATTCTCTTGTGTGTACTACAAACATACCAGGGCACTTCAAAAAGTTCATGGAAAAATAGAAATGAAAGATAATGCAGGGCCGAGCCCGTGGCGCACTTGGGAGAGTGCGGCGCTGGGAGCGCGGCGACACTCCCGCCGTGGGTTCGGATCCTATATAGGACTGGCCGGTGCACTCACTGGCTGAGTGCCGGTCACAAAAAAAAAAAAAAAAAAAGATAATGCAAACCTTTCCATGAACTTTTTTTGTGGAGTGGGGCGTGGCTGGCTACTACAGGGATTTGAACCCTTAACTTTGGTGTTATAACACTGCCATGAACTTTTGGAAGTACCCTTATATTATCATTCAAACATTCAAATTTTGTAAGTGAGGAGACTAAGACTCTGGGAGCTCAGGGTACTGGTTAAAGGTCACATAAATAGAATGTGAATTTGGTCTGAGGTTTATCTGACCTCAAGACAAGATTTATGCCAACTTTCCCTCAGTGCTACCTATTAAAGATGCAGACCTTGATAAGAGCATTGAATAAGGGCTCATATCCTAAGGTCCAGGCCTGAAGCTACCCTAGTGAGCTGGCAGGAAAGCCATTTGATCTTTGGCTCCTCTGCACAGATTTTCATGCATAACCCAGAGCTCAGGGACCAGCAAGAGAGTTCTTGGTTCTTTGTTAGTTTGTTTTTTATGGGAATCTGAACCCGTGACCCTGGAGATATAAGGTTGCACTCTAGCCAACTGAGCTAACCAGCCAGTCTTTTTCTTCCTTTTTTTTTTTTTTTTTTTTTTGTTTTGCTTTAAGAGAGTTCTTCTTGGTCCATACCTTTCTGTGACTGGAGCATGCCAGCACCTGGGGCCATACTACAGGGCAGGAATCCATCAACACTGATTTGGAAAATGTTTTTTTGACAAATGTTTAGTAAACACCTTTTATGTGCACTAAGCTGAAAGTTCAGGAAGATACAAATCATTTTGCTTTTGCAGTCCCAAACATAGAAGTTTCACAGAAAATATTTGTAGAGTGAATAAATGAACTAACCATTGGCACCATAGTGTGAAGTAGTGTGGGAAGTCCAAGGAAGTAAAATACACAGTCCCAGGATACAACTCAGTCAAGGAGACAATACAAAAATACTGCAATACCTAGGTAAGAGTAGAAGACAGGCTATAAATAAGGCCTTAGCAACAAGTGAAGTCTGAGCTACAGATTAAAGGTGGGAAATAGGCTGGAATGATGGGAAGATGACATCTGGATAGGCAGAGATAAAGAGGAAGGCATTCTAGGGAAGAGAGTTTCTAATGGAGATGTAGTATAAGCCCAATATCTTGATGCAGGGGTAAGTATTACAAGATTTGGAATTAGACAGCACCAGGGTTCGAATCCCAGATCTACCCTTTATTGATGGACACAGTTATTGAACCTCTCTGACAAGGATAATATCTTAAAAGGCCATTGTGAAAATTAAGCAAATTAATTATATTGAGGGCCTAGCCCAGTGCCTCACTCATAGTAGGATTTCGATGAATGTTTCTACACTTCTGATGCACCGAACCCAAAACTCCTCACCCCAACAGCGGCAACAGGCAACACTGGAGAAAGGGTGCTGACTGGAGCACTGGGAGAGATTTGTGGGACTAAGCTCCAAGAAGTAGACGGGGACTAGAGGTATTATGGAATGGAAGAATGGGGCTTCAGAGACAGGCTGAGATGTTTGGACTATACAGCCTCCACTGGTAGTCATTTTAGATGACTGGTCTTCAGGATCATGCCCTTCTTGCAATGCCTGCCTGAATCCAGACTGGAGCGAAGAAAAACTGTGGATAGGAGAGAGGAAATGTATTTGCCTCCATACCCCTGAAGTCCCCCAGACCTAAAACCAACTGGAGAATGATGGGGAATTGGGATCCTCAAATGATACATGGGGCCTCTACAGATCCATGGGACAGGCTGAAACCGGTTGGGGGCAGCAGGGCAGAGGGAGTTACTTCATTGCTGTCCCTGATGTCACCTCGCCTCTGTCAGTCAGTCCCACAGCCTCAGTGGTCACCACCCCAAGCTCCAGGCCTGAGACACAGAGACCTCTCTTCTCCAGATCTCGGTGCCCCCCCACCCCTGGCTTCTTGCTCTTTGGTTCTTCACTTCTCTTTGTTTCTGTTTCAGTCTCTACTTCAGCTTTTCTGTCTCTGTTTTAGCTGTTCTCTCTCACTTTGTTTTTATCTCAATTGTCTGAGGTTCTTTCTCCATTTTACTCACATTTCTCTCAATAACAGTCCTGGCTCCCTGGAAATTTTTCTTTGCACTGCTAAAACCCAACACAAAGCAAAACAAGCAAACAAAACCCAAAATACACTCAGAGGCCTGCTTATTCACAAAATCATATGAATCTAAAGGCCAGTATAATAATTTAGATTCATACCATATACAAAAATATATCTCAGATATATGAAAGATAGAAGAGTTAAATATATAAAAGCCAAATCACAGAAAAACTGGCAGGAAACTGAGTTCACTGTTTATCAGATCTTTGGAGGAATGATAGCTTTCAAAGCATTGCAAAAAAAGAAATCACAAAGAAAAAGATAAACAGATTATTACATAAAAATGTGAAGCTTCTATAGAAAGAAAAGTAACAAGACAAAAAGGAAAAGAAAAATGGACTAGGAAAAATAATTGCAGTAAGCATTCGAAGAATGAATATCTAAATTATATAAAGTTCATGTCACAAAAAGAAAAACTAAAGCTTGAATAAACATATCTCCCATAAGTTGAAATATAACTACAGTATAAGTCAACATAAGGAAAAATGTTTAGCTACTTATTTTCAAGCATGTGCAAATTAAAATATTAATTGGGGGCCAACTCATGGCTCACTCAGGAGAGTGTGGTGCTAATAACACCAAGGCCGTGGGTTCGGATCCCATATAGGGATGGCCGGTTAGCTCACTGGGTGAGCATGGCGCTGACAACACCAAGTCAAGGGTTAAGATCCCCTTACTGGTCATCTTTAAACTAAACTAAAATTAAATTAAATTAAATTAAATTAATAAATAAAATAAAATAAAATATTAATTGGAACTATTTCCCTAACATTATACTAGCAAAAATTAAAACACTGATAATACCCAATGCTTCTGGTTAGGTAAATTTACACAATACTTTTGGAACATTATTTGGCAATAATTAGCTAGAAACTTTAAACTATTTGGACCTTTGTTCCTTAATTCCATTCCAAGGGATTTATTCTAAGGCAGCAGATTTTATTTTTTTTATTTAATTTAATTTAATTTTTTCTTTTAAAAGATGATCTACAAGGGGATCTTAACCCTTGACTTGGTGTTGACACGCTCTCCCAAGTGATCTAACCAGCCTACATAGGGATCCGAACACCTGGCCGTGGTGTTATCAGCATCACACTCTCTAAGGCAGCAGATTTTAAACTATTCTTCTTGCAGTCCTAGAAGTGCTGCAGAATTGTCTGTGGAACTGTTAGGGAGGGTTTATGATAACCAGAGTTCAGGGCTATAAGCAAGAGAAACTAACCCTGACATCTTATGCAAAAAGGCAATGCAGTGGGAAAACTCAGAGGTTCACAGAATCAATGGGAAGCTGTAGAACCAGGTTCTGAAAACAGGCAAGAAACAAGAGAATTCCAGAGGGCTAGGCAACTGGAACAACACCACACATCACAAAGCAAGCACAGTTAGGTGCATGTAGCACTGCTGCTGAGAGGAAAATGACTCCAATCACCCCCACACTGTCATATGCTCATGATTCAAAGACATGGGAAAGGGGCTGGCTGGTTAGCTCATTGGTTAGAGCGCAATGTTATAACACCAAGGCCTAGGGTTTGGATCCCTATACAGGCCAGCTGCCAAAAATAAATAAATAAATAACCCAAAACATCAACAACAAAAACATAGGAAACAATGTCTGATTGACGGAACCTAAATCACATGGGAATGACTTCCCAACTCTACACACATATGGAGAACCTCCAAACAGAAGACTTGGGTACTAATTGCAAGATGATACTGATGCTGGACAGCTGAAAAGCAGGAAATATCTATCTACCACTTGGTGACATTTAGGGGTGCTGACTATATAAAGCTCTAAGTCCCTTGCCCTGACTTCAGGCAGAGCAACCCCACTTTCATCAGTTTTTCCAAATAGGCTTCCAGGCAAGACCGTGTTTTGAAGGAAGGTTTCTGCAGCTTCAGCACATTTGAGCAGCCCTTGTGACAGCACCAGGAAGGCTGGTTTAATACACATTACCAACTCTTTTCTTTCTTTCTGCTTCCCAAGAAAGAAGCTGAAAAGACATTGTTTTTGTAGCCTCCTTTACAGGTAGGGGTGACTATGTAACACAATTCTTGTCAAGTGAGCCATAAGTCTATGTCTACTAGGGGTGATTTGGGGATGATAAAAAGAAAAAGGCACACCTGACTGGCATTATCTCTTCCTCTTTTCTGCCTTGAATGCTGACATCATGACTGGAACTTCAGCAGTAATTCTGAGAACATAAGTCTGAGAAAAAGGCCAAGAGAACAGAAGCCGATGGCCATCCACTTCTGAATGTCTTGTCATATGAGAAAAATAACTCCTTATTTAAAAGGCCATTTAGAGAAGTTTTTTGTTCCTTGCAGCTAAAAGCATTACTTATTGGTACACTCCTAAGAGAAAAATCCAAAAGAAGTAAAAATATATATTGATAAGTTGTTTGTTACAGACTTTTCCAAATTGGTAAAAAAATAAATAAATAAAAATGAAAAAGAACTAAATCTAAATATGTAAGGAGATTGATTAAATAAATCATAGTCAATCCACTGGATGAACTATTATGCCTATTTTAAGCTGGATAATTATAAAGTCTTTACATGCTTACGGCATAATAATTAAAACAGTGATATACGTAATTGTATCTGTGTTATTGTACTATACGTAAAAACCCAACTGCCTGTAGTGGTCACATTCATCTTTCAAGTAGCCCTAAACAACCATGTCCTGTGTGATGTGGCCCTATGACCTCTCCCCATCCAACATACACACACAGTTGATTGGCTCGGGTGGGCAACTGATCCAGGGTAGCCAACATCCTTTAAGATGATTTACTGCAAAACTCTCAGCTGAAACAGGGGCAAATTGAGCCAATAGGTTTCTCATCCTTTGGAATCTGGTTTGGGGAATGCCAGGAGAAGTAGGCCAATCACATCAGGAGCTGAAGCTTAAAGAATTCATGGATCATGTGGCAAAGCAGAGGCTGTGAGGGGATGTGGACACACATGTTATAAGGAACCAGAAAATGCTAGGCTGAGAAAATATACAGTCTACTCACATGAGGAAGTCAGCCAGGTGAATGTAGAGAAAGAGGTAGACGCAGGAAGAAGCAAAAGCACAAAGAGTAGCTAACTTAGGTAAATGGCAGAGTGAAGACCAAGAGTTTTGCTAGTGAGTTCTGGAGAGCTGCCTTAGATCCAGAACAACTTTCCAAGACCGGTCCAACAGGCCTAGCTGGATTTCAGTCCCTTTTGCTAAATTTCAGTGGGACACTTTTCCCTTTTGGCTAAATGGTTTCAATTAGACTCCATAGCCAGTGTGAGTATGCATTTTTGGGAACTTTAATAGCCTAACAGAGCTGTAAACACACAACTATGGAAAAATTCACTTTGCATATGGACAGGGACAGGAACATGAAAAAATAAAAACAATCAATTTGTTAGAGAAGGGACTTTGTGGATGATATTTCTTTTGAAGAATTCATTAGTGTTGCTGTAATGTTTTTACACTAAATAACAATTAAATTTCAAAACCACTGTAGAACTCCTGGGGTAAATCCTTAAGCATGTGCATACTGCTTGACTCTGCAATACTACTTCCAAGAATTTATTTTAAGAATATAATCAGAGATAATGCATGAGAATGTAAGTTCTTGAATACTCATCACAGCATTGCTGTAATAGAAAAAAAATAGAAACTACTTAAATGCCAAACAACAGAGTATTGGTTAAATAAATTATGATTTATTCATGTAATGGAACGCTGCACAACCATTAAAAACCATACTGTAGAAGAATATTGGTTGGCACAGAAAATATGATTTACTGAAGAGCAAATAGAGAAACAAAAAACTACAAAATGGTAATGATGTCTTTTTTTTGTACAGAGAAGAATGTGTGCTGTTGTTATAGGCATAAAAAGTACTGAGAGGACAGACACTAGCCTGTTAACAGTGGTTGTCTTGGGATGGGAGGCAGGGATGATTAGAAGGAATTTTTGTATTTTGGCTTTATACTATTCCGCTTTTTGTGTGTTTTTCTACCTTGAATATCTTTTTTATGTAATTAAAGAGGTGGGGAGTGGAGGAGTTTCCCTACCCCATACTTGTTTTTCGTAAAGAAAAACACAACGAGTTGCCTGTGTGCCTGCAAAACCATTGTCACGATTCCCAGCATCTCCCACAGCCCCCGAGCTTGGGGAAACCAGGAGAACAGACTGAGTCGCAGCCTTGCTCTGAGAGCAAAGTCCGCAGATAACCGCAAGGAGCGAGGTCCGGAGGACAGCACAGGGGGTGGACAGATCTGAAGGGCAGGCTGGCGTGCAGACGGGCGCCACTTGGATCTGGAAGGACTCTGAGCCAGAACGTGCTGGGGTGCCGCCAGCGCGCTATGGACCAGGGGTGCTAGCCGGCTGTGCCCACAGCGATGCAGCGTTAAGCCCGTGAAAAGGCAAACCCACCAGGCGGAAGCGGCTCTGCAGGAGCCTCACCCGGCAGGCCGGTACCCTGCCGAGTGCTGCGCTGACCGCTCGGAGCCCCGCGTGCCGCCGCAGAGGAGCCGTAAACGAAGCTGATCGCTGGCAGGGCCGCCCTGGCAGCCAGCCTGCGAGTGATGCCAGGCTAATCGGGGCAGGCGGGGATCATGCGCTTCACCCTCAGGAGCCCTGGGCATTCCTCACGGGCTTCAGTTCTCCCCTCCGCATCCACCCAATGGACTGCTGGTCATACATTAAAAAGACAAAAACACAGAGAAATTAGGGTGACACACAAGGAATATGGAAGTGGGAATCAGGGGACCTAGATTTGACTCTCAACCCTTGTGGCCATGAGCAGGTCATCTTGCTGCTTCATGCCTCAGTTTCCACATCTGTGACATGGGAATAATGATAGTATTTACCCCAATAGGTAGCTGAGTCTTATTAGTGAAGATAAAAATGATATAAAAAAGGATATGTGAAAGCTGCTCTGTATATTACAAAGGACTAAGCTAATGTCAGTCCTTGTTCATCAGATGTATACACTTAGGACTTAATAGTTGTCTAATTTTGAATGTTATTTGTATATACTGGTACTTTACCTCTTTCCACTTTCCACAGTTTACCATGGAAGACTATGGTGAAATAATAATTTAGAAGTAGGAAGGAAATCAGGCCCAAATCAAAGGAGGGCATATACCTGCCAATATAATGATCAATAAAATCTCTGACATTAAATTTTGAATTTAGTTCTGGGTTTCACAGCAAAGTGTGAAAGGAACCATGACCAGGTATTTTGTGCTCATTGTTGGAAGGGAAGATTAGTACAGAGGAGAGAGTTAAGCAGGTTAGGTGTCCTCAGGGGAAATAAAATATTCTCTAAATCCACATTGCCCAAGTGTCAGTTGTTTACAAACAACCCTTATGTAATTTGCTGTATTTATATGCCATATGTACTTTTAGTTAAAGATTTTTTTAAAAAACAGTCTAACAAAAATTATTTCATATGAAAAAATATATATCACTTCTTTAAGTGTTTGTTTTATATTTTTCCTAATATACTCTATTAAAAAATACACAACCATTGAAGTAGAAAATGTTCATCCTTTAACCATTTAAGATCATCTCATATGTCACGTAAGATGTTATGAGTACAAAGTAATATTTAATTTTAAAAATAAATTTAAAAAATAAATAAAATAAATAAAATTAAAAAAATAAAAATAGAGAGATGTATACGTACATAGCATGTGTGGGCTATGCATACCACACTTTGGGAAACTCTGCTCTCTTTGTTTGCCGAACCCCTTACAGAGCCCCTCATGGCATGTCCACACTGACTGAGATCCTAGATACCACTAGAGCCAACTCCCTTTACAGACTACACCTGTAGAGAGTGAGGCCCAGCAAAGGGACCTTCCCGAGATTACACATCATGGGAAGGACAAGCTGAAACCTCCTGACCTCAGTCCAATGCCCTGACACCCCTTTACCCACTGCCTCTCCCTGGGTACCCCATCACCACTGTCCTAGTTGACCCCTCAGTCAGGGCCTGTGCTCACAATATCCCATGAATGTGTCCATGTCTAATTCTGAGAGGAAGTTAGTCAATGTGATTTGGGCAGCTCCCTAGAACCACCTTGGATTCTCTCCTAGTGTCTTTCCCTAGATTATGAACTCCAGGAGGGGAAGAGCCATGAATTAGGAGGTTGGTGTGGAACCATCAGTGTGAGCGCAGAATTTTATAGAGCTCATCTTAACAAGTAGGTGGTGAATAAGCTTTGGACAAATGGCACAGGATAAAAAGAAGTAGCCAAAGGAGCCAAAGACTTTCCAGGGCTCAGAACTACTGGCAGGCTGCGTGCAGTTTTTGAATGAAGGCACCCTGCAGGAAGGCACTCTGCAGAGGAAACAGCCCAGGATTCCCCACCTAAGGCTGAGCTCACCCAAAGAATGGAGGCTGTTTTAACTGGTCTCCCAGAGGAGCTGCCTTTCATAATTTGTCCACCTGAGGGGTACCTGCTTGTGATATGCCATAAGGTGCTATATGAGCTAGCAGAGCCCACTTGGGTTCCAAGGAAAGTTATGGCAATCAAGGACTGCAAGGTAATAACCTGAAACCCAGATGGGTTCCCTGGCACCAGACAGGGATATATCTCCCTCTCTCAGAGGCCTCCTAGGGCCCTGCAGAGCTGATGAGCAGTGCTGCCTTGGACCAGTGAGGACAACCTGCAGAGCTCATCTGGAGTTAAGCACTAATACAGATTTGGGCTGGGAGGGAGGGTACAGAGACCTCACCAAGTCTGCTCATCATTCTGCCAACACTCAGGGTGGACATGAGAACAGCCTTTTTGGCTCTCCTCAGCCTCCGCTAGGTATTGCTGCTTGGGCTGAAGGAACAAGCCCTGGATTAGGAGCCAGGAGTCTAGATTACTTGCTCTGCGTGATGTTGGGCAAGTCACTTTGTCACTCTGGGCTTCAGTTTCCTCATCTACACAATCATTTGCCTAATTCTTGTTCTGCTGCAAGAATTAGGAAATTTAGGTTCTGAGGTCAGACACACTTGGTCTCTAGCCCTGTTCTTCCCAAAGGAACTCAGAGTTCAGCAAAGGACATAGACACATAAACAAAGATGTACAATAGAGACCGTCACCAAAGCAATGATCTTGCTTCTTATTCAAGCCAGCACAATGAGTGGCAGAGTGCGGACTAGAATGTAGGGCTGGACTCTAACAGAGAGACACATCAAACAGATAATCATACAAATAACTAATTAAATGGCTAATCATAAATGTGACAGTTGCTGCAAAGGAAAAGTAGAAGATGCTATGCCAACACAAAATAGATCATAACATGATAGATAAGCTCTCGTAAAGATTTTGGACTTTCTCCAAAGAGTAACAGGAAATCATCTAAGCAAAAGAGTGATAGTAAAAGTTTGCTGCAATGAAGACTAGACTGGAAGGAGGTGAGCGTGCAGACATGGATGCCTGTTAGGTGGCTCTTGCAATAATCCACACAAGAGATAGTAATGACGTGGGTTAGGGCAATGGGGAGACTAGACCAATAGAGGTAGAACCATCAGGACACAATGATGGATTAAATGTGAAAAAAGGAAGGGAGAGAGTTATGTTAAAGACAACTCCCATGTTACTGGACGGCAAAACAGGGTGAGTGATGGTGCCATTTACTGAGATCAGGGTAATAGAGGAGGAGCAGTTTTTTGGGGGGAATCTTTAGTTCAGCTTCGGACATATTGGGTTTTGTAGTTGTGTTGGTTGTGTTTTGGTTTGTTTTGGTCTGGATAGAGTGAATTTGCCTGTGAAACTGAGAAAGCAGTTGGATACAGGGGTCCCTTTGTCAAAGAGAGGATTGGGCTTTGGAGTCAACCCAATATGGCAACTGAAGCCACACTGGACAGGGAGAGACAGTGTGCTTAGCCCTAAAGCACAGTAGGGGTAGATGGAGCACAGGCTTTGCAATGGCACCCACTGAATTTAGTTCCCTCTCAGCCACCAGCTATGTGACCTCTGAGCATAAGATGACTCATTTGTAAAATGAAAATGATTCCTACCTCACCAAATTATTGTGAGAATTATACTATATTACAATTAACAGTTCAAGAGACTCTCATCTATTATATGTAAGGATATTTCAGACAAGCACTTTGCACTATATATTATAAGCTTGGTGTAAAATTGCTATGATCTGAATGTTTGTGAACCCCTAAAATTTATATGTTGAAATCCTAACTGGTAAGTTGATGGTATTGGGAGGCCCGGCTTTTGGGAGGTGATTAGCTCTTATGAATGGGATTAATGCCCTTATAAAAGAGATCCAAGAGAGATCTCTCACCCCTTCCACCATGTGAGGTTACAGTGAGAAGATGACTGTCTACAAGGAAGCAGGCCCTCACCAGAACCCAACCATGCTGGCACCTTGATCTTGGACTTCTCAGCTTCTAGAACTATGAACAATAAATTTCTGTTGTTTATAAGCCACCCCTTCTATGGTATTTTGTTATAGCAGCCTGAAGAAACCTATACAATTTACTTGAACAAAATAACGATTCCAAAGCCCGTATAGTAGAGAGACCATACAGCAGAGTTTTACACAGGTATTTCAGGGATAAACAACCTTGAGTTCAAGCGTGGGCTTATCACTTCCCAGCTGCATGACTCTGGGCAATTATTTACTGAGCTTCCTTTTCTGAAAAATTGAGAGAATAATAGAATCCACCTCTGGATTACTGTATGGATTAAATGAAATAATGATGTAAGGTACCTTGACTTACTAAGCTCAACATGCTAATTACTCTTATTATACGTAGAACAGCATCTGGCGCACAGTGAGTATTCATTACGAGTTTCTTCCCCTACCTTTTCCTCACCATTCCTGCAGCCTCCCTGGTTCCATCTGTACACATATTAGGTGCACAGTCCTTACTCAGGGACTGTTCACAGAGGCACAAGAGCTCTCTGTGTTCTAATTTCTCACAGCACTTCCAACTCAGCCCTCTCTACAGCAAGCTATTCTCTCCCATCATTCAACAAGCACAAGAGATAATATAGGACACTGTTGTGTTGTTCTCAAGTACCGGCTCCTCTCCCTCACTGGGAATGTAAGAGACGGAGGCTCTAGGCCATATGCTCACAGCATCAGCTGTGTTTCCATGACGACCAGCCCAGCATAACTAGATGTTTCAGCAGAGATGAGCTGTGACACCCAGCTCCCCACAGAATGTGGCTGACTAGCTATTATTATCTTGCCGCACTGAGCTGAGGACTAAAGCATTTTGGATGTGGCTCTGAGGGGTAGAGAAGTTTGTGTTTGCATAAGTAGGAGACTGAATTTGGGAGTGCACTTGCTGCTCATTGCAGCAGTAACTGTTTGGTCTGTAATAAGTTTTAAAAAATCTAAAAACAAAACAAAAATTTGGTTTTTAAATGCCACAGCAGAGGAAGGTACCTCTTGCTATGTGAACAATATGAAAGTTCAGACCTAATTCTTCCTAAGAAGGTTATGGAAGACATCATTTTTACAAAATCTGTGGATATTTTCTCTATTTTTTAAAAAGGAAACATACTATAAATGTATTAGTTAGGGTACTTTCAGCTGCAAGTAATGGGAAAATCAACCAAAACTGTTTAAATAATTAGGACAGTTATCTCATGCTTCAGGAAATCTGGAGATGAGCCATTTCAAGGCTGGTTAATTCAGTGGCTCAGAGATATCAGCAGTACCCGAGAACTTTCTTTCTGCTCTTCTGTCCTTGTCATATCTGCAATGTCTTCCCTCAGGGTCAAGATGGCCAAAGCATGTTCAGGTGTCACAAGCAGACATTTCATCTCATTTGCTCCTGTTCATCCCTTTAAGTGAAGAAAACCTCCCCAACCCTCCTTTTGCAGACTTTTTATCAAGTTCCATTGGCCGTGATTAGTGCCCAGGGTCATGCCTTCACCATGGGTTCAGGGTCGAGGATTTGGATTTTATCTCAAAGGAAATGGGGAGCCATTAAAGAATTTTCAACCAGGCAACAGTCATAGATTTCTGTTTTCGATAGATCACTTAGAGAGCAATATGGAGGATGGAACAGAGGGAGAGAAAGACAAGAAAGAGAAACCTGTTGGCAAACTTGCAAAATCCATATGAGAAATGATGAGAACTGTACTAAGGTAGTGATGATGGGAATTGGGGTTAGGAATTAGGAAAGACAGAGCAAATCAGAGACGTTAAGTTGTCATTGGCATTAGACACAGATAGATTGGCTAGACATCTACTTAGATTTCTTGTTTTTGGAGCTGAGTAAAAGTGTCTTGCCACCAACCGAACTGAAGAACATCACAGGAGCAAATTTAAAGGAGATGATGATTGGCTTAATTGTGTAAATGTTGAGTTTGGGGACCCTGATATATCCAGGAAGTAGGACAACATAAAGGCTGGAAGCTCAGGAAAGAGATATGGAGCTGGGAATTGTTAGCATGCAAGGCATTTGTTAAAGCCAATGGAATGGATGAGATCATTTACAGCAGCAAGGGAAGGGTGCCAAGGACAGAATCCTGGGTGAACAACATTTAAGGAATGGGCTGTGAATGAGAATTCAGTGAAAAAAGATGGATTCAGAGAAATCAGAGAGAGAGGAAGAGAACCAGGAGCGAGTGGTGTTGAAAGAAGTGTTTTCCAAGCTAGCCGCAGTAACGCCATTCCGCAAGGCCAAGAAATTCATAAAGGGGTGTGCGAGGTAGACTGATTTAGCTTATGCCATTTTTACTGTTTGAAAAGTGTTCTTGTTTAAAAGCCCCCCAACACCTGTGGTAAAAATTGAAGGTTAAAAATTGTGCTGTACTTAAAAAAATTTTAAGTTCTGCCTGCCTTTGCTGTTTCCCACCTATGCTGTCTCTGACTGATAACACCAAGAGCTGTATCTGGATGTATCTAGACAACCTAAGGAAGAAACCGCCCTGTGAAAGTTTTTGCTGTCCCTAAGTGATTAACTCGCTTCTTTCAGCTTCTGTTATCAGCTTGCACTAGGCCTCCCAGAGCAGTTTCCAGGGCGCCCTTCAACTGTTTCAAGAACTCCCACATGACCGGAGCCCACCCCTGGCCTTGTTTAAACCGACCAATTACCTTGCTTCTCGCTTCTGTACCCGCGCTTTTTGCTATAAAACAAGCTCAAAAACTCTACTCGGCGCGCCAGTCCACCGAGAGACTGAGCCGCCCGGGTACCCGTGTATTCAATAAAACCTCTTGCTAATTGCATCCGAAGCCGTGGTCTCGTTGTTCCTTGGGAGGGTCTCTCCTGACTGAGTGATTGCCCAAATCAGGCGTCTCTCATTTGGGGGCTCGTCCGGGATCAGACCCCCACCCAGGGACCACCGACCCACCAACGGGAGGTAAGCTGGCCAGCGATCGCTCCGTGTCTTGTTTCTGTGTCTGACTCCGTAACTCTGACTGTCCCTCTGAGTGCGCGCATTTTGGTTTCAGTTTGTTCCGGGCTGATCGCTCTGTGAGCGACGTGTGAGTAGCGAACAGACGTGTTCGGGGGCTCACCGCCCGGTAATCCTGGGAGACGTCCCAGGATCAGGGGAGGACCAGGGACGCCTGGTGGACCCCTCAGGAGAGGATCATTATGTTCTGATCCCACTGCCGCGTCTAGAGAGGCGCGCTCTGCCATCTGACTCCTTCTTTTGTCTCTACGCTACTCGATCTCGCCGCCGTTTCTGGTTTCTTTTTGTTTTGTTCCTGATAGGCCTCTGTGTCGTGGTCCCTCTCTTCGAAATGGGACAAAATAACTCTACCCCTCTCTCCCTCACTCTAGATCACTGGAGGGACGTGAGAGCAAGGGCTCACAATCTGTCCGTGGAAATCAGAAAGGGAAAATGGCGGACCTTTTGTTCCTCCGAGTGGCCCACGTTCGGTGTCGGGTGGCCGCCGGAAGGAACTTTTAATGTTTCTGTTATTTCCGCAGTTAAAAGGATTGTCTTTCAGGAAATCGGGGGACACCCGGACCAAGTTCCATATATCGTGGTGTGGCAAGACCTCGCCCAGAGTCCCCCACCATGGATGCCGCCCTCCGTCAAGGTCGCTGTCGTCTCCAGTCCAGAGAGGCCATCCGCTCCTCCCCGACCCCCCATCTACCCGGCAACAGACGACTTGCTCCTTCTCTCTGAGCCCCCGCCCTATCCGGCAGCCCTGCCACCTCCTCTGGCCCCTCAGGCGGTCGGACCGGCGCCGGGCCAGGCGCCCGATATTTCCGATCCTGAGGGACCAGCCGCGGGGACCAGGAGTCGCCGTGCCCGCAGTCCGGCAGACGACTCGGGTCCTGACTCCACTGTGATTTTACCCCTCCGAGCCATAGGACCCCCAGCCGAGCCCAACGGCCTAGTCCCTCTGCAATATTGGCCTTTCTCTTCAGCAGATCTTTATAATTGGAAATCTAATCATCCTTCTTTTTCTGAAAATCCAGCAGGACTCACGGGGCTCCTTGAGTCTCTTATGTTTTCTCATCAGCCCACCTGGGACGATTGCCAACAGCTCCTACAGATTCTCTTCACCACGGAGGAACGAGAAAGGATTCTCCTTGAGGCCCGCAAGAATGTCCTGGGGGACAACGGGGCCCCTACTCAACTCGACAACCTCATTAATGAGGCCTTCCCCCTCAATCGACCTCAGTGGGACTACAACACAGCCGCAGGTAGGGAGCGTCTCCTGGTCTACCGCCGGACTCTAGTGGCAGGTCTCAAAGGGGCAGCTCGGCGCCCCACCAATTTGGCTAAGGTAAGAGAGGTCTTACAAGGACCGGCAGAACCCCCTTCGGTTTTCTTAGAACGCCTAATGGAGGCCTATAGGAGATACACTCCGTTTGAGCCCTCTTCTGAGGGGCAGCAGGCTGCAGTTGCCATGGCCTTCATCGGACAGTCAGCCCCAGATATTAAAAAAAAGTTACAGAGGCTAGAGGGGCTCCAAGATTATTCCTTGCAAGATTTAGTGAGGGAGGCAGAAAAAGTGTACCACAAAAGGGAGACAGAAGAAGAAAGACAAGAAAGAGAAAAAAAAGAGGCAGAAGAGAGAGAAAGGCGGCGCGATAAGCGCCAAAAAAAAACTTGACTAGGATTTTGGCCGCAGTGATAAGTGAAAAAGGTTCTAGAGATAGGCAGACAGGGAATTTGAGCAACCAGGCAAAAAAGACACCTAGGGATAAAAGATCTCCTCTGGACAAAGACCAGTGCGCATACTGTAAAGAAAAGGGTCACTGGGCAAGAGAATGTCCCCGAAAGAAAAACGTCAGAGAAGCCAAAGTTCTGTCCCTAGATGACTAGGGGAGTCAAGGTTCGGACCCCCTCCCCGAACCCAGGATAACACTGACTGTGGAGGGGACTCCCATTGAGTTCCTGGTCGATACCGGGGCTGAACATTCAGTTTTGACCCAACCCCTGGGAAGGGTAGGGTCCAGACGGACAGTCGTACAAGGAGCAACAGGGAGCAAAGTCTACCCCTGGACCACAAAGAGACTTTTAAAGGCTGGACATAAACAGGTGACCCACTCCTTTCTGGTCATACCCGAGTGCCCCGCCCCTTTGTTGGGTAGGGACCTCTTAACCAAACTAAAGGCCCAGATCCAGTTTTCTGCTGAGGGCCCACAAGTAACATGGGAAGACCGCCCTACACTGTGCCTGACCCTGAACCTAGAAGAAGAATACCGGCTACATGAAAAGCCAGGTCCCTCCTCTATCGACCCATCCTGGCTCCAACTTTTTCCCACTGTATGGGCAGAGAGGGCAGGCATGGGACTGGCCAATCAAGTCCCACCAGTGGTAGTGGAACTAAGATCAGGTGCCTCACCGGTGGCTGTTCGACAATATCCAATGAGCAAGGAAGCCCGGGAAGGTATCAGACCCCACATCCAGAGGTTCTTAGACCTAGGGGTCTTGGTGCCCTGTCAATCGCCCTGGAATACCCCTCTACTACCTGTAAAAAAGCCAGGGACCAATGACTATCGGCCAGTCCAAGACCTGAGAGAAATTAATAAAAGGGTACAGGATATTCATCCCACCGTCCCAAACCCTTACAGCCTTCTGAGTTCCCTTCCGCCCAGCCACACTTGGTATTCAGTCTTAGATCTCAAGGATGCCTTTTTCTGCCTCAAGCTACACCCCAGCAGCCAGCCGCTATTCGCGTTCGAGTGGAAAGACCCAGAAAAAGGTAACACAGGTCAGTTGACCTGGACACGGCTGCCCCAAGGGTTCAAGAACTCTCCCACTCTCTTCGACGAGGCCCTCCACCGAGATTTGGCCCCCTTTAGGGCCCTCAACCCTCAGGTAGTGCTACTCCAATATGTAGACGACCTCTTGGTGGCAGCCCCCACATATAGAGACTGCAAAGAAGGGACACAGAAGCTCCTACAGGAATTGAGTAAATTAGGGTACCGGGTATCGGCTAAAAAGGCCCAGCTCTGCCAAAGAGAGGTCACCTATCTGGGGTACCTACTCAGGGGGGGAAAAAGATGGCTGACCCCGGCCCGAAAGGCTACTGTTATGAAGATCCCCGCTCCCACGACCCCCAGACAGGTCCGTGAATTTCTGGGCACTGCAGGATTCTGCAGGCTCTGGATCCCTGGGTTTGCTTCCATAGCTGCACCCCTGTATCCCTTAACAAAGGAAAGCATCCCTTTTACCTGGACTGAGGAACATCAGAAAGCTTTTGACCACATAAAAAAAGCCTTGCTGTCAGCCCCCGCTTTGGCCCTCCCAGACCTCACCAAACCATTTACTCTATACGTAGATGAGAGGGCCGGTGTAGCCCGGGGAGTGCTTACTCAGACTTTAGGACCCTGGCGGCGGCCAGTAGCTTACCTATCAAAAAAATTGGATCCGGTGGCTAGCGGGTGGCCAACCTGCCTGAAAGCGGTTGCAGCCGTGGCACTCCTTCTCAAGGACGCTGATAAGTTAACCTTGGGACAGAATGTGACTGTGATTGCTTCCCATAGCCTCGAAAGCATTGTGCGGCAGCCCCCCGACCGGTGGATGACCAATGCCAGGATGACTCATTACCAGAGCCTGCTGCTAAATGAAAGGATATCGTTTGCACCCCCTGCCGTCCTGAACCCAGCTACCCTCCTACCAGTCGAGTCGGAAGCCACCCCAGTACACAGGTGCTCAGAGATCCTCGCCGAAGAAACTGGAACTCGACGAGACCTGAAGGACCAGCCATTGCCCGGGGTGCCAGCCTGGTATACGGACGGTAGCAGTTTCATCGCGGAGGGTAAACGGAGAGCAGGGGCCGCCATCGTAGATGGCAAGCGGACGGTGTAGACAAGCAGCCTGCCAGAAGGTACGTCAGCCCAGAAGGCCGAACTAGTGGCTTTGACGCAGGCATTACGCCTGGCCGAAGGAAAAAACATCAACATCTACACCGACAGCAGGTATGCTTTTGCCACTGCTCACATTCATGGGGCAATATATAAACAGAGGGGGTTGCTCACTTCTGCGGGAAAAGACATTAAAAACAAAAAAGAAATTTTGGCCCTGCTAGAGGCCATTCACCTCCCTAAGCGGGTCGCCATTATCCACTGCCCCGGCCACCAGAGGGGAAATGACCCTGTGGCCACCGGGAACCGGAGGGCCGACGAGGCTGCAAAACAAGCCGCCCTGTCGACCAGAGTGCTGGCAGAAACTACAAAACCTCAAGAGCTAATCGAACCCGCCCAGGTTAAGGCCGAGCCAAGAGAGCTCACCCCTGACCGGGGGAAAGAATTTATTCAGCGGTTGCATCAGTTGACACACTTAGGACCAGAAAAGCTTCTCCAATTAGTAAACCGCACCAGCCTCCTCATCCCGAACCTCCAGTCTGTAGTTCGCGAGGTCACCAGTCGGTGTCAGGCTTGTGTCATGACTAATGCGGTCCCAACCTACCGAGAGATCGGAAAGAGACAACGAGGAGATCGACCCGGCGTGTACTGGGAGGTAGACTTCACAGAGGTAAAGCCTGGCCGGTATGGAAACAGGTATCTGCTGGTATTCATAGACACTTTTTCCGGATGGGTAGAAGCTTTTCCTACCAAAACTGAAACGGCCCTGACCGTCTGCAAAAAGATATTAGAGAAAATTCTACCCCGCTTCGGGATCCCTAAGGTACTCGGGTCAGACAATGGCCCAGCCTTTGTTGCTCAGATAAGTCAGGGACTGGCCACTCAACTGGGGATAAATTGGAAGTTACACTGTGCGTATAGACCCCAGAGCTCAGGTCAGGTAGAAAGAATGAACAGGACAATCAAAGAGACCTTAACCAAATTAGCCTTAGAGACCGGTGGAAAAGACTGGGTGGCCCTCCTTCCCTTAGCGCTGCTCAGAGCCAGGAATACCCCTGGCCAGTTTGGTCTAACTCCTTATGAAATTCTCTATGGGGGACCGCCCCCCATACTCGAGTCTGGAGGGACATTGAGTCCCGATGATAATTTTCTCCCTGTCTTATTTACTCATTTAAAGGCTTTAGAAGTTGTGAAGACCCAGATCTGGGACCAGATCAAGGAGGTGTACAAGCCCGGTACCGTGACAATCCCCCACCCGTTCCAGGTCGGAGACCGAGTGCTTGTCAGACGCCACCGACCCAGCAGCCTTGAGCCTCGGTGGAAAGGCCCGTACCTGGTGTTGCTGACCACTCCGACCGCAGTAAAAGTCGACGGTATTGCTGCCTGGGTCCATGCTTCTCACCTCAAGCCTGCACCACCCTCGGCACCAGATGAGTCTTGGGAGCTGGAAAAGACTGATCATCCTCTTAAGCTGCGTTTTCGGCGGCGGCAGAACGAGTTGGAATGAAAACCCTCACCAGCCTGTGACCCTCACCTGGCAGGTACTGTCCCAAACTGGGAACGTTGTCTGGAAGACAGAGAAAGTCCAGCCCCCTTGGACTTGGTGGCCCATTCTTACACCTGATGTATGTGCCCTGGCGGCCGGTCTTGAGTCCTGGGATATCCCAGAAACCGATGTATCAACCTCTAAGAGAGTCAGACCCCCTGACTCAAACTATGAGAGCGCTTATAGACAGATCACCTGGGGAGCCATAGGATGCAGCTACCCTAAGGCTAGGACCAGAATGGCAAGTTCCACCTTCTACGTGTGTCCCCGGGATGGCCGGTCCCGTTCAGAAGCTAGAAGGTGTAGAGGGCTAGAATCCCTGTATTGTAAAAAATGGAGTTGTGAAACCACGGGGACTGTTTATTGGCAACCTACGTCCTCCTGGGACCTCATAACTGTAAAATGGAATGGCACAGAGCGATCATGGGGTGCCCTACTGGCAACCTGTAAAAAAACCGGCTGGTGTAACCCCCTTAAAATAAATTTCACAGAACAAGGACGGCAATCCAAAGAGTGGATAATAAGAAAAACCTGGGGATTGGGATTCTATGTGTCTGGATATCCAGGCGTACAGTTGACCATTCGGTTAGAGATCACCAGCAAGCCAGCTGAGACAGTGGGCCCCAACTCCGTCCTTGCGAAACAAGGACCCCCTAACAAAAACCCCCCTTCCCCAACGAGGGAAGCGCCGCCCATCTCTCAACCCTCGGCGGCTCCTAGCCAAGTCCCCACGGTACTGGAGGAAAGTGTTGTCCTGAACACTCTGTCTCCAACCACGGGCGACAGACTCTTTGGCCTTGTGAGGGGGGCCTTCCTAGCCTTAAATGCTACCGACCCAGACGCCACGAAGTCTTGCTGGCTCTGTTTGGCCTTGGGTCCCCCTTATTATGAAGGAGTTGCCTCCTTAGGAGGGGCCTTCACTTATACCTCCAACTATACCCAGTGCCGCTGGGGGAGCCAAGGAAAGCTTACCCTCACTGAGGTCTCAGGACACGGGTCGTGCATAGGAAAGGTGCCCTCTACCCATCAGCATCTTTGCAATCAGACCCTACCCATCAACTCCTCCACGAACCATCAGTACCTGCTCCCCACCAACCATAGCTGGTGGGCCTGCAGCACCGGCCTCACCCCCTGCCTCTCCACCTCAGTTTTTAATCAGTCTAAAGATTTCTGTATCCTGATCCAGCTGGTCCCTCGCATCTATTACCATTCTGAAGAAACTTTGTTGCAGGCCTATGACGATCCTCACCCCAGGGTTAAAAGAGAGCCTGTCTCACTTACCCTAGCTGTTCTTCTGGGGTTGGGGGTCGCAGCAGGTATAGGTACTGGCGCATCCGCCCTAGTTAAAGGGCCCATAGACCTCCAACAAGGCCTAACCAGCCTCCAGACCGCCATGGATACTGACCTCCGGGTCCTCCAGGACTCAATCAGCAAGCTGGAGGACTCGCTGACTTCCCTATCGGAGGTAGTACTCCAAAATAGAAGAGGCCTTGACCTACTGTTTCTAAAAGAAGGAGGCCTCTGCGCGGCCCTAAAAAAAGAGTGCTGTTTTTATGTAGACCACTCAGGTGTGGTGCGAGACTCCATGAGAAAACTCAAAGAGAGACTAGATAAAAGACAGATGGAGCGCCAGAAAAACCAAAACTGGTATGAAGGGTGGTTCAATAGCTCCCCTTGGTTCACTACCCTCCTATCAACCATCGCCGGGCCCCTATTGCTCCTCCTTCTGTTGTTCACCCTCGGGCCCTGCATCATCAATAGGTTAGTCCAGTTCATCAATGACAGGGTAAGTGCAGTAAAAATTCTGGTCCTTAGACAAAAGTATCAGACCCTAGACAACGAAGACAACCTCTAAATTCGCTCTAAGATTAGAGCTTCCCACAAGAGAAATGGGGGAATGAAAGAAGTGTTTTCCAAGCTAGCCGCAGTAACGCCATTCCGCAAGGCCAAGAAATTCATAAAGGGGTGTGCGAGGTAGACTGATTTAGCTTATGCCATTTTTACTGTTTGAAAAGTGTTCTTGTTTAAAAGCCCCCCAACACCTGTGGTAAAAATTGAAGGTTAAAAATTGTGCTGTACTTAAAAAAATTTTAAGTTCTGCCTGCCTTTGCTGTTTCCCACCTATGCTGTCTCTGACTGATAACACCAAGAGCTGTATCTGGATGTATCTAGACAACCTAAGGAAGAAACCGCCCTGTGAAAGTTTTTGCTGTCCCTAAGTGATTAACTCGCTTCTTTCAGCTTCTGTTATCAGCTTGCACTAGGCCTCCCAGAGCAGTTTCCAGGGCGCCCTTCAACTGTTTCAAGAACTCCCACATGACCGGAGCCCACCCCTGGCCTTGTTTAAACCGACCAATTACCTTGCTTCTCGCTTCTGTACCCGCGCTTTTTGCTATAAAACAAGCTCAAAAACTCTACTCGGCGCGCCAGTCCACCGAGAGACTGAGCCGCCCGGGTACCCGTGTATTCAATAAAACCTCTTGCTAATTGCATCCGAAGCCGTGGTCTCGTTGTTCCTTGGGAGGGTCTCTCCTGACTGAGTGATTGCCCAAATCAGGCGTCTCTCAGTGTTACAAAAGCCAACGGAAGTGGATTTCCAAAGAGACTGTACCAGAGTGTTAAATGCCGCAGAGGGGCAGGGAAGATAAGGATGGGCTTCAGTCGTAATGACTTTAATACAAACTGTTGAGGAGAGACAGTGAATTCAGCAAATGCAGACAACTCTTTCTAGAAGTCTGACTGTGAAGGAGAGTAGAGAGAGAATGCAATAATTGAATTGGGTGAGGGAGAATTTTTTAAATGTGGAATGAGGCTTCAGCATGTTGTAGGCTGAAGGAAGGAGCGTTAGAGCCAGGGAGATGCTGAGTTACACTGCTGGACCCAGATAGAAGACAATTTTGAAGCAAAACTCTCTCCAGTGTGGGACAATCCCACACCGCCCTAGGCCACTCTAGAGGATGCCTAGGGCTGGCTTCTCAGAAGGGGGCCACCAGGTGTCTCTCAGGCTCTGTTCTTACGATGATGAAACATTCATCCACATGCCCTATTGTTCTTAAAAGATACAAAGGAATCAATCCTGGTCTCCACTGAGTACTGGCTTTCTGGGAATTATGCAAAATACCAGCTGCCTCCTGAATCACCTGACTAGTGCCTGGGGGTGGTAATTTCTGGAAATGACTCTGAGGCACAGTTGAGCTGGCAAGCAGAGAGCCATTTATACTGGAGGCATCTGTCTTCCATGTCTTCCCTGCCTTCTTTGGGGCCGACCCAATTGTTCCCAGGCGAGTTCTCTTTCAGGGAGCTGCACCCTTGCCATACCTCCTTCCTTCAGGCTCAGAGCACCCTTTGCCCTGGTCAGTCACTCACTGCCCTTTTCTTGGCAGCACAATTGCAACCAGGAGTAAAGAGTATAGTACACACCTTGTGAAGGTTAGGGGTGTGTAAACGGAAAGAGACCCAGGAAAAGCTGTCAACTCTGCACAGATCCCACCAGAGCCTGAGACATGCAGCTTTTCCCTTCACAACCCCAGTAAGACATACACTGAGGTATAAGATTTCTATAGAATAACCTTCTTTGTAGAAACCGCCTGCCTCAACCCCAGTGTTTGCTCCCAGGAGCCATGTTTCTGCTGCATCTCCCTATTCCTCATCCTCATTAATGACTAATTGGTCTAGGGTGGGCATCAAAAGTTTTTCCTTGAATTTTTTTCACTGTAGAATCCCAGCACCCACCACTATGTCTAGCACATAATAGATACTTGGTAAATATTTCTTGAATAAATGTTTTATGTTTGTATTCACCACATGCTATCTGTTTTACAAGGAATGCTCTTTGTCCATCCTCATCATTTAGCTAACGACTACCATCCTTCAAAGCTGACTCATTGACTCCCTGAAGCTGTCACTGACTCTCCAGTCTGTTCTGCAGCATTCAGGGTTTATCACTGAGGTACAACTTTGCACTCTGTATTGCAAATATTTGCCTTCTCATTTGCTATGTTGGCTCCAGATAGATAGGTAGATAGATAGATAGATAGATAGATAGATAGATAGATAGATAGATAGATAGATAGATAGACAGACAGACAGACAGACAGATAGATTCTGTGGCTTTTTTTCACTTAGCATAATATTTCAAGGTTCATTCATGTTGTAGCATGTATCAGTACTTCATTCCTTTTGATTGCTGAATAACATTCTTTTGTATGGATATGCCACATTTTATTTATCCCTTCATGAGTTAATGAACATTTGGATTGTTTCCATTTTTTTTTTTTGCCATTATGAATATATAATATTCATA
Organism: Cynocephalus volans; assembly: GCF_027409185.1. Classification (NCBI taxonomy): domain Eukaryota; kingdom Metazoa; phylum Chordata; class Mammalia; order Dermoptera; family Cynocephalidae; genus Cynocephalus; species Cynocephalus volans. The sequence goes on from NC_084463.1 coordinate 114,438,595, forward strand.
TTATTTGCTATAATATGAATATTTGCTATTTGTTGCTATGAACATTTGTGCACAAGTTTTTGTGTGAATATGAGTCTTCATTTCTTTTGGGTATGTACTTCGGGATGGAATTGCTAGGTCATATAGTAACTCTATGTTTAATTGTTTGAGGAACTGCCAGAATATTTTCTAAAGGAGCAGCACCAGTTTACACTGCCACCAGCAGTGCATGGGGGTTCCAATTCCTCTGCATCCTTGTCAACACTTGCTATTATTTGTCTTTTTAATTATAAACATAATGGTGGGTATGATGTAGAATCTCATTGTGGTTTTGATTTGTATTTCTTTAATGGCTAATGATGTTGAGCATCTATTCGCGTGTTTATTGGTCATTTTTAAATCTTCTTTGGAGAAATGTCCATTCAGATCCTTTGCCTACTTTGTATTTAGGTTGTTTTTTAATTATTGAGTTGTAAGAGTTCTTTATATATTCTGGATATAAATCCCTTATCAGATATATGATTTGCAAATTCTTTTTCTCATTCTGTGGGTTGTCTTTTCACTTCCTTGATGGTATCCTTTGAAGCACAAAAGTTTTAAGTTTTGATGTACGTCCAATGTATTTTTTTGTCACTTATGCTTTTGGTGTTGTATCCAAGAAGACTTTGTCTAATCCAAGGTCCTGAAGATTTGTACCAGTATTTTCTTCTGAGTTTTATAGTTTTAGCTCTTACACTTAGGTTGATGATTGATTTTGATTTTAAAAGATTTAATCTTAATTCATTATAAATCTGACCCCCCCCCCCCACCGACCCCCATCCCAGGCTTAGGTTGGACCCTGATTTCTTACAGCCGAAGTAGAAAAATGAAATCTAGCATGAGACATCTCCTCTCCTTAATGGGGGAAGGCTTCTCCCCACCATCGATGTTTTCTTTCAAAATGAGAGAGCTCAATTAGTGTGACACTCTCCATTAATTTATTTTGTCCATGAAAAGTAGAGTGACTTACTTGACTCACAACTTTGGGAATAGGCAGTGTTATGGTTCATTCAGCATTTCCTATTTTTTTTTTTTTATTTCTTTTCTTTTTTGTTCTTGGGATAGAGCCTGCCCACAGGGAACAGGAGTTTTCCTCAGCTCTTCCTTGTTTTAAGTCTCATCTGGGCAGGGCCCCATGTCCAGAGGCTGCTGGGATCCAGAACTACCTCCACTGGATGGTAAGTCTGCCTAATTCTGGAATTTATTAGCTGACTTATTTGGCTTTCACTCTAAACTATATGCCTCGATTTAGACTTTATCTCCAAAAAGGTGATTTGGGGGCTGCCATCTATCTACAATTATGCTCTATCTGGCTTTTCAATTTGTTTAGAACCCAGGCAGATGAGAGAGGTACTCCAATTGGGCCACCTCAGAGACTTCAACACCCTTTTTCCCACTTTAAGCCTAGTTTCTCTAGTATATTGGGGTTAGGAAGAAGGAAAGTGCCATCTCCCTCTAATTTTCTTCTCTCCTGCTTAGTTATACAATGGAGTGAAATAGAGCTCCCTACACCCTCATAACGTATGCTATCTGCTTCTGTAGAATTGCTTGCTTAAACTAAGTAACTCCATTTTACCCGCTGTCTGACCTGCAGACTATCCCCCACTTCTGCATGAGAAACTGTTGACCTTCTCATAAAAACAAAAACCGTTGCATAGAAACAGGAGCCATACACAGTGAACTAATACATAGGAACAGGAGCCATACAAGTGAACTATTACATGGGGACAGGACCCATACACAATGAACTATTACATGGGGACAGGAACCATACACAGTGAAAATTTGTATGCATGATTGCTCTAATGGCTCATTTTTGGCTCTGTAACCTAGCTACCTAGCTTGCTTTGTGTACCTGGACAAACCCATTTGCCAACAGGAAGTAGTTTTTGCCTTTAAAAACCCCACAAGACCAAGGCCTGAGGCCATTCTCCCTTCGTTGCTCCTTGAGAGACAGTCACGGGCCAGCTGGAGTGAATAAACTGCCCTTTTCTGCACGAGTTGCATGTAAGTGCATTCTTGCAGGAGGGTGCCTCACAACAGGAGATAGCTCAGTAATCTTTTGTCTATTTAGATATCCAACTGGGAACAGAATTTTGGCCTCTTCTTTTTGCAGGCAACCCTAATTTCTACAAAAGATTCCTTTGGAACTCTCCCCACTCACTCCCCAGAGCTAGGAGTCATGTAGAGAAGAAAGCACCCACTCACCATGAACAAATGCTGTCGTCTCCACAAGTCCAACCACCCTCAAGAAGCCTCCCCTGTCTTCCCTTTCCCGTGTTTTAATATATTTCAGAACTGGAGGTAATGGTGGTAGAGGGTTGGTGGTTATGACAGCAGGACCAATCTGCATCCTGTTTGTGAGGCCAGAGGAAGATTGAAGGATAGGAGGGGTTCTGCCCTGAAGTGTAAGCTGTTTTCTTTAGAAGGTGAGATATTTAGTTTTTGTTTTTTCAGCCCTGGGCTTTAGTGTCAATTGCAGAGTAACAGAACAAGAGCCGTCAACATCCTGTTAAAAAGTAACTCCTTCTTTTGGCAAGAAAACTTTAATATACCACAAGTACAGACGTAATATAGAAATTGCAAAGCCCCCATAACCCCACTCCCTTGGATGGGAGGGCACAATGTTAGCAGTTTGATATATATCCCTCCAGACTTTAAAAAAAAATGCACATATTAACTTTAAAAAGGGGGGAGCTCATAATGTACATACTATTTTATAACTTCCTTTTTTCACTAACAAAATATCCTAGACATTCATAAGGTTTATCACTGTTAGAGAATAGAGTTAAAAATATAGAAAGAAAGAAAACTAGAATGACTCTTTGGTGTTGGACTAAAAATTGAAGTTTTTGTGAAAACATGTATTTCAATATTGTATATGGATAGATTTAGAAATAAATATAGTCAAGGGTTCAGATCCCCAAACTGGCCAGCCATCAAAAAACAAAAACAAAAACAGAAAGAAATATACATGTAAATGTCTGTATGTGAGTATATAAGGATACTACAAGAAGTTCATGGAAAGATTCATATTGTCTTTTAATTCTATTTTTCCATGAACTTTTTAAAATACCCTCATATACACACACACACACACTCCACATGGATATACATAGATTTATTTCCTAGCTTTGCCCATTCTTATGATCTGGAAACAGTGATATCCCAAACACAATGAACACACCTAGCATTCAGTTCTTGGTTTCTAAAGATCATTTTCCACTAAAAGGAATCAGGTCTCCTTGGAGAAATGGCTGCTTCTAGGGCTCAGTCAGTGTATTAGTCTGTTTTTGTGTTGCTATAACAGAATACCTGAGGGCCGAGCCCGTGGCGCACTCGGTAGCGTGCTGCGCTAGCAGCGCGGCGACGCTCCCGCTGCGGGTTCGGATCCTATATAGGAATGGCCGGTGCACTCACTGGCTGAGTGCCGGTCACGAAAAAGACAAAAAAAAAACAAAAAAAAACGGAATACCTGAGACTGGTAATTTTTAAAGAACAGAAGTTTATTTGGCTCATGATTCTGGGACAGTTGCATCTGGCATGGCTGCTTCTACTCATAGGAGAGTGGTAGATCATGTGTCAAGAGGAAGCGAGAGGTGGGGGGTGCCAGAGTCTTTTAAACAACCAGCTCTCACAGGAACTAATGAAGTGAGAACTCACTCACTACCCCCACCCTCCAGGTAGAGCATTAATCTATTCATGAGGGATCTACCCCCATGACTCAAACAGCTCCTGACACTGCCACACTGGTGATCACATTTCTACATCAATTTTGGGGGGACAACACACCCAAACTGTATCAGGGAAAGTGCAAGATGAGCCTGGAACATCTTTTTGTGCCAGAAAGTAAAGAAATGCACAAAAATTGATGGGGATATGTCAAAAGGACATAGAAGGGACCTCCACTGGCCAAAATGCAAAAGAATTTGTACATTGAAATAAGTAAGGATAATAATGGATTATAACCCACTTATGATAATTAATTTTATGTGTCAACCTGACTGGGCCACAGAGTGCCCAGATATTTGATTAACATTATTCTGGGTGTTTCTGTGAGGGTGTTTGTGGAAGAGATTAACATTTGAATCAATAGACTGAGTAAAGCAGATTGCCTTCCCCAATGTAGGTGGGCTTTTCTTTGGTTTGTTTGTTTTTTGTGGCTGGCCATATGGGGATCTGAAACCTTGACCCTAATGTTATAATACCACACTCTAACCAACTGAGATAACTGGCCAACACTTGGGTGATCTTTATTCAATCTGCTAAAGGTGCGAATAGAACAAAAGGCTCAGTAAGAGGGAAATCACTTTCCGCCTGACTGTCTTCAAGTTGAGATTCCAGTCTTTTCCTGCCTTTGGACTCAGACTTGGACTAGAATTTACACCATCAGCTCTCTTGGATCTTCAGCTTGCCAACTGCATATCTTGGGACTTCTCAACCTCTATAACCATGTGAGCAAATTCCTTGTGAGAAATCGTATCTATATCTTATTGCTTCTGTTTCTCTGGAGAATCTAGACTAATATACCACTGAATAAAATAGTAAACCATGAGCACATACTGATATAAATAGATAAATGAATAAGTTGACAGTTGGGTGAAAAAACTATATTTGCATAATTTCAAAACACCTGCACACAAAATACTTATTAACTATAGAGGGAAAGAGAGCACGTTTTCAGTGGAGAAACCTCACAGACACCACCTTAATCAAATGATCAACATGAACATCATTAGTAATGGAGCAAACTGAAACCATGTAACACCTGATAGGATGTAATGAGAACGTAACATCATTCCTGCAATGCATAATCTGAATCTAATCATAAGAAAACATCAGGCAAATGTAATTGAGGGACACTCTACAAAATAAGTAGAACTGTAACCTTCAAATGTGTCAAGATCACAACCATCAAGGAAAAGACTGAACTGTGTCAGATTAAGGAGACTGAGGAGACCTGGCAACTAAATGCAAGCTATGATGCTGAATTGGATCTTTTGCTGAAAAAGACCTCATGAGGGTAATTGGTGAAACTTGCATGAGGTCTGAAGATTGAATGGTTGCAATGTCTTGATGGCAATTTCCTGATTTTGATGGTAGCTCTGTGGTTATACAGGAAAATGTCCTCGTGTTTAGGAAATACACACTAAAGTACTCAGTGGTGATGGATTACCATGTTGGTGCCTTACTCTCAAATAGGGGGGAAAAGTTCCTTGCGCTATTCTTGCCAATTTTCTGCCAGTTTGTCAGGCTAGGGCTCAGACCCTTCAAACCCTTTGTACAAACTGGGCCACTGACCCCTCACATGCCGGGCTGAGTCACAGACCCCTCACTTACAGGTCACGAGCTAGGTAATTGGGAAAAATTCCGGGAACTGTTGACAGAGTTGACAGGTTCGTTCCAAAGTGAGCTCAGTCCTCAGTTTCCTCAGCAGCAACCGCAGCTTCCAGCAGCAGCAGTGGTAGCCTCCCAGAGCATCACGGGGGCCCTGGCAGCAGCAGCTTATAGCAACAGTCTCCAGCAGTAGAGGCCTCCCCTAGCCCCCCTTTCCCCCAGACATCCCAGGATCAGGGGACACTGTGGATCAGAATAGTTCTTCCTTTATACTTAAATCCGATAACCCAGGACACCTGGGTGTGAGTCAGACAACCAAAGAACACCTGGATGCACATGCACAATTACATTAGACAATAACCAAGGAACACCTGGGTGCATGTGCATATTTACATTAAATGCTCAGCAAGATTCTGAACATCTGAGGGACCCTGATCATTTACCTCCACTTTCCCTACAAGATTTTAGATTGTTTCAAAAATTGACATTCTTCTAGAAGAAGAAAAGTGTAAGGCACTAAAAGTCTGATTGCGATCTTTGTATGGGCCAGACTTGTCGACTAGAGGGCTTTGTTGTAGCTTGCTTAGGCAGAAGACTACTTTTTTCATTGTGGGATCGAACCACTGCCTTCCAAGGTATCTGGTGCCTCTAATTCCTGAGCCCTTCTGGGGTACTGCAGGGAAAGTTGACTTGCTTCTTAAGTACAGACACATGGACCAATGGAACAGACTAGAGAACCCAGAAATCAATCGACGTACTTAGAGCCAGCTGTTCTTTGTGTTACTAGACTGTGTTCTGACCCACTGAGCCAACCGGACAGCCCAAGCCAGCTGTTCTTTGATAAAGGCGCAAGAACATATGTTGGGGAAAGGACAGCCACTTCAATAAATGGTGCTGGGTATCTATGTGTAGAAGAATGAAACTAGACCCTAACCTCTCGCCATATACCAAAATCAACTCAATATGGATTAAAGATTTAAATATAAAACGTGGAACTATAAAACTCCCAGAAGAAAACATAGGGGAATCACTTCGGGACACAGGACTAGGCAAAGACTTTAGGAATAAGATCCTGTTGGGAAAATATAGGAAAATGGTCAGGGCCCCTCAGATGTTTTGAATCTTGCTGAGCATTTGATGTAAATAGGCACATGTGCCCAGGTGTTCCTTGGTTACCGTTTAGCGTAATTGTGCCTGTGCACCAGATGTCCTGGGTTATGGACTTAAGTATAAAGGATGAGTGGCTCTGATCCACAGTGTCTCCCGCCCCTGAAATACCTCCCCTGGGGGGGAGACCATGGAGAGGCCGCTACTGCTGCAGCTGCTACTAGTGCCCCTGGGACCCTCCGCAAGGCCACTGCCACCGCCAGACCTATAAGTTACTGGACCTGTGAGCTGCTACCTCTGAGGAAGCCAAGGACTGAGCTCATGTCATCTGCCAACAGCTCGCAGAATCTTTCCCAATTACCTAGCTTGGACCTGTGTGTGAGGGGTCTGGGGACCCAGTCTGTACGATGGGTTTGAAGAGTCTGAGCCCTAGCTCTGACAATAGAAATGGAAACTTGGTATAACTAAAATAATAACTAAGATAATGAAACATTTTGGCTTTAGTCATGATATGCCTTACTTAACAGACCCCCCAAGCATAAGCAACAAAGGAAAAAATAAACAAATAGGATTGTATCAAACTAAAAACCTTCTGCACAACAAAGGAAACCATCAGCAGAGTGAAAAGACAACCTACAGAGTGGGAGAAAATATTTGCAAACTATGCTTCTGACAAGGCATTAACATCCACAATATACAAGGAACTCAAACAAGTTAACAGTAAAAAACCAAATAATCTGGTTTAAAAAATGGGCAAAGGAGCTGAATAGATATTTCTCAAAAGAAGACATACAAATGGCCAACAAGTACATGAAAAAATGCTCAACATCACCTATCATTAGGGGAATGCAAATCAAAACCACACTGAGATATCATCTCTTCCCAGTTAGACTGGCTATTATCAAAAAGACAGAGAATAATAAATGCTAATGAGGATGCAGAGAAACGAGAACTCTCCTACACTGTAGGTGGGACTCTAACTTTGTACAGCCATTATGGAAAACAGTATGGAGGCTTCTCAAACAACTACAGGTAGATCTACCATATGATCCAGCCATCTTGCCACTGGGTATATACCCACAGGAATGGAAATCATCATGTTGAAGGGATATATGTACTTCCATGTTTATCACAGCTCTATTTACAATAGCTAAGAGTTGGAACCAGCCTAAATGTCCATCAACAGATGACTGAATAAGGAAAATGTGGAATATACACGCAATGGAATACTACTCAACCATAAAAAAGAATGAAATTCTGTACTTCGCAGCAGCATGGATGAGCTTGGGGAAAATTAAGTGAAATAAGCCAGGCTTAGAGAGACAAATACCGCATGTCCTAACTCATAAGTGGGAGCTAAAAAATAAAGAGAGAGAGAAAAGAAAAAAAGGAAGAAAGAAAGAAAGAAAAAGAGAAAGAAAGAGCATGATAATAATATGTTGACCTTTCAGGAGAGAACAAAGCTGTGGTTTCTAGAGCCAGGAAAAGGGGAGTGGGAGGGGAGATACCAAGAAATGGGTTAATGGACACAAAATAGCTAGTTAGGAAAAATAAGTTCTACTGATGTGCAGTCGAGCTAGGTATCTATAATTAACAGTAATTTTATTTTATTTTATTTAAGTTTTTTGCCAGCTGGACAGTATGGGGATCCAAACCCTGACCTTGGTGATATAACACCATGCTCTGACCAACTGAGCTAACCAGCCAGTCCTTAACAATAATTTACTGCGTGTTATTAGATAACTAGAAGAAAGGGAACTGAATGTCCTTAACACAAAGCAATGGTTATGTTTTGTAATGATGAATATGCTGACTATCCTAACTTGAATATCGCATATTGTACACAGGTACTGATACTCAACTATGTACCAAACAAATATGTATAATCAATTGTTTCAATAAAAATAAAATTAAATAACAAAGAAAAAAAAATCGGCTTGCGTCTTGTCAGTGTCTCCCTCTGCAAGTATCTCTTGCTCTAGTTTGATTTCCCCTGAAAGTAAAGTCGGAGACAAAAACTTGGGTGGAAGGAGTTTATTTGGGAGATGATCCCCAGAAGCAGGAGTAAAGAAGTGGAGAAAAGCAAGCCAAAGAAAGAAGGAAAAGCCAATTTAAGGGTGCATTGCTAAAGCTGTCACTGTGGCAGTAGGCCCGAGAAGTGTTTAGCTTCAATTCTGAGTGCCTCGCAGAATTGTCTGCCCAAAGCACTGGATGCTGGAGCATTTATCCACTCTCTCTGATCACCCTTTGGTTGAGGAATGACCCCAGTAGTATTAATTTACTCCCCCAAGAAGTGCATTTTCACTTGCACACGAGCCAAGCTTTCATAATATTGAAGAAGCTCCAGGGCAAAAAGAGAAAAGATGCAGGTCACATGCTTGAGGCCCGATGCTATCAGCACGGGCAAGTTTGAGCTGTGGCTGAAATCAGAGGTGGGCTAAGGAGATATGAGCGAGGCGCCAGATATATCTGCTGTAGCAGCTTTACCTACCTCTGGTTTTTTTTTTGTTTTTTTTTTTTTTTCTTTTTTCGTGACCGGCACTCAGCCAGTGAGTGCACGGGTCAGTCCTATATAGGATCCGAACCCGCAGCGGGAGTGTCGCCGCGCTCCCAGCGCAGCACGCTACTGAGTGCGCCACGGGATCGGCCCCTACCTCTGGTTTTTTAAAGATAATTTCTCCTCCTGCTCTCTCTCTGTTTCAGATATTTCCCGTGTCATCAAAGATGGCGTTTGTCGGTTTTTTGGGCTTTTTGTATTTATGTTGGATACAAAGAGTTTGTGTTTTTGTTTATTAGTCTCCTTGCTGTTATGGACTGATTTCTGAGTAAAGAGGGAGAGGAGAAAGAAGTTTCTTTTGCTGCCTTGTCATCAGAAGTCCATTAGGTGGTGACTAATATAACACTTGCTTTAATGTATTCATTACTTGATTGCACTGCTGTGAGTGACCCCCAGACCCTCTCCCCAGCCTTTCTAGTTGTCTCATTTCCCAGGATTTCTTTGGCATTGCTTGTTAGTGAAGTAGGATTTACTCATCTTTGGCAAACCACAGGCTGGACTCCTCCCATCCAAGGAGGAATGCAATTTAGGCTCCACAATTTTCACAGAAGCTTGTCAACTTTGGTGCCTATTGGTCTGTCATTTAAAGCCTATCTTTAGTTATCAAATGGATGCTACAGCCCTTGTCAAGAAGCAAAACTCAGCTAAGTGCAAACAATCTTCTTATGAGAAGCACAGTTGAAATACAAAAGTCTGGTTAAGAGAGAGACCGAGAAAGGAATGTGCCACTCTCAGACAAGATCAGATCCTCTCTTATGCACTTTCTCCTTTGTAGCACTTTATACTATTATGATTAAATAATTAATTGTGAAATCAGTTGTTTAATGTCTAACACTCCTCTAATATAGACAAGTTATATGGGAGTAGAGATGTGTTACTTAAAATCTCTTCCCTCAGCACCTAATAAACAGATTCTAATAAATAAATATTTGTGGACTATATGTTTTCACGTTCAAGTGACTGAACACCTATTATGGATTAAATTGTGTCCCCGCAAAAGTTTAATATGTTGGAGGCTTGGTCCCCACTGTGACAGTGTTAAGAGGGTAGGAAATCCTATTATGGTAACTGAAAGGTGGGGCTTTAAAGAGGTGGTTAGATTATAGGACCATGTCATAGTGAATAGACTAATAATAGTGGTCAGGGGTGTGGTTCTGAAGACTGTAAAAGGAGAGCACATGAGAGTCTCTCTCTCTGCTCCCCTATTTTCTGTAATGTGAGACCCCTGCATTGCTGTAAAGCCACCACCAAAGAAAACCCTCACCAGATGTGTTGCCTGGATTTTGGACATCTCAGCCTTGGAAATTGTAAGCCATAAATTTCGTTTTCTTACAAATCACCCAGTTCCAGGTATTTTGTTATAAGCAACAGAAACAGACTGATACAACCCCAAACTGAAATTGTCTTTAAAATAAGAAAATGCATCCCTGTACCTAAGAGGAAGTTTAGAGGTAGGGTAGGTTGGTTGATTCAGGTTGGTTCCCAGGTTGGTTGAGTCAGCAACTCAATAATATCAAGAATCCAGGTGCTGTCTAGCTCTCTATGTGCCATCTTTGGGTTCACTTTATCCCCAAGCTGCAGGAGGGCTGTAAGAGTTCCGGGAATCACCACAAAATCCAGGTACAAAATCCAGACATAGAACAGAAAGCATGTCTCCTGGAGCTGTCTTTGAAATACAGAAGCTTTCCCTAGAATCCTCCTATAGAATTGTCAGTGCCCACTGGCCAGAACTGAGTCCTAAGCATATTGCTGGACTAATTACGGGCAAGGGGATAAGATTGCCTTTAGAACAATCAGTCAGGCCTACGCCTTGGAGCTGGAAGTGAGGTCTGCTTCCCCTGATGCTCATGGCTGCGTGAGGGAGAAGTGGATAGCTTAACAAAATCATGATGCTGTGAAAATGGGAGCTGGAGGCAACAGTGTCCACTGCGGGCTCACACACCATGCACTCCCCACAGAGCACACTGCTACTCAATCTGCTAGCCTGGGCCAGACGACAGCCTCTGTAAGAGACATCGGCTGTCTTCACTATCTTCCCTTCCATGGCGTACGCCTCCCCTCCAAACACCGCTGCTCTTTCTTTCTTATTACCCATCTCCCTATTGAGTTCTGGAATCAGCCCTTCATGCATGGCTGTTTTATCTTGAGTTTTTGCTGTGCTACCATTGAAGACAAGGTTTATTCTCTTGCTCAATATCCTTTATATAAGAATCTATGATGTATTTCTCCTTGAATTACAAGTTTGTATCTACAGACAAAAATCCTCTCACCAAACAAAGACAATTATACAACCCATAATCATTCTTTCTTGCAGCAGTGAAACTTAGAGCTCTATATAGTGCTCAATAGCCATAATGATCTCATCCCAGGCTTTTGGCACCATTATGCTTCTCCTTTCTCTAATATTGTGTTGTTGCTGGCTTTTTTCCCTTTATGTAATAAGTTGATGCTACAAAACACTGGAACCCCCGTATTTTTGAGCCTTTAATAAGAAGAGATCAACAATAAAAAAAACTGGACTTAATTTGGCATATTTCCCTCTAGTTCAGTGATTGATATCCCAGATTACGTATCCTAATTTAATTTTAATTTGATATCTAAAAGCCGACTGACCAGACATTGGTATTGTATTATTGCAATTGTCTTTTGAGGACTGTAAGTTAAAAATATAGCCTTGTGGGATGCAGGGGATACTTCCTGAAGGGAGTGGATATTACTGCTGTTAATCATCCTGGCAAGAGTTCGATCCTATGACTGTAAATAAGGTCTGGGGACCTTCCCCATTAATTGAACTGAGGGAGAACTGGTGGTAGATGACACTGACTCCTTCTACAGTGAGGCCAGGCCTGGAACATAGCAGGCAGGTGGACAGCAGAAGGTCTTGAGGAAGGATCTGAGTTTGTACAGTCGTTGGAAGTTATCATCTTTTGTTTTTCTTCCCTTTCTTTATTCTTGAATCATCAGTCACTTTTCTTTAAACATTATGGGCTGGTCTCTGCTGGGATATAGGAAATTGAAGGGAAGGTCTTATCTCACACTTGGGCCATAGAAGCTAAGAGGAGAGCTATGCTCCCTGCATGAAGCCCAGATGATGACCACAGTAGTTGCCTGCAAAGGACAGTGAGGCTCATGATGAAGCAGCCTCAGGGGTCATTGTAACAGAGGCAGCAGTGTGGCTGTGCAGTGAGGAGGCCAGAGTGAAGGAGCAGTGAGGATTCTCCCTCCCTTGCTCTTTCCCTCCCTTTCCTTCCTTCCTTCCCTCCTCTCCTGCCTTCCTTCCTTTCTTCTTTCCTTTCATTTCCTTCTTTCTTTTTTTTGTGGCTGGCCGGTGTGGGGATCTGAACCCTTGACCTTGGTGTTATAACATCGTGCTTTAACCAACTGAGCTAACCACCCAGTCCCCCTTCCCTTCTTTTTTAACAGGCAATATATTCACATGGTCCTAAATAAAAAAGTGTGAAATCTGTATACTCCATATACCCAGTCACTCAATCCCTTCTGCTTTCCACCCCTGTTACTAGTTTCTTTTGAATTCTTCTGGGGATACTCTATGAATATACAAGCAAGTATTTATATATTTGTATAAATATATATTTAACAAAAATATATATTTATTTTAATTTATATATTAATATAATACATTTTTTTTCCCTCTAATCAGTAAAAATGGCAGCATACTCTACATTCTATACCTTTTTTATTCATTTAACAATAGACCTTGGAGATCATTGCATGTCAGTACATAAAGAGCTTCCTCATTTTTTAAAAAATAACTAGATGGTATTCCATTATATGGGGCCATCATATTTTATTTAATTTCTCCTTTTACCAACAGTGTGTATTTCATTTGCCATGTGGGTAAATATATCTATTGGAGAAATTTCTGGAAGTGGACTTGCAGGGTCAAAGCGTATAAGCATTTGTAACTTTGATATATATATTGCCATATTGAGGAGGGACCTTTTCTTGAACACATATGGAATAACACCCTGAAACATTCTCAGAAATAGCTGGAAGAATCCATGAAAAAAATTCTGGGGGGCAATTAATGGTGGGACTTAGCATCTGAGCCTAATAATTTGTATTGAATTTAAATCTCCTGAGTAATGGCTATTTATTATTATAATGCCCCTCATGACAGAGACTACCAGTTGTCCCCCTTCTTCTGTAGTAATAGAGGTTCAGGTAGGCAAATGGCTATCCATTTTCCAGCCAGTTTGTGACTAAATGTGGCCTTGTGATTCATGGACTGTGAGTGGAAGTGAAGGACGCAACTTTACTCATATGTTTAAAAAAATCACTTACCCAGGACTCCTACTCTTCTGAAACACAAATGGGTCTATGGCCTGACTTAGACCCTGCAGATGAAGACAATGGCACTGGGGATGGCAAAATAATGAGACGGAAGGAACTTGGGACGCCTAATGACTATGTGGCTCAGAGATGCTCTGCCGTTCTGGCCTGCTTAGCTTGAGGTGCTTTTATGACAATCAGTCTTCTGTTTTCTTTAGATCATTGTATTTTGCCCCTCCCCTCACTTTTTATAGAAACTTAGCCTTTCCCTTAACATCCATCCAGTATTTTGTTGGAAATTGTTTATCTCTTGGAGTCAGACACTCAGCGTCTGAGCCAAATGATTTATTTATATATATATTCTGCCTGTTCGAACAAGGATTAAGGGAGCTAAGCAAAGGTCTGCCACAGCACAGGCAATCCCTTCCTTCCTTCCTTCCTTTCACAATATTTATTGAGCATATGCTATGTGATAGGCACATTGCTAAGTGCTAGGTATACATTGGTGAGCAAAACAAACACTGTCCCTGGCCTCATAGGCCTTCCAATCTGGTGGAGGAGACAGACATAATTTAAGCAGCTACACAAATAGATATATAGATACAAAAGTAGTGAGTATGAGGGAAAATAGTATCAGATGAGATTGGAGAGGTAGGCAGTGGCCAGATCACGAAAGGCCTTATTAGCCATATGAAGGCTGAATGGTCTGCACCCATAAGTAGCTGCTGATAAAGTGAATTTCTAGTCAGTTTGACTCTGCCTACCCAACCCATCCCATTTCATTCCTTTAACAAATATTTATTTATCGCCTGTTTAGCTGACAGGCATAAAGGAGCCCTTCTGTTCTTAGGAAGACAAAGTTCTTGGGCCTTAGGAAAACCTTAGGCATCAATGCATATGTTCCATGGGAAGGAAAAATTCTCCAGCTAAGATCAGGCACTTAGCTGAAATTAGAATGATGCCTGAGAAGGCCTAAGCCTCCACTCACTGAAGGTGTTCAAGCAGAAGCAGGATCAGTGCCTTGTGGAGAAATCAGATTCAGGATCCAGGTGTGGAACACAGGTCTAGAACCTTGATGTCAGACAATTCACTCTAGGTCAGCAGGGATGGCAGAGCTCTAGCAGGAAACCACAGCTTCAGGCATTTGCTTCTGAATTGGCTGTCCCTGCTGAAGCTTTCCCCTCTGGGACAGGGAGGGAGCTGCTACTGCATGCTCCACCAGGGTCCCTTAATGATTTCAGGCTTTACCCACACTGCTACAGCTTGAGTTTGAGAAAGGACTTCCCATGGCTTGCCAGAGGCTTGTAGGACTTTCCCTGCCTTCCTCTCCTCGAAGATCAACAGGGAGGCTGAGGAATATGCTGGGTTTTCCATCAGTATCACTATCCAGGGAATAGCAAGACGATGGAGTAGAAGGAGGACTGGATGAGAAATGTGGTCACAGCTGTGTGCTGGCTACAACTCACTTTCCTAATCTGTAAGAAAGGATGTGGTCAGTGGGTAGGGAGGGGACTAGATGACCTCTAAGACCTTTCTGTTTTAATACCCTACTGTAATGGTTCCCAACATGTGGTCCCCAGTGAAACAGCATCATCTTTACCTTGGAACATGTTAGAAATACACATTTTTCAGGGTCCACCGCAGACCTACTGAACCAGAAATCTGGGGTGGGGCCCAGCAGTTTGCAGATCATTATTCTGCAGGTCTTCATGGTACCCAGTACACCCTGTCCATGGCAGAGCATGTGATGGCATGGCAGGCCACTGCTCAAGCTGTGTAGGCTGTGCTTTGCACAACTCCAGGGAGTGCCCTTCACACTGCAGACATCATAGATTTGCAGAGGTATTAAGACAGCAGTAAAGTGTCTTGAAGAAGGGACACGGTTTTCTAACTGGATTGGAGGTGAGAATGGCAAGGGTTGGGCTTTGGGGCTGGGAGCTGGGGCAGGGCAGTCTGAGCTTAGCTGTGAGACCTTCCACCCTTCTCCAGCTTTCTGGGTGTGTGCCAATGCTGCTGCTCCTACTACTTGAAAGCCTGAAAGGAGAGATTCCCATGGAAGCTTCCTCCTCTCCCAGGCTCTCCTCTAGAAGGAACGTGTTTCAGGTCCAGTGATGCAGAACTGGAAAGACCCTTAGAGACTCCCTTATTTTACAAATGAGAAAACCGAGGACCAGAGAGATGATTAAATGATTCGCTCAATCGAGGACACAGAATTAGTGGCACAGCCAGGATACAACTCAGGTCTTTATTAGAAGTACAGGCCTGCTACTATCTGCATTCAACAGCACCCCAGCCCCAATTCGTAACACATTTCTTCTTTCAATCCCACCTCCCACATCTACCCCCAATGCACACACACACATACACTCCCATGCACATGCGCCCTCAGGCTCCCACTGCTCAGAAAGGATGTGCAGCTCAGTCTTCCATAAAGCCTATGGGACTGATGTCAACTTTGAGTACAGTCTTGGGCATTATAGTGAGTTGCATTTTAATTGGAACAAAGCCTGCAGGTAAAGGAATGGTCCACTGGCTTATTTTAGGCATTCATTGCAGGTGGGAAAGGCGGATCGGGAATGGAAAATTTCCAGTCACACCTCTCCTACCACATGGCTGAATGAAGCCCACTCTGCCTGCCTAGGAGATTCCCAGGGCCTGCACAGCCACCGCCCGTCCCCAACCCTGCCAAATTTGGGAGGCAGCAGATTTAATTCTTTAACTCAGTTCTGAGTCAGAGGTGGCCCAAGAGTCAGAGCCCAAGCCAATGCTGTCAGGGGTGAAGTTGCAAAATTATCCCCTCAGGCTCCAACCACATCATCCCTGAATTACTAAGCTCCAAAGCAGATAATCAGATATTCTCCAGAAGCCTCTGCAGCAGGCTTCCTCCTAAGGGACTGCACTGTTTTTTGTGGCTCTGAGACCCACATGTGGGAGGTGTTGCTGAAATGCCTCTCTTGCTGAAGTGTCTGTAAGTTGGGGAAGGGATAGAGGAAGTCTGGAGGGGTGGAGGAAGAAGAATGGGTTTGTTCACAGCCAAGAAACCATAACCATCTGGGAACTTCTGGCTATAAGGAAACTCAATTCAGGTCACAGACTCAGGCACCCAGGGGCCAAAGCCTTGTGTGAGAGTCATAGCATCACAGATTTGGGCACCTAGAGATGGTTCCAGCTAGTGCTGACATTATAGGATGGTAGTCAACATGTCAATTAACTCAACTGTTAAACCCACAGTCCATCCTAAGGGAAAATACTCTGCTCATTGTCCCTGCAAAAGGCAGCCAAGGGTAGCCTTGTTTTGACCATGTGACCCTTTGGCCACAACTAACTGGACAAGTGGGAGCGGAAAGCTGAACCCAAGGGTAACAAATCCATAGGCTGGCCAATGATCTATGATATGGAACGACACAAAAAGAACTGGGACAACCATATTTTCTCACGTGGGAATATAAAAAGAGAAACACTGAGAGAAGGAGGCATTTAGCAGCAGAGACAGACATTCAAGGGTTATGATTTAGAGGGAAGTGAGCAACCATCATGAGCTATGGGCAAGAAAAAGTTACAAGGAAATAGAAATTACAAGGAAGCAGAAGCTATAAGTGGAGAAGTATTGAGAAAATGGAGTGGACATGTAGATGTGCCGGTCGCTGAGTCACATTAATAATCCAGGCTGGTGAGGTTCCAGGGAAACTCTGTTGTTGAGGTCTCTAGAGCCTCTTTAGATCCAGCGCAATCTTCCAGACCAATATGGCCCAGCTCTACCCCTATCCTCTCCTCAGATTCAGTGAAAAGTTTGTCTCCCTTTTCATTGCGTGCTCTCTCTCCACGTTACTTGAGCTAAATTGAATGGTTCACACTTCCCAATAATCAAAAGAATCAAGCACAGCCTTATCTCAGATTTTTGGTTTTTGGTGGCTGGCCAGTACTGGGATCTAAACCCCAACCTTGGTGTTATAGTACCAAGCTCTCACCAACTAAGCTAACCAGCCAGCCTCAGATTTTTTTAATGATTCAATACTAATGACAATGTTGAAAGAGGAAAATGAAATCACCCACCATGTTTCCTCATTTAATAAAATAACGATAGTAGCTTTCAAGTATCAGACATAATTCTTCATATTCTTGTACATATTTTTACACAATTGCAATTATGGTGAACATACATTTTGACTTTGGCTTATTGGGACTTGAAGAAATATTTAGGAGAAGGGTGAGGAAGAAAGGGGGATTCAGGGAAGAACTCCCCGTTTCTGTGCTGAGTGACTGTATAGAACTACGATGTCCTACACAGTAGCCACTAACCACATGTGGCTACTTAAATTTACATTTAAAATAATTAAAATTAAATAAGGTAAAATTTTGCTCCTTAGTTACTAGCCACATTTCAAGTGCTCAATAGCTGCACGTGGTTAGCGGCTGCCATATGGGACAGCACAGATAGAGAACACTGCCATCATTTCAGAAAGTTTTATTAGACTTTTGTGGGAGAGAGATTTCCCCGTTGTCCTCTGTAACAACAGTAGGCAAACCTTTTCCGTAAGTGGCCAGACAGTAAATATTTTAGGCTTTGAAGGCCATAGGTCGCTGTTACAATTACTCGAACTTGTTGCTGTAGCATGAAAGCAAGCATAGACAACACATAAACAAATGCACACGGCTGTCTGTGTTCCAGTAAAACTTTATTTGCAAAAAAAGGGCAGTGGGCCAGATTTGACCTGCCCAGTAGTTTAGTTTGCTGGCCCTTGCTGACCCTATCACATCATCCTATTTGTTTCCTTTACAGCATTGTTTTATATAACTTCTTTGTTTACTGTCTTCCTCCCCACATTAGACTGTTAGCTCCATGAGGGCAGAGCCTATGTTGATTCTGCTCGTTAGAGTGAATCCAACACTGAAATGTTGTGCATGCTTAATAAATGTTTGTGGACCAAATGAATGAATAATGATGTTGCCATATCCTGGACTAGGGAGTGCCAGAGGAGGAAAAGTGTTTGAGAGAAGATGATTTCCCTTAAGGACATGCTAGTTTTATTATAATTTATTATTTTTATTACTCTCTCTGGAGTCCCTTTCAGCTCTAGCCTTCTTTAAACCTCATTAGTTTTGAGGTCAGTGATGTTTTTCAGTGTCGCTGCTTTTTGGACCCACTTCCTGGGAAGTTGCAATTGGAGGCCCAGCCATGGGGGAGATCCCCTGGGACCTCAGCCACGAGCCAGAGTAGCCGGAAGACGTGGGCCTGGCCTGCCCCTCCTGCACGTTTGTCAGTGTTGGCTCCAAGAACTCAGATTCCTTTCCCATTCTGTTTGGGCTGAGCTGAATTAGAAAGACCAAATCTATGACTCAAGGAATTACTAATGCAGAATTTTAAAAATTTCAGTCATTCATGTACTCCCTTCACAGTTTATATCATGTTCTCATACCATCTGCAAACATGTTTACTTAACATTTTCAGCCCTTTCAAAAATTTTAAATGTTTAAATCAGATGGGGTCATTTCTTGCTCAAAAAACTCCAGTGGCTTCCCATCCCAGAGTGAATTTCAGAGCTCTTTCCCCAGCCTACAAGGCCCTGACTAATCTGGCCCCTGGCTACTTCTCTGACCTCATTTCTGCTACTCATTCAGTCAGCTCCAGCCACACTGACCTCCTCATGTTCTTGGAGCATGAACAAGCAAGCTGCTGCCTCAGAGCCTTGGCTCACCCACCTGGCATGCTTCACCCCTCACATGCCATCCCTCAGAAGGCCCTTCCTGAACACCCTGTATAAAATAACAGCTCTCTTTGTTCTTTTGAATAAGTGTTGGGATGAGCTAGAAAAATTTCAGACACATACACACATCCCCTGTCAGAATATTGATTGGGATCGCATTAAGTGTCTAGAATAATTTGGGAGAAATGACATCTTTATAATATTGAGTCTTCTTGCTATCCATGCTATATCTCTTCATTTGTTTAGGTTTTATTTTATGTTTTTCATTAAAGTTTTATAATTTTCTTGATAAAGACCAGGTATATACCTTCAGTTAGATTTGTTTTTAGAAGCATAAAATTGTGTTGCTTTTTGTAAAGAGTATCTTTTTTAAAAAGTTACATTAGAAGAGTTCTGGTCAAGATGGCAGAATAGACGGGCCCAGCATCACTCTCTCCCCCAAATCAACCAATTTACTACTATAAAAATGTAACAACAGCCAAGCTGGGGCCACTGGAGCTCAGGGAAAGAGGAGGAGAGACCCATGGAGATCATGAAGGGGCAGAAGCCACAGTGAGAGAAAGAAAAAACTGTTCAGATTCGTGCTGCAGCCACTTTAACTGAGCACATGGAGCAAGGGCCAAAAGAAGCTGCAGCTGTGCCCTTCAGATGGAGTTACTTGGAGGCAGCAGGGGAGAAGAGGGCCTTGGCAGCCTCCAGGACAGCAAGACCACTAATATGGTTCCCATGGACCCACGCAGGAGCAAGGAGCCAGAACAACTGAAAAGGGAGCCGCTCAGAGGCTGGTGAGTCATCGCAAGGGACCAGCACAGGGCCGTCCCATGGGAAGTGTTTGGAGCATGGGCGGTGGGGGAGATGGGCCCACCCAGAGAACACTGGGACACAGCAAGGACAGCCAACCTGCCCCCCAATCAGCACAGGACCACTCAGAGGAGACTGGTCAGAAGTGCAGAATTGCATGGGGTGCAGTTTGATGAAAAGACTCAGGCCCAGATCAGAGTTTCTACACAACTCAGGTGCACCAGGTCTCTGGAGAGCCAGAAGTACCTATAAGGTCAACCATTAAACCCTGAGCTGCACAAAAAGTCTTCCCTAGGGAAACAGCAGCAAAGCAGCAATTTAGCTCAACCACACACTCAAGTACTGGTTCCCACAGGAAGTTCCCCAATTTTAGAAGTAAGCAAAGGACAAAAAAATTAGTTCCAGCCCAGGCACATTGCCAGCGCCTTGGGGCCCTGCCCAGGGGCATGGGGCAGAGAGCCAGGGACTGGACCCTCCACCCACAACCAGGGACACCACCAGCACCTTGGGAACCTGCCCAGGAGCCTGGGTAATTGAGCCAGAGACTGGACTCCCTGCCCACAACCAGGCACACTGCTAGTGCCAAGGAGCATGCCAAAAATATCACCTCCATGTGCGTGGCCCACCACAGCCACCGCCGTAACCATGGCTGCTGTGAAAGTGGCTAGACATCACAACCACCACGCAAATGGTCCGCCAGCCTCCGGAGTGCATTGACACAAGGAGAGTCACCAGCAGAGACCAAAGAAAAGAATAGGATGTCTCTTTCCACAAAGCCTATTCCAGAGTGACAGAAGAAGCATCTGCTCTATGATAATATTGGGGGACCTGAACACACCTCTCAGCATTGGACAGATCATCTTGGCAACAAATCAACAGAGTAACCATTACTCTTTCAGAGGGAGAGAAGAAATCTAGGGTTGTCAGTAGTGGGATAGGGGAGGGAGAGAGGGATAGGGAGAGATTGGACAAGGGGCATAAAGAATAAGTACAATTTGTAACAATATACATACTAGTAATATTGATTTGATCAACATATGTCAACATTGAATCCCCAAAAATGTATAATCAATTATGATTCAACGAAAAAAAGTTACATTAGAAAATTTTCATTATGACTCCATTTTTATTTCTAATATTGTTTATTTATGCTTTTTTTCCTAATGAGTCTTACTGCTATTAGAGGGGCAGTAAAGGCCTACTAGCACCTAATGGAGATATTGTTTTTGATATAATCAAAAGTATTAAAAAGGGAAGAAAAAAGGAGTAATTAAATATTATTTAATGCTGGTATTTATGTGGAATCCTTAAATCATTTTATGTCCCACCAGTGCTATATGACTCGCACACTGGGAAACATTTGATTTATTAAACTGCACCACCACAATGAAATACCTCTTGGATCATCAGTTGCTGTGGCTTACCTCTGGGCCTGTCTTTAGTGTGGGAAGTAACAGAAGGATGTGGAAGTAGGAGAAATGGGTGTGGAGGGGGCCCCAGAGAAGAGGGGTATCCTAGACTCTGGTGAGCTGAGGGGCCTCCCTCCCCACCCATCCTGTTTCCATGAGCAGCCGTGCTCACAGGCGCTCCCCAGGGTGAGGACTTGGGGTGGAGGGAGCTGGGTTGAGGACCTCCCTGACTTTCCCCATCAAGGACTCGTGCTATGGGTGTGAGGCAGGAAATGGGGGCTTCTTAGAACTGTTGAGGTTTCCTGGAAGCCTGTGGCAACTGAAACCATCTGGCTTTCTAAATATCGTTTTCTGGTGGTGTTTGGGACATGATAGAGGGAGCCCCCTCTAGGGACATAAGCTTGGAGGACTTGGAGGGTGTTGATGTTGGGCTGGAGAAAGAGGCTTTTGGCCCTGGACTCTTCCAGTCCCCACTGCTGTTGACCATGACCCCATAGCCCATGTGCCCGGGTCAGTCTTTGTAGCCTGTGCTTGTCAAATCAAACCGTGTCTTCGGGGAAATATGAGCATTTTTAAGTCTCCTCCTTATATGAGAAACTCTTGAACTTAAGAAGGCAGGAAGCCACAGACTACTGGGTGGGCAGAGCCTACCTGGGGTTGCCCCTCCACCCCAGGGGGAACACAGCTGCTCTGAGTCATCAAGGAAACCTAACAAATAACACCTTCTTACATATTAGTATCATCAAGGAGGTAGGTGAAGGCTAGTTGAATATCCAGCATGGGGGTAGTGAAAAGAGCGTAGACTTTGGGGCCCCAGTTCTGGCTCTTCCACCTCCTGGCCATATCTCTTAGATGACCTCTCTCAGTCTGTGAAAGTCAAATAACATGGTGTAATGTGATCTCACATCATTGTGTGGGTGAATATAATGTAACACAAAACAGAATGTATTTATATATGCCATATTAATTATGGTACTGCTAACTACCGTAACAAATAAACCCCCCAATGTATAAAGACTCAAACATAATAAAAGTTTATTTCTCACTCACACTCAGTTCAAGGTTGTTTAGCAGGTGGCCCTTTTCCCCTCAGCGACTCAAAAACCTAGGGCCCTCCCTTTCATCCTGTGGCTCTGTCCCCAGGGCTTCACCCCCAGGGCTTCAACAGGCAGAAGGAGAAAGACGGTGTGGAAGAGTCGTTTTCACTTACTGAAAGATTTGGCCCAAAAGAGATCCATGTCATTGCTGCTCACATCACACTGGCAAAAACTGTACACATGGCCACACCTAGTTGCAAGGGAAGCTAGAAATGCACTCCCTGCCTAGGGAGCTGTTTCCTGGCAACAACCTGTAGCACAGAACTTCTGGTGGACATGCCATGTTTACAAAGAAGAAAGACAGAGAACATGCACCAATCTATTAATGGTAGTTACCTCTGGGGAGTAAGATTAGAGAAGAGGAAGAGACTTTCTCTTTTTACTTTAAACAAGTAATATTTCATAAGCCCATATTAATTCTATAATTAGGAAAAGAACAATGAGAATAGTTTATTGTAAAGCGCTGGGCAAATACATGTTATCTGTTGTTATTTGTTATCATTATTCTTTTGTCCAATACTAGAATCAGAAAAGATCACCTAAGCAAAGAATGCCCTATCACATGTTCCTTATTAGAGGTAGACAGATTTAGGGTGGGGGTGGTATGGGAGAAAGCAGAGGTTTTTTTCTTGAAAATTTTAAAAAATATTCATGCCAAAGAAGACTTCAAAGAAGACACAAACTCAGGAAGCCCTGGAATGGCAAACTCAGAAGCATCTACAGTGAAACTCCATGTGCATTTCTCAAACACATATGAAAAAACATAAATATTGTTCTCAAAAAAGTGTGATGCCATATCTTAAATCTTTGCAGGAGGTAAAGGCCGCTCAGATTTTCTAATTTTATTTGAACACAAAATATTTAAGATTTTTTAGGCAAAGACTAAGAGGTAACCAGCATGAAAAGAAAGAAGAAAAAAATTTATATATCAACCCTATGTAGGAAGAAAGCAAAATTGCAAATGCCATCCTATTCAGCAGATGCATATTAGAGAGACAGAGAGATTGATGAGGGGCAAAAGATGGAGAGAGAAAGCAGGGAGAGAAGAAAAGGAGGAGCTGTGCAGGCTGGGACCATTTACAGGCCCCGTAGCAGGTGGCAACCTCTGAGAAGATCCAGAGTTTGGCTCTGGTCAGAATCATTTATTCATTCAATGAATTGTTATTGTGTGCCTACTCTGAGCCAGGACTCTTCTAGGTACTAGAAGTACAGCACTAAACAAATCAAAACCTCTACCCTCATGGAATTTATATTCTAGAGGGAGGAGACACCAAAAAGTAAAGCTGAAAGTATATAACATGTCAGGTGATGATAAGTGCTTTAGATAAAACTAATGCAGAATGAAGAAGACAGGATGTGCAGATAAGAGGGGTGAAGGGGAGAGGTGTCAGTGTGTTATTTTCTGCAGTTCATCGCATGGTCAAGAAAGACCTCACTTGGAGCCATTTGAGCCAAGGCCTTAAGAGACCCATGTGAACTAGCAAGCAAAAATAGTTATAGCACAGGAAGCTGTTGGTTTTCCAGCCAACATCCAGTTATTCCTTCCTTCTCTCTATTAGAACCTCTCCTCCCTTGCTATTTTGTAGCTATATGATCAGGAGAAAGCCAGACCTCATCCCTAACACTAGGGCTGGATCCCAATTAGATCCCAATTAGATCTCAATTAGTCTAAGCTAACGGTGGCAATCCAACTTCCCTTTTCAGCGACCAGTTCAGGAAGCCGGGAACCCAGGAAGCCAGGCTAAAGCCACTCGACACAGGGAATTCCCTTGGTCACTGTCATTGGTCCAGGAGCAGGTGCACAACCTAAACTGGTCTAAACAGATTGAAAGAGGGGATTTATATTTCTGTTTGTGGGAGGAGGTTTTTTTCCCTGTTATGATGGATATGAACAAAGAAGCATGTTGTCACAGTTGTGAAGTGACACAGCCATCCCTGGACAAGCCAGCCTGAGGATAGAGTTAATACAAAGAAGAGGGCAGAGCTGGAGAGCTGCAGAGAAACGGAGTCAGAGCCCTGATTATTCCATGCCTGAGCCTGCTCTACTTCAAGACTCCTCATTATATGTGATGAAGAATGTCCTTACTGTTTATGCCAGTTCAAGTTAGGTTTCCATTCCCTGGTGCTTAAACGTTCTTTACTATGACAATAAAAATAATGGCAGCTAACATTTCTTGAGAATTACCTTGTGCCAGGCGCACTCTTTATATTTGTAATTTTGTTTAATGTTCTCAACAATCTTATGAAGCAAATACAACTATTGTCCTCATTTTAAGGTGTTAAGTTATTTTGGTCAGCGTCATATGGATAAGTGTCAGAACCAAAATCTTTCAAAGCTCAGTGCCTGTGCTCTTAACCATTATGATGGTCCTATCGGTATGTGAGGTAGAGGAAAAGATGGAGGGAAGAAGCATGTAAAGAAGCCAGAAGAAGAGGAGGAGGAGGAGATAGTGAACTCTTATTAATCTTATAATCATATATAATCGTGTTCTCTTTACCTGGAACACATTTTCCCCGTGCCCGCTTCTCTACCTAGGAACTTTTATTTGTTCTTTAAGAACTCAATTCAAATGTTACCTCTCTGAGATGCCTTCCCACATCCTATCTCCCCAAACTTCCAACCTTCTGGGATCCCATGTAGGATCTATTACAGCCAAGGTTATATTAAAATATGTTTATTTTCATGTCTCCTCTTTTTTTTTTTTTTTTTTTTCAAGAAAGATGACTGGTAAGGGGATCTTAACCCTTGACTTGGTGTTGTCAGCACCACGCTCTCCCAAGTGAGCTAACCGGCCATCCCTATATAGGATCCGAACCCATGGCCTTGGTGTTATCAGCACCACACTCTCCTGAGTGAGCCACGGGCCGGCCCCACATGCCTCCTCTTTTTACTAAATTCAGAACTCCTCAAGGGCAAGCACTATGTCTAATTATTCTTTGGTCCCAGTGATTAGCTTAGGTCATTGCAGGTGTTCAGGAAAATGAAGTGATCATCCATACATCAATCATCACACCTTCTTGAGGACCCTCTGTCTTACCAGGTACTATGCTGGGTCCCGAGGAGACCTTTTTAACTTTAAAAAGTTTGTCCTCTAGAAGTTCATAAACAAATTGAGGATGTGCTTTTATCTCTTAATTATACATTACAGCAACCCAACTCAAACTAGCTTAAGAGGGCGGGGGAAGAAAAGGGAAAGGGGGCAGAATCTACTTGTCCCAGGCAGACTACTTCCAGCTTCAGGAATAGCTGCATCTAAGATCTAAGGGCTTCTAACAATGTTATTCCCAACAGTAGGTGTCTTTCTATAACTTGTTTTTGTGTGGCTTCATCCTCAGGAATTCTTTTTTTCATATAACATGAACCTCACAGTCCCATGTTTACCTCCAATTACAGTAAAAATAGAGCTTCTTATTCTAGTGGTTCCAGCAAAAGTCCTAGGAGTGATTCTCATTGGTTTTAATTGAGTCACCTGCCCTTCACTGAACCAATCACAGTGACTCTTGATTGAAAAGGCCTCAATCACATGCCTCCCTCTGGATTTGGGAAATGGGATCAATCCCATCAAAATCACATGGACTAAAAGTGACAGAAGGTGGTTCACCACAGGAAAATCAAGCTGCTGTGACCGAAAGGGGGAGAGGATGTTGAGCAGGTCAAAACCAACACATGTCCTCCATAGAGATGTCCTATACATCAATAATTATATGGCAAGATTGTGAGTCAGGCACGTCTTAGAGCTTACAGTCAGATATTAAGTAGGAGAAACCCCTTCAAGGACTGTTGTCTAGAAATGCCCCGTAGAAGGAAGCTTATGAACAGGCCTTTGGATAGGTAGGATTATGGCAGGTGAAAATGAGAAGGCCTTTCAGATACACAGAAGGGCGTGACTGAAGGCAGGGAGGTGGGGATCCTTTGGAGATTTTCCAGCTTTGGTGGGGACTTTTGGGATTTAAGGCCAGAACTTTGGTTGGGGGGTAGATTCATAAGCAATTTAATAATGCATTAATCCTTTAGGGAGATTTCTTCCGTATATGGCCTCAAAGAAGAGTATACTAATTTTAGCAGGCACCAGGAGTAGGATTACTCTCTCCATTTTACCAATGGGGTAAGTGAGGTCCAGTGTAAGCAATGCCTGCTGAGAGGTCACACAGCCCAGAGACAGAACCGCACAAGAAGCCCCATGTTCCGCCATCCAGTCCAGGACTGTGCTCCCTCCACAGCACAAATGAAATCTGGGGTTGGAAACACCAGGACAGCCACTGTGGCTCAGTCCCAGGGCCAGCCTGAGGAGGCTTGAAGGAAGCTGTGGAAATATCTGTCTAGGCAGAGAGAAGGTGTGTCTGACTTGCATAATGGTTACGAGCAGAGACTCTGGATTCAGACAGTCCTAGTTTTAAATCTTGAGTTTCATGAATTACCATGTTACCATGGACAAATTATATAACTTCTCTGAGCCTTAGTTTCCTCATCTGTAGAATGAAATGGAGAACAACACCTACCTCATGGGTTGGCTAGTGAGGTCTGAATGAAGTAATGCATATTAAGAACTTAGCTCAATGTCTGTTCCATAGAGTGGTCAATAAACGTGACTTTGAGGGCAGTGCAAGGTGCTGCCAGCCCTTAAGTCAGACAGACTTCCCAAGGTCAAGTCCTGGCTCCAACACAACGACTGCATTTCACTGATTCTGTAATGTACTTTTCTTACTGCCCACTCCCATATTTTAACCATGTCTGAAATCAGGATGCACCTTAGCATTATAACATGGTTTAATTGCCAGTGTCTCTTAGCAGTACATGAAATACTAGCATGTCTTTACAATCTATGTCTTATTTTGGGCAAGTTACTTAATCTTTTGGTACCTCAGGTTCTCCAACTGTAAAACAGGGATAATGATAATATCCCCTTTATAAAGTTGTTGTGAAGATCAAGTTAGATTTGCTTTTCAAGTTTCTGGCATGTAATAAGGGCTTAAGAAATTTCATGTATTGCTATTACTTTTATTATTATTATCCCAAACCAAGTCATGGGGGTGGTGGAAGCTGCATGGGCTAAACAGACAGAGGCAGAAGCAGCCTGCGGGGCTGTGCAGAGGTGAGGTTGGTATCTGAGGGGCAATGCTGGTTCTCAGATTCAAAAGAGGAGCATGAGGAACAGTAGTCAGGAAGCCAGACTTGTGGTTGATGGAGTGCAAAGTGGATCAGGGCATACACTTTTCAGAGGAAGAGCCAGTGGGTATGGGCTGGTGGATTAAAAGGGCTGGTCTGGGTGAGCGAGCTGGTCTATACGTTCTCTTTGAACATGCATATTCTCTGACTATAATAGATACCATCTGTTAAGTCCTTACTATGTGACAGGGCACTGTGTTCATTGATAAGCACCACCTCATAAAATCCTGTAATCAACCCCATGAGTTAGGTGATTTTTATTAGGTCATTTTACAGAAGAAACCGAGGCTCACAGAGATAAATTAACATGTTCAAAGTCACATGGCTATTAAGTGGCAGAGCTGGAACTTGAGTCAGGTTTTCTTGACTTTATATGCAGCACCTAAGTCCCTCTGCCACGCTGCTTCTTCAACTCAGTTCTCCAGCATCTCCCAGTATATCCAGAAGCATTTTTCCTCCCTCTTCCCCGCCCTTCTCCTAACCCCCTCCCCCGCCCCCAGGTCTCCACCTCCCAAACCCACGAATGCCAAGCTCACAAGTCATCTGTTTTGCCAAAATTCTGTTCCGATTTGATAAACCCTAGCCGGGCCAGCTCACTCAGCATGATTCAGCCGGAGAGAATAGCGAGGCTGCATGCCCAGCGTGCCGACCGGCTGAGCTCAGGCAGGATGGGCGGCACGCAGGCACCTCGGCTTGACAGATGGCTCCGCTCGGCTGTCTCCGCGGGCCCACCGCCAGGGCCTGCCCTCGCTCTCGGCAGGTCGTGTGAGTGTCATATGTACGGAAGTATGTATGGGTACATATGGAGCACGCAGCAGGGAGGCTGTGCGTGCCGCAGAGTTCGCTTCTGTGTGGCCGCTTCGTGCATGTTTATCTGTATGCACGTGGATGAATGTGCATGTGCATGCCTCGCGGTGTGTGTGTGTGTGTGTGTGTGTGTGTGCATATTTGTGTGTGTGCAGAAGTGTGTATCCGAGTTTCCAGTTTGCTTTCATTCTGGTATGTGTGCTCATGAGCACGAAAGAGAAAGGGTGGTGGGGGAGAAGTGTCCTGGGCTTTGAGAATTCAGCGTTTTGAATGTTCCTCCCTGCGGTGGAGAGCTGCTGAATGCCCCTCCCTCCAGCTCTCTCCTCTCCTCAGGACTGACAGATATCAGCTAGAGCACAAAATCATCCCATTCCCGTTGTGAAGTTTAGTCTCTAGCCCAGCTTCAGCTTTCCAAAAACAACATCTTGGCTGCTGTTTTTCCTTAAGGTAGAGATATTTACCTATTTGTGAATCTAGGGCTCCTCTGAAAATCTGGTGTCCAGAATAGATCTTTTCACGAAAATACCCTCAAAACATATAAGTTTACATGCAATATCATGGAGCTCACTGGGCCTTCCAAAGCCTCACAGATCTCAGGTTAGGAAACCAAGAATGACACAAACACTTAATGAGCACCTACTATACTGAGGCCTTGTTAGAGAGAGAAGCGCATAGAGGAATAACATGGCCACTGTTTCTGAGGAGTGCACAATCTTGCAGGAGAAATAGATGCAAATGCATAACTCCAGGTCACTGTGACAAGTGCAATAATGGTGGAGGGAAGGAACTGCCACAGTATGAGAGGAATGAAGGGATGCACTTTTTGAGGGGTTCCAGGGAAGGACTGAAGAAGTAAACATTTAAGCTGTGTATTGAAACATCAGATGGCATTTGTCAGAGAAGATGAGGAAGGACTTTGCAGGCAGAAAGAAGAGCGTGTACAAAGGCAGAGGGATGCTGTATTTGGGGAATGATACACGTGGGAGGAGCAGGCAGTAAGGCTGAAAAGGGAGTTTGGAGGTGGACTGTGAAGAGTCTTGTCCATACTAATCTAAAGGTTTTGGATTTTATCCTGTAAGTGATGGGGAACCATCCGAGCTCTCTGAACAAGAGAGTGACATGACTTAATTAGTGTTTTGCAAAGATCACAGTACATCCAGCACTTACCCAGAAACAAAATAAGAGGCTGTTGGAATAGTTCAGGTGAGAAAAAATGAAGGTGAGAACAATAGGAATGTGGGGAAACTAGAGCATGGGTTTGAAGAAAAGAGATTATATTGGTCCATTTCTGTTGCTTATAAAAACACCTGAACTGGGTAATTTATAAGAAAACAAAATACATTGCTTACAGTTTCAGAGCCTGGAAAATCCAAAATTCAGGGCACACATCTGGTGAGGGTCTTCTTTGGTGGTGGCTTTACAGCAACGCAGGGGTCTCATATGGCAGAAAATGGCAGAGCAGAGAATGAGAACTTCTCATGTGCTCTTCTTTTAAAGCCCTGAGAACCATGCCCCTGACCACCATTATTAACCCATTCACTATGCCATGGACCCACAATCTAATCACCTCTTCAAAGCCCCACCTTTCAATTACCGTAATAGGATTTCCCACCCTCAACAGTTAGGGTGGGAATTAAGCTTCTAATATATGAACTTTGGGGGACACAAGTCAATCAGTCCACCAAATTCTGCTCCTGGCCCCCAAAGTTTATGTCCTTCTCACAGATAAATATATTCATTCCATCCCTAAGGTCTTAACTTGTTTCAATTCAAGAGTCCAATGTTCAAAGTCCCTTCTGTGAAATTAAAACAAGTTTTCTACTGCCAAGATACAATGGTGGGACAAACACAGGGTGCATATTCCCATTCAAAAAGGGAGACATAGGTCAAAAGAAAAGGGTAACAGGTCCTAAACATGTCCGAAACCCAGCAAGGCAGGCATTAAATCTTACAGCTGGTGAATCGTGTACCTTGACTCCATGTTCGAAGTCTTCTGCATGCTGGTGTGCCCAAATCCCCAGGCAGCTCCACTTATATGGCTTTCCTGGTGTGAGGCCGTGGTTCAGCTCTCTCAGGCTGGCATTGAATGCTGGTAGTGCCACAATTCTGGGACCACAATTTTCCATGGTGGTCCTGCTTCCATGGATCTACTAGGCATGGCCTTTGTGGGGTTTCTCTGCTTCAACTCTGACCCCACATTTCCTCTCAGCATCACTCTAGAGAAGACTTTTTGTGGTGAATCTGTCCCTGTAACGGATCTCTCCCTGGGCCCTCGGGCTTTTCCATACATCCTTTGAAATCTGGGTGGAGGCTCCCAAGACTTCAGAACTCTGGCATTCTGCAAGCCTGCAAACCTACCACCATGTGGATGCCACCAAGGCTTCCAGCTTGTATTTTCCAAAGCTATGGGTCCAGCCCCACCTGGAGCCATTTTAGCCATGGCTGGAGCAGCCGAAGCAACGAGGGTGCTGGTGTGGGAGCAGCATCCCAAGGTGGCCCTGGACAGTGTGGCCGTGGAGGGTGCCTTGGGCCTGTTCCCTGAGACCACTCTGTCTCCCTAGGCCTCTGGGCCTGTAATGGAAGGGTTGACCCCAGAGGCTTCTGCAATGTCTTCAGGGCCTTTTCCCCCTTCTCTTGATAATCCTTTCTTTCATACTAATCTTAGCAAATGGTTGCTGAGCTGCACCATTGCATTTTTCTCCTGAAAACGTTCTCTGCTTGTCTATCACATGTCTAGGCTGCAAATTTTCCAAATCTTTACACTCTGCTTTCCTTTTAAATTCTGGCTTTATGTCATTCTTTTGCCACCATAACTAAGCATAGGCTGTTACAAGTGGCCATGCAGCTTCCTGAATGTTTTGCTGCTTAGAAATTTCTTCTGCCAAATACCCTGGTTCAGCATCTTTAAGTTCCACGTTCCATAAAACTTTTGGGCATGAAGAGAATGTAGCCAAGTTCCTTGCCAGTTCATAGTAAGGGTGATCTTTGCCCCAGTTTCCAATAATTCCCTTCTCATTTACACCTGAGACCTCCTTAGAGCAGTCTTTATGGTCCCTATTCCCATAAGCATTCTGGTCACCACCATTTAACCAGTCTCTGAAACATTCCAAACTTTTCCTGGTTTTCTTGTCTTCTTCTGAGTCCTCCAGACTCCTCCAACCTCTGCCTGACACCCAGTTCCAAAGATGCTTTCACATTTTCAAGTATTTGTTATAAGCAATGCCCGACTTCTCTTGTACCAATTTTCTGTATTAGTTTGTTTCTGTTGCTTATAACAAAATACCTAGAACTGGGTGATTTATAAGAAAACAAAATTCATTCCTTACAGTTTTAAAGCCTGGGAAATCCAAAGTCCAGGGAACACATCTGATGAGGGTCTTCTTTGGTAGTGGCTTTATAGCAAGGCAGAGGTCTCACATGGCAGAAAATGGCAGAGCAGAGAAAGAGAGACCTTCTCTTGTGCTCTTCTTTTAATGCCCTCAGAACCACACCCCTGACCACCATTATTAATCCATTCACTACAGCATGGTCCTTATAATCTAATCACCTCTTCAAGGCCCCACCTTTCAACTACCATAATAGGATTTCCTACCCTCAACAGTTACAGTGAGAATTAAGCTTCTAATATATGAACTTTGGGGGGCACAATTCAATCAATACACAGCACAGATATTTAGGAGATAAACTAGTTAAGAATTAAGTTAATTAGGTTGTGGAAGTTAAGAAGAAAGAAGAAACAGGTGAGCATGGCTTCTATGTTTCTAGCTTGGGAAAAAAGGTGGATATTAAAGCCTTTCACTGAGGTGGAACCATAATGCAGTTTATGTTCTTGGGGAAGATCATGAGTTCCATTTGGGACACAATGTGAGGCATTCAAGTAAAGATGTACATTAGGCAATTGGCTATATAGGTCAGGAGCATTGGGGAGAGAGGTTTGGAAATAAAAATTTGTGATTTACAAGCAAATGGATGGTAACTGATTAAATCATTGGTAATAGATGAGATCACTGAGGGAGAGTATAGCTATAAAGTGAGAAGAGAAGCAAGGAAGAAGTCAACATTTAAGGGTATGTGGAAGAAGAGGAATTTGTGAAGGAGGCTGTGAGAGAAGATTCTTAGGGTTTGGAAGGGTTGGAATAAAACCAGGAGAGAAGTATCTCCTGGAAGCTAACAGTATACAAAATTTTAAGAATGAGGGAGTGATCATTAGTGTCAAAGGCTAAAAAAAAGGCCAGGTAAGTGGAGAACTGATGTAAAAGCCATACAAAATCAAAAGAGTGAAAGAAGGGCTGGCCAGTTAGCTCAGATGGTGGGAGTCTGGTGCTGAGAACACTAAGCACAATTCTGACATCAGAATTCAGAGTTCGATCCCTGTACAAGCCAACCATCAAAAAAAATTTTTTTTTTAAAGAGAAAGAAGACTGGAAGGAAATATAAAATACACAAAACCTTAATTGGAGTTAATACTACAGGGGAATTATGGGAGTTTTTAAATTCTTTTTTACAGTTGTTATCTCAATGTTCCCAGACCATGGCAGTGAGTATGTACCAAATTTGAACAATGAGAGAGAATATCTAGGAAAATTTTAGGAGGTTATTGGAATGGAGAACTTTCACTTCCAGCTAAGATGGAGTAACAGGCACTGGATTTAACCTCCTGCCTAAAACAATTATAAAACCAGACAAAATATATGAAATCACTATTTCAGACAACAGGCAGCAGGCAGTGTAGAACACTGATCCCTGAAACGGGACAAAAATAAGGCCTAATACTGCACCTGCTTACTGTCTGGAGAGTTTCCAGGTTGTAGTCTATAGAGAGACAACCTAAACAGAACTGGCAGATTCTCCAGGTTGAAGAGACAGAGCTGGTGGTTCAAGGAGGCCAAGCTGGCTAGAGTTCACATGATAGAGAACCAGAGAGGAGAGAGTCGTATAGAGAGAACTCCAGAGATTCTCAGAGGATTCTCTTTAGGTCTTTACCCAAGTACTGATGATCACATGCATATGCAGAAGCTACTGGAGGCTGGAGAAAGAACACTTGAAAGAAACAGGTGAAACAATTCTTGGAGCTCATACCAGGTTAGAAATAGTTCATATTCCCAACAACCAGAATAAAGAAATCTCATAATATATTGAGCATGGGGAGAATACCCAGAAGGATACTGCCTCATAATGGAGCCAAATTAGTCCTAGAATAGACTCGCTCCCAAAGCTTTAAAGCAAGCACAAAGGCATCAAACTGTTTCCTAGTAAGTTAATTGCATCCTGGAACAAAGCTCAAAACAATTAAGAAATAAAAATGTTCAGCACCCAACAATGTAAAGTTCACAATGCTGGCATTGAATCAAACTTACCAGACATGCAAAGAAGAAGGAAATTATGACCCCTTATGAAGAGAAAAATCAATCAGTAGGAACAGACCCATAATAACACAGATGACAGACAGAATTAGAAGACAGGAACAATAAACAGATATTATAAACACATTTTGTATGTTTAAGAAGACAGAGGTAATCATGAGCATGTCCAGGGGAGAGATGGAAGATATAAAAAAAGACCTAAATCAAACTTAAGAGAGAGGAAAAATGCTATATGGAGATGAAAAATATACTAGAGGAGACTAACAGATTAGACACTGCAGGAAAAAAAATTAGTGAATTCTAAAGACAGCAATAAAAACTATTCAAAATAAAACACAGGAAAAATACTTAAAAAAAAGAATGGAGTATCAGTGAGCTGATAAACATGTGTATAATTGGAAATCCTGAAGGAGAGGCTAGGGAGGAGGCAGGAGAAATACAGTAAGTCCTCTGTATTTGCTGGTTCCACATCCATGGATTCAACAAACCATGGATGGAAAATGTAGTTAGGCCTATGACAGTTGCATCTGTACTAAACATGTACAGACTTTTTTTTCTTGTTACTATTCCCAGAACAATACAGTATTACAGCTATTTACATAGCATTTACATTGTATTAGGTATTGTAAGTAATCTACAGATGATTAACACTATATGGGAGATGTACATAGGTAATATGTAAATACTGTGTCATTTTATTAGGGACTAGTGGGGCAGGGGAGGCGTATTGCAACCAGTTCCCCAAAGAAACCAAGGGATGACTGTACATGAAGACACAATGGCCCAAAATTTCCCAAAGTTGATGAAAACTATAAATCCACAGATCCAATTAGTTCCATGAGCCACAAGAAGAAGAAACATGCAGACGGCACACTAAGGCACGTCATTATCAATTTACTTAAAATCAGGTGATAAAGAGAAAATCTTCAAACAGCTAGAGAAAAAAAGATGTTGCATAGAGAGGAACAAAGGTAATGACAGCAGACTTCTCATCTGAAACTATGAATATGCAAGACAAAAGAAAGTAACACAATATTTTTAAAGTGCTAAAAGAAAAAACCGTCAACTTAGAATTCCATATCTAGCAAATATGTCTTTCAAAAATAAAGGAAACCAAACTTACTATGAAGCCACAGTAATCAAGAGAGTGTGGTATTGGCACAAAGGTATGCCTATAGATCAATGGAACAAAATAGTCCAGAAATAAAGTCTTACATTTATGGTTATTTGATTTAGACAAAGGAGCAAGGACAGCTCAGTGAGGGAAAGGACAGTATTTTCAACAAATGGTGCTAGGAAAATTGAATATCCACAGCAAAAAAATGAACTCAGACTCTCACCTTATACCATACACAAAAATTAGTTCAAAATGGATTATAGAACCAGATGTAAGAGCTAACATTATTAATACTTCTAAAATAAAACAGGAGAGAAATCTTCATGGCCTTGGGTTGGACAACGAGTTTTTAGACATGACACTAAAAGCATAAGCTGTAAAAGAAAATGTTAATAAACTGGACTTCATCAAAATAAAAAAACTTTTGTGTTCATAAGACACCATTAAGAAAAGGAACAGAGGACAGGCTGGCTGCTGCAGTACGATCTTCGTTTCCCTGAGTGCTGGCCCAGGATAAAGGAAGATGGTGCTGCATCTGGATTCGTTTCGTGTAGATAAAGGAGGGGACCCAGCCCTCATCCAAGAGACACAGAGAAGTGCTTCAAGGACCCAGGCCTAGTAGACCAGCTAGTGAAGGCAGACAGCGAGTGGCGACGATGCAGATTTCGGGCAGACAACTTGAAAAAGCTGAAGAACATGTGCAGCAAGACAATCAGGGAGAAATGAAGAAAAAAGAGCCAGTGGGAGATGATGAGTCCGTTCCAGAGAATGCACTAAATTTTGATGACCTCACTGCAGACACTTTAGCTCAACTGAAAGTCTCACAAATCAAAAAAGTTCAACTCCTCATCGATGAAGCCTTCCTGAAGTGTGATGCTGAGCGGATAAAGCTGAAAGCAGAGCGGTTCAAGAGTCTCCAAGAGATCGGGAAACTTTTGCACCCCTCTGTGCCCATCAGTAATGATGAAGATGCAGACAACAAAGTAGAGAGGATTTGGGGTGATTGTAGGGTCAGGAAGAAGTACTCTCACATGGACCTGGTGGTGATGGCAGATGGCTTTGAAGGCAAAAAGGGGCCGTGGTGGCTGGGAGTTGAGGGTACTTTCTGAAGGGGGTCCTAGTGTTCCTGGAACAGGCACTCATCCAGCATACCCTTCATACCTTGGGAAGTCAGGGATACACTCCCCATCTATATCCCCTTTTTCATAAGAAAGGAGGTCATGCAGGAGGTGGCACAGCTCAGCCAGTTTGATGAAGAACTTTATATGGTGATTGGCAAAGGCAGTGAGAAGTCTGATGACAACTCCTATGATGAGAAATACCTGATTGCCACCTCAGAGCAGCCCATCGCTGCCCTACACCGGGACAAGTGGCCGTGGCTGGAGGATCTGCCCATCAAGTATGTCAGCCTGTCAACCTGCTTTCACCAGGAAGTGGGCTCTCATGGCCGTGAAACCCAGGGCATCTTTTGAGTCCATCAGTTTGAAAAGATTGAGCAGTTTGTGTACTCATCACCCCATGACAACAAGTCGTGGGAGATGTTTGAAGAGATGATCACCACCGCAGAGGAGTTCTACTAGTCATTAGGGATCCCCTTACCACATTGTGAATATTGTCTCAGATCCTTTGAATCTCAGTGCCAGTAAGAAGCTTGATTTGGAGGCCTGGTTTCCAGGCTCAGGAGCCTTCCGTGAGTTAGTCTCCTGTTCTAATTGCACAGACTATCAGGCTCGATGGCTCCAAATCCGATATGGGCAGACCAAGAAGATGATGGACAAGGTGGAGTTTGTCCACATGCTCAATGTTACAAT
This sequence comes from Cynocephalus volans, assembly GCF_027409185.1. NCBI lineage: Eukaryota > Metazoa > Chordata > Mammalia > Dermoptera > Cynocephalidae > Cynocephalus > Cynocephalus volans. The sequence continues at coordinate 114,475,184 of NC_084463.1, forward strand.
ATGCGCCACTACTCATACCATCTGCGCCATCCTTGAGAACTACCAGACAGAGAAGGGCATCATTGTGCCCAAGAAATTGAAGGAGTTCATGCCGCCAGGGCTCCAAGAACTGATCCCCTTTGACCAGGAGCCATCAAAGAAGCAGAAGAAGCAACACAAGGGCAGCAAAAAGAAAGTGGCAGCAAGAGATGTCATCCTGGAAAACTGGCTGCAGAACATGGAGGTCACTGATGCCTGAACATTCCTTGCTCCCAGTTTGCCAGGATTTTGTTTGTCAGCTGGGATCCCAGAGCCTGCCAAAAGCAGGGAAGCCAAGAACCCACTCGTCAGCCTGCCCCTATCTGACTGCACAGCTAGAAGGGGCCCAGCCTGCCATGTACAATGCAAATGTCCCTGTCTCCTTGCATGGATATAGGATCAAATCACTGATGACTGATGAAACCATGTAATAAAGCATCTCAGTAGGGCATAGGACTCTTCCTCAGTCTTCTTCCCAGGCTTGAACTCTGAAACAAAACAAAACAAAACAAGCCCCCCCCCCCAAAAAAAAAACAAAAAAGAAAAGGAAAAGACAATCCCTTGGAATAAATTACTTGTAACCAGAAAAAGAACTCAATAATAAAAAAGAAAAATAATCCAATTTGAAAACAGGCAAAACATTTGAGAAGACATTTTACCAAAGAAGATAAACAAATTGTTAATGAGCACATGAGAAGATGCTCGACATCTTTTACTAACGACATGCAAAATTAAAACCACAACAAGATGCCACTATACACTCACTAGAAGGTCAATAATAAAAAAGATAAACTGGCCAGTTAGCTCAGTTTATTAGAACTCAGCCTTGTAACACCAAGGTCAAGGGTTCACATCCCTATACCAGCCAGGCCCTGCCCCCTCCCCAAACAGTAGACAATACCAAGTGATGGTGAGGATGTGGAGAAATTGGAACCCTCATGCATTGCTGATGGGAATGTAAAATGGTACAACCACTTTGCAAAACACTTCGTCAGTTTCTCAAAAAGGTGAGTACAAACTTACAAGACAACCCAGTAATTCACTTCCTATGGGTCTGCCCAAGATAAATTAAAACATATGTCCACACAAAGACATGATTGCAAATGTTTATAATAATATTATTTATAATAACCAAAAAAAAAAAACCCCTGAAACAATCTAAATGTTCATCAGTTGGTGGATGAGTAAACAAAATATGCTATATCCATATAATGGGATATTATTCAGAGATTAAAAGTAATAAACTACTGATACATACTGCAGTATGGATGAACCTCAAAAACATGATGCCGAGTGAAAGAAGCCAAAGCAAGAAAATTACATGTATGATTCTATTTTTATGAAACATCTTTAACAAAAGCAAATTTAAAGAGATAGAAAGCAGATTAAATGGTTACTGAGGTCAGGGTAGGAGTGGAGATTAATGATTAAATGTGCATCAAAAACTATTCTAACACTGGACTGTAGTGATAGTTGCACAACCCTATTAGTTTACCAAATCATTGAATTTATACATTTATAATGGGTGAATTTTATGGTATAAATTATAGCTCAATAAAGCTGTTTGAAAGAAAACAAAGAAAAAATAAAGACTTTCAGACATTCAAAAAAAAAAAAAAAAGCTGAAAAAATTCATCACTAGCAAACCAGCACTAGAAGAAAAATTAAAGGAAGTACTCCAGGCAAAAGGAAAATCAAACTACACAGAAATCTAGATCTACACAAAGGAATAAAGAGTACTAGAAATAAAAAGATATGGTGTATTAGTTATGTATTGCTGTGTAACAAATTATTTTGAAACTTGATGGCTTAAAACGGCAAACATTTATTATCTCATAGTTTCTATGGGTCAGTCATAGAAAATTCTCCATAGCATTTCTGCACATTTTGTATCAGCTTTGTTCTAGACTATCTTTTTAAAGATGTTTGTATAGCAAATAGCCCTGAAAGATGGAGAAAGTTGTCTCTCTCCATGGCAGAGGACAGATTTGCTTCTGGAACCATCTAATAAAGATCATGTCTTTGTCTGGGATAATGGCTGAGCAGGTTTGCTTACAGTCCCCAGCTTTTAACCACACACTATGAATGTTAAAGTTGATTTCAGGGTGTTTTCTCTTGTGTGGTCCAAATACAACCTTAAATAGTTGCAGCTATGATATTATGCTCCAGGAAATACCTATATCAGGAGCTGGGGACAGGGGTGTGTACAAAGATGGAAAGGACTGTATAGTGGGAACAGGGTGAGATTTGGAGGAGAGAAATATACGGCACGGCATGATCTGATAGAGGCTCTTTGGTATACAGGACAGTGGCTAGTTCGGCTGACAAACCAGGGCTTCCTGCCCTTTGCAGATGGCATGAAGATAGGAGTATGCCGAAGACTGAGATGGGCTCTTGATCGAGAAGAAAAACCACAATGTGGAACCCACAGTTCCACTGCCCTACTGTCATTCAAGCTTAAAGGAGACAAATCTACACACAGGGCTTGAGACTGGTGTGTCTCAATAGCCTGGAGATGAAATTCCCAAGAAGGTAGAAAATAGGGATAGCACAGTGATTTTATTATTTTTATTATAATTATAAAGTTAATGCATACTTATTGTAAAAAATTTAAATAGTACAGAGGATATAAAGTGGTAAATAAAAACCCTCTCCCTGACAATTGCATTCTTCAGATATACCTAATGTAAAGTTTCTTGTGTATGCTTCCATACACTCTCACTTTTGTTTAGTGTTTCTCAAATTAATTCATGCACAAGGTTTTTTAACAGAAAGTCATGTAAACTACAAAGCTTATAACGAAAACCGATAATCCCTTGCCCTGTTTCTCTCTTCCCATTCCCCCAAGTCCTCTTCCCAAGAGCTAATCATTGTAGACTCTGTTAACTGTTTCTTCTGACATTTATATAACTGTTTTTCCTAAATAATGTGTTGTTATCATTACCTTTTGATTAATTAATTTTGGACATAGTGTAGTGACTTCTTTTTATGGTAGATTTAGCTCTCTTACACCCCCATCTTCTCTGCTGCTTCTTCCTTATCCTCCCAATGGAATTATTATTTTTGGCTAAATCAGTATTCAGTGTTTACATTATTATGCCTATGCAAATGCTATTTACAACTATTTATTTATTATACTATTACAGGTATACCAAAATTATATTTCAAAGTTTAGACATTTTTTTTTTTTTTTTTTTTTTGGCTGCTGGCCAGTACAGGAATCAAAACCCATGATCTTGGGCTGACCCCATGGCTCACTCGGGAGAGTGCGGCGCTGGGAGTACAGTGGCCCTCCCACCGCGGGTTTGGATCCTATATGGGGATGGCCGGTGTGCTCACTGGCTGAGCGCGGTGCGGACGACACCGAGCCGAGGGTTGCGATCCCCTTACCGGTCACAAAAACAAACAAACAAAACCCCCATGATCTTGTTGTTATAAGGCTGTGCTCTCCAGAACTGTATTTCTTTTCCTGCTTTTGCTTTTCCTAAGGTTAATAATTACCTTTGTTTTTCACTTGCTTAATTTTTTTTTTTTTTTTTGTAATCATTACCTATAGCTAATTCTTCTGACATCTTCCAAGAATCTTTTACTACCGTTTTACTACAGTTTACAGGTCAATTATATCAGGTTATCTGTCAGTTCCAATTTTTCTCTTGAACACACTGCTGGAGACCATTTTCCTAACTGAATTATTTGAACTCTAGTCCTCCTGCTCAGATGTCTTCATAGAACTTTTCTTCTTGGCACTTTTCTTTCCTGTCATCCTGGGAATTTTTTTTTTTTTTTTGCTTTTTCCTGAGTTGGAGTCTCTGTTGCCTAGAATTTGTATCTTCCTCTTTCTTGGTTTGCACCCTTATTTGGGAGATCACATATTCCAATGGCTTCATCAATTTGAATCTGATGTACCTTTCTTGAATCACCTTGTTCTCATCAAACTTGGTAATGCTTGAGTCCTAGTACAAAGCTGTGAACCTAGGATCTCTTGTCACTGTCACGCTTCAGGTTACCTTCATCTCTTTCTTTGTAGGATCTTTTGTTTTCCTGGTTTATTCCCCTATTTTGGTGAGAAAGGGGGCATCTCAGACATTGCATGTCTAGAAATTTCTACATTCTATCTTCACTCTTGATTACAGTTTAGGGAGGTATAAAATTCTTAGAAGCCATTTGCCTAGAAAGTTTTTAAGGCATTTCTCCATTCCCTTCTTGCTTCCAATGATGTTAAGAATCCTAAAAACATTCTGATTCCCCATTGTATGTAACCTATTGTTTCTTTTTGGAAGTTTTTAGAATCTCCTCCTTGTCCTTGGTGTTCTGAAATTACACAATAGTGTTTTGAATTTCACCAAGTGCTGAAGTATGGGTCTTTTTGCATTCAATGTGCAGGGGACTCTGTGGACCTCTTTCAATCTGAAAACAAACATGACCCCCCATTCTGGGAAATTATCTTATCTTATTTCTTTGATGATTTACTTCCCTCAGTTTCTTCTGTTCTTTCTGAAATTCCTATTATTTGAGACTGGAACTGTAGACTGGTCCTTTAATTTTCTCATCTTTTCTCTCCCACCTTCCATTTCTTTGAATTTTCCCCTTACTTTCTAGGAGATTTCCTCAACTTCAATTTCCAAACTTCCTATTGAGTTTTTCTTTTCTGCTATGATGGTTTTAATTTCCAAGGGCCCTCTTTTGTTTTCTGAATGTTCCTTTACATAAAAGTAGCAAAGAAAGACCTTCTCATATCTCTGAGCATATTGATGATGGCAATTTTGAAGTTTTCCTTTTTCTTGCATTATCTTTGTTTCCTCCAAGTTACTTTTACCTGCTTGTTTGTTTTGGTCTTTATCTTTCCTAATAGAGATTTTAGTTGGATGTTTCTTAATCTTTTATTGTCTATTGTCGTTTAAGAGGGGACACTAAAAGGGCTGGCCCATGGCTCACTTGGAGAGTGTGGTGCTGACAACACCAAGTCAAGGGTTAAGATCCCCTTACCAGTCATTTTTCAAAAAAAAAAAAAAAAGAGGGGACCCTAAAAATTGATTGGAATCTTTGAGCATGTGGGTGAGACTTGCTGGCTTGGCAGTTCACTGTGTTATGAACTGACTAGGCCATTTGTCAGGGAACCCTGACAAAATGTCAGTATGTTCTGTTTGTTTCCACTTTGACTTAACAGGTCCTCCAAGAAATATTTTAATTATCTGTCTGGAGGACGGATGCCTAGATGCTTACAAGGGGAGGAGAGCTGGAAGATCTCAAAAGTCAGCCTTGGTATATATATATTTATTACTCCTCAACTGTTCCAGGTAGCCCTTAACCAGGAACTTTTTTTAATGCTTTCCAGAGAATAAACCTTTAGTCTCCGGGAGACGCAGGATAGGAATAGTCAGTCGGGAATAAAGCAGGGAGGAAACTTTAGGAATCTGTTCCTTAAGCAGTATTCAAATAACTTTCCTAAATTTAGTTCCCACCTCCTTTGTTCTCAGTTCCTGAGCTTTTCAAGGATTCTGTAGTGTAGGTCAGGTTGGTTCTCTGTTTGTCCCTCTCCATGTGTAGGATTTAGTTTTCGAATCTGCCGAGTCAGTTACTACTTGTCCATCTGCTTTCCAGATTCTAAAATTTTATGGCTGCTGTTTTTTCTCCTTTTACCTCGTCTTTGTGGATCTCTGTTTCTCTAAATCGCTTTACTGTGGTTTTAATGGATTTTCAGGAAGGAGCAAAATTAGATGTGTGCATTCAATCCACAATCTTTAGCTAAAAGCTCTTGAACACTTTATATATGTTACTTCATGAACACCACTCTGAAGGTTGAGATTATTGTCCCCATTTTACATGTTAGAAGGAAAATAACTTTTCCAAGATCACAAAGTCAGTACAAATTTAGGTATTTCTAAACATTTCCTATTTCTATATAAATATATACATCAGAAGTTGTAAACTGGAAACCTGCAGGCAGATACAGTCCATAGATTTTTGTTTGGCCGCTAGAAGTTTTTTTGTTTTTGTTTTTTAATTTTATTTATTTTATTTTATTTTATCATTACACAAAGTAAACATTTTTTGTCGCCCTTTACCACCAGAAAGTTTCTTAACTCAGGAAATTTTACATAAAAATCAACTGTTTGGCTTTGAAAAAGCCAAAGATCTAGCAACATTGGACTTGTATTCCTTCAGGAGAAAATCAGCTGGAATGGAGTTGCATCTGCTCCCTTTAAATGTAGAACCCTCCGCTAGTTTGCCACAGTCCCCAGCATGCCCTATGCTATTATGCCCGCCTGTAACACTGATGTAACTATATGTCATCTACCTGGCCCCTGTTTCTATTTGCACATGATATAAATTTTTAATTTAAAAAATGAGTCTTACTATACAAACTCTTCTGGACCTTGCTTTTTTGACTTAATTGTAGTAAATACTTCTTGAATTTGTTTATTTGCCCCTCTTAAACTGAAAATGAGCCAGATACACAAGCAATGGCCACCTGTATTCAGGTCTGTGCTATCTGATCCTTTTCCCCTCACTCAGAGAAGACTGATCCAGGCCTAGACACCTAACCTGAGCTGAGTCACTGAAATACTCTCTCCTGGAAATGTGAAACTTAGAATAGAGACTTTGAGACTGGGAGTCACTGGAGACAAGTCCAATTAACAGCAGCATTCCAGGGAGAGGTCCCATAAGCTCCTGGGACTACAAAAGTACCCAGAGCTGCCCTAATTCCTTCCCTACCAAGTCTTGGTTTTTCAATAATTTATTGTATTCTATGAACTACCCTTGTATCTTTTCAGCAAATTCTTTACACACACACTTTTTTCTTTTGCTTATGCCAGAGGTGTGTATTATTTCTTGTAAACCCTCTTCTCTCTTTCCATGATGATGCTGCTACCCCCTTCCAAGCTCTATAAAAATATTACCATTAGCATTTTAAAATTAACAACAGCTTTATTGAGATATAAAATTCAACCACTTAAAGTGTACAGTTCAATGGTTTTTAGTATGTTCACAGAATTGTACAACTATCATCACAATCAATTTAAGAACCTTTTCATCATTCCAAAAAGAAACCCATTAGCAGTCACTTCCTATTTCCCCTGAACATTCCCAGCCCTAGGCAACCACTCATCTACTTTTTGTCTCTACAGATTTGTCTATTCTGGATCTTTCATATAAATGGAATCATACAGTGTGTGGTCTTTTGTGAACAGCTTCTTTCACTTAGAATAATGTTTTCAAGGTTGCACCATGTGTCAGGACTTCATTTCTTTTTATTGCCAAGTAACATTTCATTGTATGGGTATTCCACATTTTGCTTATCCATGTTGATGGACATTTACATTGTTTCCACTTTTCGGCTATTATAAGTAATATTTCTGTGAACATTCATGTACAAGTTTTTGTGTGGATGTATTTTGATTTCTCTTGGGTTTATATCTAGAAGTGGAATTGCTGGGCCAAATGATGACTCTATATTTAACCTTTCGAGGAACAGACAGACTGCTTTCCGAAGCAGCAGCAACATCTTACATCCTATCAGCCATGTATGAGGGTTCCAGTTTCTCCACATCTTCATCAACACTTGTTGATCAACACATCTGTCTTTTTGATTACAGTCATCCTAAGGGTGTGAAGTGGTATCTCATTGTGATTTTGATTTGCATTTCCCTATGTCTAATGATGCTGAGCATCTTTTCATGTCTTATTGTCTACTTGTATATATGTTTTGGAGAAATGTCTATTCAGATTCTTCGCCTATTTTTAGTTGGACTATTTGGGTTTTTTTTTTAAAATTTTTGAATTGTAAGACTTCTTGATATATCCTGGATACAAGTTTTTTTATGAGATATATGATTTTCAAATATTTCCTTGCATTCTGTGGGTTGCGTTTTCACTTTCTTGATGGTGACCTTTGAAATACAAAAGTTTTTTAAGTTTTGATGAAGTCCAATTTTTCTATTTTTTTTTTGTCACTTATGACCATTACTAAGTTGGCGTAGACTCCTCCAGATACTTTCTACGTATTTTAACAAATACAAGATGATGTATACTTCACTGCTTTATTTACTTAATAAACCGTGAACAATTTCCATGACTGGACATTATCATTATTGTCTTCACATAATATATTGCATAAATTTACCTTAATCTGTTTAAGTCATTACCTAGAGATGGACATTTAGGTCATTCTCAATATTTTGCTATTGTGAGCAACACTTGTACAAGAATCTTTGCACACATGTCTAAATTATTTGACAGGATAAGCCAGGACTGCAGTATGTAAGAGATGCAGGGAACAGTAAGAGGAAGGTCAAAGAGGAAGAAGAGCTCATGAAGTCAATATTGTGTAAAATGTAGAAATTGTGTAAAGAAGAATAGTAGAGGATAAATTTGGAAAGATAAGTTGTAGCTAAATCATAGAGGGCCTCAAATGTCAGTTCAATAAACTTAGATTTGGAAAGAAGCCTTTTAAGTGGGGGCTCAATTAGATAAAAAAAATTTGATTCTTCTTTGATAGAGTGAGAATAAAGCTCTGTTTACCTCCAAAATCTATGTTATAAAGAAGGAGGAGGAAAACCAAGAGATGCTAGTGTCATAGCATCCAGAGAAGGAAGAAGCTTCAAGAAGAGAGCAGCTAACTGGGTCAAATGATACAGAGAAATCAGAATTTTAGTTGATTTAGCAATAAAACAATCGTGGTGGCATTTACTTGAGTAATGTCAATGGACAAGAAGAATCTGAAGGCTAAAAATTTGCTCAAAATAATGTTACTCTTTTTAAAAAAAAAGTCCGTGGGAAATGAGAAAATAGAGACAATAAATATATTAGTTAGGCTAGACTGTGCTGTAGTAACAAGCAACCCCCAAACTTCGGTCACTTATCACAACAAAAGTTTGTTTCCTTCCTACACTCTGTGTGTGTGAGGAGGGGATGGGTGCGGGGTGTGGGTAGCTGTTCTGACAAGTCACTGAGAAGCTGAGTGATGGAGGTTCCATTGTCTTGAGGTTGTAACTTCTGGAAGACAAAACTACCTCTATAATTGGCTTAGTAAGTGAAGAGATCATTGGAGGGTCACCTACCAGCTGTTCTCTGCTTTGGTCCAGGTAAAGTACTAGTCACCAAGGCCAGCCTAACTGCAAAGTTGCTGGGAAATGTGGGGAGAAGATGGAATATTTGGCAAGCACCATTATCTCTGATACAGGGAGAGTAGACTACATAAGATTTGTTATATAGGAAAGAACAGAGAAAGTAGTAGCTAGGATGACAGGTGGTGAGGGGATTTTGTTTTTCTAATTAGAAGAGAACTGAGTGTATTTAGAAGAGAGGGAGTGGTGACTGTTCAAGATGGCGGTGGCTGCGGCGGTTGACGCAGAGTAGCTGAGGTGGAAAAGGCGGCCACTCGGCCTTAGGCAGCCGGGAATCTTGCGGAACTTCCTCTTGCCATCTCTTAAGGGAGGACCGCTGCTGGTGGCTGGTCATGCAGGCTGACCGCCAGTTTGCCCTCGGCAGGAGAGGCTGCCTCATTTACAGGCAACAGCTTTGAAGTATGGAGCAGGAAAAGAACTGTTTCTTAGCTGCAAAAGCAAGTCTCTAAACAGGGAACACGGCGCCAGGGCTGCTGTGGATGCAGACAGGATCCCGGAGGCCGGGGCCGCGCTGAAGGCGGCCAGCTGCCCTATTCATGATTCGAGGTTTCAGGCCGGCATAAAAGAAGATTCCTGGGAGCACCCGAGCTGCGCCGCGGGACCAAGCAAGCAGCCCAAGGCAGCGGGAACTGAGAACGGGGAAGGCGACAAACCAGAGGCAGAGAGTGAGCGCCGGACCTGGCACAGCCCTGTGAGTGACCCCCGACCCGGCCCTGCTCGGGGGGGGGCTGACGCCCACCCAGCTTCCGCCTGCATCACCAGGCCACTCACCGCCCTGGGGCTGACTCCATTTTCTCAGGTGCTGGCAGCTCCAGCCCGGCTCAGCCAAGCCTGGCCTCCTCGCCCGACTTGGCTCCTCACTGAGCCTTCCCACTTGCTTGCCCCGGCGCAGGGCTTCCCGGGGCCTCTGGGCTGGCCTCCCCTCCCACTACCTCCGCAGTTCTTTGGCGGGGCTGGTGGCATGGGGCGTCCCCGGCCAGCGTCGGGAGGGCAAGGAAGTACGAGTGGAGCCGACTGTCACTCCACCACACCCTGGACTCCGGCACCCGGTAAACTTCCTGTTACTGGGAGGCAGATACCATCTCTGCGGCCACTAGTTCGGAAAAACGCCTAACCAATTTCTGGTTAGGAATACTTTGGTAGGAGAGTTCCCAAGTTCGCTTGAACCTGCCGGAGAGCTGACTGCAGGTGGGCACCAGATTCGGTCCGTGCCGGGGGGATACAAAGGTGAACCATGTGCTGCAGGATCCTCCCCCGAGGAGCTCACGCTCTGGTGTGGGAGATAAGACAAGTACACAAATAACCATGATACTAGGAGGAAGGTGATAAGTCCCGAGAAAGATCTACACAGTGCTACAAAGGCACCCAGAGTGACTGGTCATCTGTGCCTAGCAGAAACCTGGTAGACTTCCTGGGCAAGGCGGTGCCGAGCAGGGTCTTGACGGCCCAGCTGATAGACGAGGGTTGCAGAAGATATGTCCCAGCCCAGCCCAGTGTGCACAGAGTGGGGAGACGTGCGGCCAGGGAGGCGGAGACTCGACAGAAACCACACACCCTGTGGGGTCCCCACTGCACGATCCAACAACCCAGACCAGAGCACACGGAACAGGGAGAAGTCCTGCACGGGAAGTGAAAGCTCAGCAGAGATCACACACCCTGTGGTACGTGATCCAGCAGCCCAGCAGAGTCCAAGCTGACCAGAGAGGTGGCTCCCCGGAGAGGCCCAAGACCCGAGGCAACCATACACACAAGGCACTAGAGGCCGACTGAGCAGTCACGGAGGTAGCCATACCAAATTGGCAACCACAGCAACATCTTAGTAAGTCAATAGTCTCAAACCGGTGGACTGTGAAACCCCCTGCCACAATGAATAAACACCAAAAAAAAGATACCAGAAATACAAAAAATCAAGAAAGTACACCACCAAAAGTTGATAAATCTCAAACTCTAGATCCTATAGAACAAGAAGCCCTTGAAATGACTGACAAGGAATTTCGAGTGATAATTCTAAGGAAACTGAATGAGATACAAGAAAACTCAGCTAGACATCATGATGAAAGGAGGAAAAGTATACAGGACCTGAAAGAGGAAATGTACAAGGAAATCAATGTCCTGAAAAAAAATGTAGCAGAACTTGCTGAACTGAAGAAGTTATTCAGCGAAATAAAAAACACAACGGAGAGTTTAACCAGCAGGCTTCTTGAAGTTGAAGAGAGAACCTCTGAACTTGAAGATGGGCTGTTTGAAATAACACAAGCAGACAAAAAGAAAGAAAAAAGAATCAAAGACATGAAGAAAATCTGAGAGAGATATCAGACAACCTTAAGCACTAAAATATCTGAGTCATGGGTATTCCAGAAGGGGAGGAAAACGGAGATTGCATTGAAAACATATTCAACAAAATAGTGACAGAAAACTTCCCAGGTATAGGAAAAATCACAGATCTTCAGATCCAGGAAGCTCAACGATCTCCAAACGTATTCAACCCAAAAAGGCCTTCTCCAAGACATGTTATAGTCAAATTGGCAAAACACAGAGACAAAGAGAGAATCTTAAAAGCTGCAAGAGAGAAGCATCAAATCACCTATAAGGGATCCCCAATCAGGCTAACATCAGACTTTTCATCACAAACCCTAAAAGCTACAAAGGAATGGGATGATATATTCAAAATACTAAAAGACAAAGATTGCCAGCCAAGAATACTCTACCCTGCAAGGCTATCCTTCTGAAATGAAGGGCAAATAGTATATTTCTCAGACAAACAAAAACTGTGGGAGTTCACTACCACACGACCACCCCTACAAGAAATCCTCAAGGGAGTACTGGGTTTGGTTCCTGAAAAATAACTACCAGTGCCATAAAAACCCAGAAAAATCTAAACCCACTAGTATAATAAAAATGGCATTCATGAAGAGAAAACAAACAAACAAAAACGCTATCTACAACCTAAGGAACCAACAAACACAGAAACGAAACAGTAAATCAGAAAGCAAGGAACAAAAGACACCTAAGACAACCAAACAACAATCAATAAAATGCTAGGAATAAATCAACACCTTTCAATAACAACTCTTAATGTAAAAGGCTTAAATTCCCCAATCAAAAGACACAGACTGGCTGACTGGATCAAAAAGGAGGACCCAACTATATGCTGCCTACAAGAGACCCACCTCACCCATAAAGATTCACACAGACTAAGAGTGAAAGGATGGAAAAAGATTTACCATGCAAACAGAAAAGAAAAATGAGCTGGAGTAGCTATTCTTATATCTGACAAAATAGACTTTAAACTAAAAACCATAAAAAGAGACAATGAGGGACACTACTTAATGATAAAAGGACTGATCCATCAAGAAGACATAACAATCATAAATATGTATGCACCCAATGTTGGAGCAGCCAGATTGATAAAACAAACTCTATTAGATCTAAAGAAGGAAATAGACACTAATCCCATAATAGCAGGGGACCTGAACACCCCACTGTCAATATTAGACAGATCATCTAGGCAAAGAATCAGTAGAGAAACACAAGATCTAAACAAGACTCTAGACCAATTGGAATTGGCAGATATCTACAGAACATTCCACCCAACAACCTCAGAATATTCATTCTTCTCAGCAGCACATGGATCATTCTCCAGGATAGATCACATATTAGGTCACAAATCAAGTCTCAACAAATTCAAAAAAATTGGAATTATCCCATGTATCTTCTCAGACCACAATGGATTAAAGCTAGAAATTAATAACAAATGAAACTCTGGAAACTATACAAATAAATGGAAATTAAACAGCATTCTACTTAATGACATATGGGTCCAAGAAGAAATCAAGCAGGAAATCAAAAATTTTTTGAAACTAATGAAAATAATGATACATCATACCAAAACCTGTGGGATAGTGCAAAAGCAGTATTAAGGGGGAAATTTATTGCATTAAATGCTCACCTCCGAAGAATGGAAAGATGGCAAGTGAACAACCTAACACTTCACCTTAAAGAACTAGAAAAACAAGAACAATCCAAACCTAAAGTTAGCAGATGGAAAGAAATCATTAAGATCAGAGCAGAACTTAATGAAATTAAAACCCAAAAAACAATACAAAAATCAATGAATCAAAAAGTTGGTTTTTTGAAAATATAAATAAAATTGACAAACCATTAGCATGGATAACTAAAAAAAGAAGAGAGAAGACTCAAATAACAAAAATTAGAAATGAAAAAGGCGATATTACAACTGATTCATCTGAAATACAAGGAATCATTCGAGACTACTATAAACAACTATACGCCAACAAATTTGAAAATCTGGAGGAAATGGATGAATTTCTGGACACACACACGCTCCCAAAACTGAACCATGAAGATGTAGAAAATCTGAACAGACCAATAATAATAAAGGAGATTGAAGCTGTTATCAGAAGGCTCCCAACAAAGAAAAGCCCAGGACCAGATGGATTCACAGCAGAATTTTACCAAACATTCAAAGAGGAATTGACACCGATTCTTTACAAACTATTCCAAAAGATTGAATCAGACGCAAATCTCCCAAACTCATTCTATGAAGCAAACATCATCCTGATACCAAAACCAGGTAAAGATATAACCAAAAAAGAAAACTACAGGCCGATATCCTTGATGAATATAGATGCAAAAATCCTCACTAAAATACTAGCAAACAGAATACAGCAACACATACGTAAAATTATTCATCACGATCAAGTGGGATTCATCCCAGGGATGCAAGGTTGGTTCAACATACACAAATCAATAAATGTGATACACCATATTAATAAAGTCAAACACAAGGACCATATGATCATCTCTATAGATGCTGAAAAAGCATTTGATAAAGTTCAGCACTCATTCATGACAAAGACCCTCTATAAGTTAGGTATAGAGGGAAAGTATCTCAACATAATTAAAGCCATATATGCCAAACCCACTGCCAATATCATCCTGAACGGGGAAAAGCTGAAAGCTTTTCCTTTAAGAACAGGAACTAGACAAGGATGCCCACTCTCACCACTCCTATTCAACATAGTGTTGGAAGTACTAGCCAGAGCAATCAGAGAAGAGAAGGAAATAAAGGGCATCCAGATTGGAAAAGATGAAGTCAAATTGTCCCTGTTTGCAGATGACATGATCCTATATATCGAACAGCCTAAAACCTCTACAAAAAAACTGCTGGAATTGATAAATGATTTCAGTACAGTAGCAGGATACAAAATCAACACACAAAAATCAGTAGCATTTCTTTTCTCCAATAGTGAACATGCAGAATGAGAAATCAAGAAAACCTGCCTATTTACAATAGCCACCAAAAAAAATAAAATACTTAGGAATTGAGTTAACCAAGGATATGAAAAATCTCTATAATGAGAACTACAAACCACTGCTGAGAGAAATTAGAGACTATACAAGAAGATGGAAAGATATCCCATGCTCTTGGATTGGAAGAATCAACATAGTGAAAATGTCCATAGTACCCAAAGTGATATACAAATTCAATGCAATCCCCATCAAAATTCCAAAGACATTTTTCTCAGAAATGGAAAGAACTATCCAGACATTTATATGGAATAATAAAAGACCACGCATAGCCAAAGCAATGCTGAGCAAAAAAAATAAAGCTGGAGGCATAACACTACTTGACTTTAAGCTATACTACAAAGCTATAATAACCAAAACAGTATGGTACTGGCATAAAAACAGACACACTGATCAATGGAATAGAATATAGAATCCAGAAATCAACCCACACACTTACTGTCATCTGATCTTTGACAAAGGCACCAAGCCTATTCACTGGGCAAGGGACTGCCTCTTCAGCAAATGGTGCTGGGATAACTGGATATTCATATGCAGGAGAATGAAACTAGATCCATACCTCTCACTATATACTAAAATCAACTCAAAATGGATTAAGGATTTAAATATACACCCTGAAACAATAAAACTTCTTAAAGAAAACAGGAGAAACACTTCAGGAAGTAGGACTGGACACAGACTTCATGAATACGACCCCAAAAGCACGGGCAATCAAAGGAAAAATAAACAAATGGGATTATATCAAACTAAAAAGCTTCTGCACAGCAAAAGAAACAATTAACAGAGTTAAAAGACAACCAACAGAGTGGGAGAAAATATTTGCAAAATATACATCTGACAAAGGATTAATATCCAGAATATATAAGGAACTCAAACAACTTTACAAGAAGAAAACAAGCAACCCAATTAAAAAATGGGCCAAAGAGCTAAGTAGGCATTTCTCTAAGGAAGATATACAAATGGCCAACAGACATATGAAAAAATGCTCAACATCACTCAGCATCCGGGAAATGCAAATCAAAACCACACTGAGATACCATCTAACCCCAGTTAGGATGGCTAAAATCCAAAAGACTCTGAACGATAAATGCTGGCGAGGTTGCGGAGAAAAAGGAACTCTCATACATTGTTGGTGGGACTGCAAAATGGTGCAGCCTCTATGGAAAATGGTATGGAGGTTCCTCAAACGATTGCAGATAGATCTACCATACGACCCAGCTATCCCACTGTTGGGAATATACCCAGAGGAATGGAAATCATCAAGTCAAAGGTATACCTGTTCCCCAATGTTCATCGCAGCACTCTTCACAATAGCCAAGAGTTGGAACCAGCCAAAATGTCCATCATCAGATGAGTGGATACGGAAAATGTGGTACATCTACACAATGGAATACTACTCAGCTATAAAAATGAATGAAATACTGCCATTTGCAACAACATGGATGGACCTTGAGAGAATTATATTAAGTGAAACAAGTCAGGCACAGAAAGAGAAATACAACGTTCTCACTTATTGGTGGGAGCTAAAAATTAATATATAATTCACACACACACACATACACACACACACACACACACACAGACACACACACACACACACTCAAAAATCCGGGGGGGGGGTGGGGAAGAAGATATAACAACCACAATTACTTGAAGTTGATATGACAAGCAAACAGAAAGGACATTGTTTGTGGGGAGGGGGTTGGGGTGGAGGGAGGGAGGTTTTGGTGATGGGGAACAATAATCAGCCACAATGTATATCAACAAAATAAAATTAAAAAAAAAATGAAAAAGAAACATTGCTAATAAAAAACTAACAAACAAACAAACAAACAAACAAAAAATTACCTCCCCCCCCCCAAAAAAAGAGAGGGAGTGGTCAAGCAATGGAGCATTGTACCGGTCTTGGAAAAGGTGGAAGGGAGAATGGTGAGCCTTAGAAAAGAGATCTGATCCTCTTTCTCTGAGATTGGCAGAAAGGAAGTAAAGTAAGTGCAGTTAGTTAAGTGTGTAGGTGTGAAGACAGGAAATTGAGGAAGTTGACACCTGATATTTTTAATTTCCTAAGAAGTTAGAAGCAAGTTAATTGCCAAAAGTGGTAGTAGTGGTGATGTGGTGGGGGAAGGAGCAAAGTAGGTTATGGGCCTTTAGATGTTTAGAGAAAGTTCTCAAATCTATTTCCACTAAGCCATCAGACTTTAAATAGACAACTACAATAGCTTCCTATCTGGTTTACTTACATCCATTAGACCCTATTAACATGTTGCAAAACAGGTTGACCTTTTTTAAAAGACAGGGCATATCAAGTTGTTTTCATGCCATACTCTGCGTAAAGTCCCACACTTGTTCAAAAGCCTTAAAATGATCCAAAGATCTGACTCACATTGTCTTCTCAACCTTGCCTTCGAACTCCTCCACACACTCTCACATGGCCCTTTCTCATTTCCTTCCTCCTTCCTGCCTCAAGGCCTTCACAAATATTCTTCCCTCCACCTGGAAAACCCTTCCATTCCACCCCTATTCCTTTCACTTCGCTAATTCAAACCCTTCCTTTAGGCCTCAGATTAAATGTCACTTTCTCAGAGAAGTCTTCCTATACCTGCTACCCCCTCTTTTAGACTAGTTTAGGTCTTCCACTGAATACTCATGACATTTGGAGTTTTTCCTTGGTAGCATTTTTCACAATTGTAATTATATGTTTGTATATAGTGGACAAAGGCTCTTTCCTCCTCTATACTATAATCTCATGAAGGTAGGCACTGTGTCTGTTTTGTCTAGTTACATGTTTAACATGCGATACATTGCCTAGCACGTAACAGATGACAAATGCCTATTTGTCAAATGAATGAATGTATGAATCAATTTTGTTAGTTAATCCATACCTATTGTGAAGAGATGACCAGGGTCACAATACCTATGAGAGTCCAGTCAAGGATGGAGACCACAGAATTACTGCAGAGTCAATCTGCATGATTGTGAGCTCTTTGGCCAAAAGGAAAAGAAGCCTTCTTGGTCCAACACAAAGCTTATTCTCTTTGCTTTTGCTAAGAGCCTGGCTGCCATGAGTTACTGTCAGGGTAAAAATGCACAGCTCGGTTCCTCCAGATTTGAGGCATTATTACACTTCGGTTTCTACCTCTTAGCCTATTCACAATTGTCTAATGATGCCTGTTATTGGCTGACTGCCATGCCTTATCTGGGAACCAATAAGAGGCCAGTGGGTCAACTTGTGAGCAGCTCTCCCAGGAAACTAGCAGAGTTTTAAAGGAATTGTGACTTGTCACACGCAATGTGATTGTTCCACACCTGAATAAGGTTGCTGAAGCCCCACCCTACCATCCCCTTCTCCCCTCACTATTTCTTTCAATAACCTTGGGGGAAAACCCGATCCTATCTGTTTCCCTTCTTCCTCAATCTCTCAGGTTCTCAACCTCTGACTGTTCCCTTCACACTTTTTCAAAGGGCATTGGTGGGGACCCAGTAACCCACCTTATTCCTGAAAACTTTGTTACCCAGGGCTGGGCCCTATTCCTATTTAACAGCTAACAATAATAATAACCATGGTATATCCATTTTACAAATGAAGAAACTGAACCTCAGAGGGGGTACGAGGTGAGAGGTTCAGGGTGAGGGAATCATCCTGGAGAGACACCAGAACATGAGACAGGAATATAGACTAAGGCAAGGGAATCATGACCGGCTGTCAATGTTTAGCTGTCCAGAAACCATTTCTCCCTACCGAATAGAACCCTGATTTCTGTACACATTATGTTCAGTATTGGTGGGAGTGGACATACAGATGCCTATCTCCCACTACAGTTATTGAAGAGCTACAGAGTTCTGATCTGTGTGGTTTAAGGGCAATAGCAGAGGTTATCTTCCTGCTGAGACTAGCATAGTTCCTAGCCCATAGCACATGCTTAGCAAATGTCATTTCTGCTTAGTACTGTCTCTTACTTACTATCTGTGTAGTTTTAGGCAAGTTACTTAACATTCTTTGCCTCAGAAATAACATCTGTAAATTGCCAGTGTTCATAACATGTATTAAGTGTTTACTAACTGCTATGATTATCGTAATTACTCTTTTGTCCCCCAAACAGTGAATGGGTTAAATCAATTGTGGTATATCATCAGCATGACAGAAATTATTTAAAGTAAATTATTTAAAGTCAGACATTGACTCATTGACATAGAACTTGTTTATACCATTGAATAAAAATGTCATACTGTAATCATACATTGATTGAAATATGTATATAAGTGAATATATACCTGAAATGATATAACCCAAAATGTTAACCAGTATTTATCTCTGATTTTTTATTTTATTTTTGCCCTTCATCATTTTTGATCTTCAGTGAACTAAATAAAATTAATTAATTAGTAATCAATTTTTAATTACCTTTTAACTAATTAATTTTTAAGTTAAAAAAGGCCATCACTTAGTGGAGAATCAAGGACTCTGGTTGATTTCAGCCAGGGTCAAATTCAAGGAAGTAGGACAAGGCAGCCAGGTTCCGTGCAGTCAGGATGGAGTCAGAATGGCCATTACATCAGACTTCTGGATGGCATTCTTCTGGCTTTAAATGGAGGTTCTAGGCAGTGGCTAGATACAGAATCTAAACTTCCAGCAGAGCTGGGGGCCAAAGCTCGGAGAATAATTTTTATCTGTCCTCTGCCTCCCTCTCCTACTACATGTTCTACCACTTTATCCTTCCATCGCAAAAAAGAAAAAATTTCCAGCCGTCCTTTTTCTCAAATATGTCAAACTCATTTCCGGGGCGGGTCCTTGCTACTGCCTTACAGCCCTAACAACACTTTCTATGTTACCCTCCCATCTACTAGCTACGATCAATCCCATTAGTCTATTTATTTCCTTCCTAGCACTCATTCGTTCTGAAAATACCTTATTTGGTTGTTGTCACAAGCATATGAGCTCAATATGTGTGCAAATGTGTGCAAAGATTTTGACTGTTCTGTTGACCATTAACATTCTGTGACATGAATACTGCTTGCACAAAATAGGAGCTCAATAAAAAACACTGAATTAATGCAAAATCAGAACTCCTCATCAGGGAACAAAAATGTTAAGCAGAGAAACTGAGGCAGAAATCCAGCTACACTATTGGGACATAGGAGTGTGGAGGGTCAGCAAATTTAAGTTCACCTTTTAGGGTTGGATTCAGAGTCAGGAATATAAGGAAATAAGTACCATTTCAACTGTTTTTTCCCTTTTCAAAAAGCAGTTATCACATAAAAAAAAAAAATGGTGATGACACTTCCAGGGGAGTACGACACAGTCTATAGGCATGGGCTTATTGAAAATCTGGGTTAAATGAGTAACTTCCTGAATGATGTGAAAAGTGATGAGGCTTGTGGCATTCCAGAAACACTTGATACAAATTGTGCACTCAAGCAATTCAATGAAATGATGTTTTGTAGTTTAAACGGCTACTCAGTCTGAAAGATTTTGGCTTGAAGTTATGACAGCTGAATATTTCTTATATATACTGAAATCCCTGCCATAACTCAGTTTTTCTGGGACACATGGAAGCAGATAACTGAGAGTTCTATGCCGAACCTTCTATGAGCAAGAAGGAAAAAGAACAGGGGATAGGGGAACAGCTAAGACCAATTTATTTTCAGTACCTCTACCTGCCACACACTAACAAGTCATGACTTTTCTCATTTAATAACCCTACAAAGTAGGCATTATTTATTTCCATTTTCTAGATGAAAAAAACCAAGCCTAGAACAGATTGACTTGGCCAGCTTCACAGTTAATAAATTCCAGAGAAAATCTAATTCCAGGTTTATTTGACTCCAGAGTCTGCACACTTTCTCTATACCACACTTGCCTCCCTAGCATTCCTGGAAATCCCCTTGATGAATGTATTGCTCATCTTTAAAAAAAAAAAGGGCGAGTGGGGCAATGATATGGCCTAAAAGGAAGCAGGAAGTAATAGGAAAAACTAAGTAATCTACAAACTATTTGGTTGAATCACATGAAATTGTTGACATCTTGACTTTTTTTAACCCACAAAAGAGGCAATTTTATATCATTTCACCTCATGGCATTAGTTCTGTAGATGAAGATTGCTTTGACAATACTACTAATAACTACTCCACTGCCCATTGGTACACACCTTTACAGATTACATTCATTGTCATTTCAGTGATCCTTTA